>NC_136967.1:3080000-3100000 GCF_032717465.1 Coenobita brevimanus
ATGATGAATGAAAAAATACAGACTGTGGAAAAAAATAGCTGTGAAATGATGATCAGATCCGAAAAGTGTGATGGTAAAAGAAATGAAAAAGAACAAATTAACATAAGATTTTTTTCCAATCTATGTCTCTCAACAGCCAGACGCCTTAATCCCGTAAGGGGCAGCCACAAACAAATCGCCTCCATGTCGCCCAGTCTCCTGCCATTTCGCTGTCCTTCCCCCAGCTCACACACCCCTCTCATATACATTATTCTAAAAACTTCCAAACAAGATGACAGGTGGTTAAATTTCCGTGACCCATAATCTTTGACCGCATATTCTGTGACCTTTCCTTGACTTCTGCTGCCCTACCTACACTTTGACCTCTCTCTGACCTCTGCTGACCTAGCTACTCCTTGACCTCTCTCTGACCTCTGTTGACCCAGCTACTCCTTAACCTCTGTTGACCTAGCTACTCCTTGACTTCTCTCTGACCTTTGATGACCTAGCTACTCCTTGACCTCTGTTGACCTAGTTACTCTTTGACATCTCTCTGATCTCTGTTGACCTAGTTACTCTTTGACCTCTCCTTGACTTCTGTTGACCTAGCTACTCCTTGACCTCTCCTTGACCTATGTTGACCTAGCTACTCCTTGACCTCTCTGACCTCGCTATTTGACCTCTCCATTTTGTGACCTATAACGCCTGACCTCCCTACGCTGTGACCTGTTCTCTTGACTTTTCTACGCTTCCCTGGTGACCTCTCTGCATTGTGACCTTTCTGTTGCTTGACCCCCCCCCCTCTCTCTCTCTCTCTCTCTCTCTCTCTCTCTCTCAGTGTTTACATGAGTTGGGGAGATGCAGTGCAAGACTCGTTGATCTCATTGGGAACCTGAATGAGAGAGAGAGAGAGAGAGAGAGAGAGAGAGATTGCAAAAAATACATCAACCCCTCAAACTCATGTAAACAGAAAACGGGGTTACGGGGATGACTATTACGTAACCTGAACGAATTCATTTAGCAAGAGTAAACAAAAAATAAACCCAAAAAAAAGACAAAACTAAAAAAAAATCGCCTATGTGAACTAGAAAACAAAAGAACTGAATAATTACCATGAAAAAAAAAAATTGCAGAGAAGTCATTAACACGGCCATTGTTTAAAAAAAAAAGAAAAAAAAAAAGAAAAAAAAAAAGAATGGCTAAACAAATGCACGCTCATCAGTAGACATCGGGGGCGGTACTTAACCCCGAGAGAGAGAGAGAGAGAGAGAGAGAGAGAGAGAGAGAGAGAGAGAGACAGGGGGGGGAGCAAAACCTCCTCTTATCAGATCTTAAGACCATTTTTTTTTCTTAAGATGTAGAGGACGCCTTCACGTAGTGGCACTGATATAACTGGGCGGCTCCACTGCCCAGTTACACACACGTCCCTCAACTCCTTCCATATCCCCTTAAACAGAGTAAGACGGGCTGCAGGGGAGGGCGTCTTCAGCCTGCAGTCCACTGGGTTCACATTTCAGACGAACCTGGAGCCACAACAACAACTAACTGGCTATTGAACTGGAGGGATTAGATGTTCACTACTTCCTGAACACGTGAGGTCTTTCCAGTGCTGAACAAAACTGAACACGCGAGGCTATTCCAGTGCTGAGCAAAACTGAACACGTGAGACCATTCCAGTGCTGAGCAAAACTGAACACGTGAGACCATTCCAGTGCTGAGCAAAACTGAACACGTGAGGCCATTCCAGTGCTGAGCAAAACTGAACACGTGAGACCATTCCAGTGCTGAACAAAACTGAACACGTGAGGTCTTCCCGGTGAACAACATCATTCTCGAGGTGAAGGGGTTAATGAATGCGATATCCAGCCAGGTGGAGGTGAGAGGAGAGGAAAGAAATCTTGCAAACAACTGGGCTCACTGACACAAGGCCGGAGCTTAGGCCTGGGGGAAAACCCGATCTACGTATATGGAAAATAATAGCCTGGAAAAGAGGGTGGGGCGAGGAGAGACGGGGGGAAAAGAGGAGGGAGGAGAGAAGAGAAGGAGGGGTGAGGAAAAGAGGAAGGAGGGAAGAAGAGGAGGAGTGAGACTAAGAGAACTGGGGGCGGAGAGAGCGTGAAGTGAGGGAGAGGGGAAAAGGTGAGGGAAAGACGAAGGAGGGAGAGAAAGAAAGAGGAGTGAATGAGAAAGCTGGATGTGCAGTATGGGAGAGGGGAGAAAGTGTCAGGGAAAGGTAGGAGAGGTGAGGGAAAGAGAGAGGGATGAGTGAAAGGGATGTGATGAGGGACTGTGGGAGAGAGGGAGGGGTGAGGAGAGGATGGAAAGGTGGGAAAGGTGTGAGAGATAGAGAGGGACGGAGGGGAGTGGGAGTGAAGCAGGGATGAGGGAAAGCGAGCAGGATAAGGGGAAAGAGGGAGGGGTAAGGGGAAAGAAGAAAGGGTGAAGGAAAGGTGGGAGGGGTGAAAGGTGATGGAAGAGGGAGGAGTAAGGGCAGGAAGGGTGAAGGAAAGGGGCATGAGGGGAAGAGGGAAGGGTGAGAGGTGATGGAGAGAGCAGGGTGTAAGGTGAGGAAGAGAGCAGGGTGTGGGGTGAGGGAGAGAGCAGGGTGTGGGGTGAGGGAGAGAGCAGGGTGTGGGGTGAGGGAGAGAGCAGGATGTGCGGTGAGGGAGAGAGCAAGATGTGCGGTGAGGGAGAGAGCAGGGTGTGCGGTGAGGGAGAGAGCAGGGTGTGCGGTGAGGGAGAAAGCAGGGTGTGGGGTGAGGGAGAGAGCAGGGTGTGGGACGTGGCAGAGAGAGCAAGGGGTGTGAGTCGTGGTCGTCCTTGTGAGGGTCGTGCCACATCATCAGCACAGCCTGGGGGCATAAAAGACCCACACCCACCACCACCACCCAATGTATATGCCGGCAAAGCACGACTGAATGTGTGTGTGTGTGTGTGTGTGTGTGTGTGTGTGTGTGTGTGTGTGTGTGTGTGTGTGTGTGTGTGTGTGTGTGTGTGTGTGTGTGTGTGTGTGTGTGTGTGTGTGTGTGTGTGTGAGAGAGAGAGAGAGAGAGAGAGAGAGAGAGAGAGGTGCGATTGCCCAATAAATGACTACAGGATACTTTATCATTCATCACAAATTGACATAGGGACTTATTCTACTTTGATAATCTATAAAAAATATTTTACCGTAAGTACAAAGCTAAAAAGTTACGGAAAAGACATAGCTCGTATAATCTCAGAGTACCTTCATTTTAAACTCCTTTCAGTTTTTTCTTTTCTTCTTAAAATTTCAAAAACTTTACCAAATATATATCAACCTATCTACAGCCGCTGACTTCTTTTCTTATATTCTTAAAATTATCAACAAGTTTGAGGCGCCAGTGAGTGTCTGAAATGTCGAAATATGGATGTTTTTTTCAGAGAGAGAATAAAGAGGGGAGACATTTCTATTTTCGCTAATCTTGCACGGGTAGGGAAGGGGCCTGATGGAGTCCAAAGGTTCCCGCTGCCATATACGTCGCTGACTCGTGATTGCATTTAACGAGGCCTGTGATTGCGAGTGAACTAGGGCCGGTAAGAGTGCATGTGTGGTTCTTCAATGCAATCACGTCCTTTTTCACTTCATTCTTACTATCTTCAGACGGTTTTTACTACCTTCAGACGGTTTTTACTATCTTTAGACGGTTTTTACTATCGTCAGACGGTTTTTACTATTTTCAGACGGTTTTTACTATTTTCAGACGGTTTTTACTATCTTCAAACTGTTCTTACTATCTTCAGACGGTTTTTACTATCTTCAGACGGTTTCACTCAACTCGGTAAAGACTCTGTGGATCGGAGGGGTTAGATATGGCCTTCATTAACCCCGTCATTACAAGTGATCTCCCTGAAGCTGAATGAAATCGTCAAGTAATGCCCTGATTAATATATATAAAATGTCATCCGCCTGAAGGGGTTGAGCATGTCATGGGATGTTGTTGTTGTTGTTGTTGTTGTTTTTGCTGTTGTTGTTGTGATACGCGATTTATATACACTTTAGATACACTGTACAAAGAGAGCCACTTCAACCGAGCGCTCCCCCGGATTTCTCTTGAGGTTCAGCTGAAGGACCGTTGGAAAAGTGAGATACATGATAAGAGTGCGTTGTGGTCCTAGATGTGGCATTACAGTGAGGGTAGAGTGTGTGAGAATGGGGCTTATGGGTACGGGTGTTGTGATATGGATGGCAGAATGTGTGAAAGTGAGATCTATGAAGTGTGTTGTGGTCTGAGGGTAGAGTGTGTTGAGAGTCAGGTGTATGAGATGAGTGAGTTGGTGTGAGAGTGAGGTGAATGAGATGAGGTGCATAAGGAGAGTGTGTTATGGTGTGAGAAAGAGCATAACAGTGAGGGCAGAGTGTATTGTGAGAGCAGGGTACGTGAGATGAATGAGTATGCTGTCTTGTAAGGAATGATATACTGTGAGGGATGAATGGTTGGTTTCAGAGCTGTACTGTGTGTTGGGTGTGGGTGACCGAGGGATGAAATAACAGGGAAGGGAGTGACAGGGTAGGGTAGGCAGGGACCAAATTGTGAGGATCGTGGAAAAACAGAATTAAATGATGGATCTGCAATAGTGAGATGGGACAAAAGAAGAAGAAAGACATAAGACAACAAGCACACGTGAGGGGGCAGGGCTGGAGTGGGCAAGGTAGGGTAGGGTAGGACGAGCAGGCGATGTCAAGAGCACCTCCAGGACAAGTCCCTGACCCGCGGGACAAAAACTGGCCCTGCGTGTGTGTCCTCCTGACCTTCTGTGGCCTGCTTGCTTCACCGCTACACAGGCACACCAGGCAGAGAATGAAAACAGAAGCGCGAATGGACTGGGTATGGAAGATTATGTTTAAGGCAGGGCAATGTGAGGCAGAGGCGGGCATGCAATGAAAACAGTAGGAACGAAGGGCAACGTATGGAAAGGAAAGTGAAGGAAAAGCAGAGTCAGGGAGGGTAGGGTAGGGTAGGGTAGAGAAGGGGAAGGTAGGGTAGGGTAGGGCTGGGTAGGGCGAGGTAGGGTGGGGCGGGGCAGGAAGGTGTGGTATAAAGGTGAGAGTTATTTGGAAGCTGAGTGAAATGATGGAAAGATAGGGAAGGGCAAGTCAAGGTAAGGATGTGTGTTTGTGTGTGTGTGTGTGTGTGTGTGTGTGTAAAGAATCCAATCCCTCATTCTGTGTGTGTGTGTGTGCGTGTAAAGAATCAAGAAGAAAGTATACTCACTGTCTTAATTTTACGAGCTAAATGGACACTATCACTACATCGCACCTTGCCAACCTTTCTCGTCTCGTTTGCCATTTGCGTAGTCACCTGGATCTCAGTATAGCCAGAGTTGCGTAAAGGTGAGATACCAATGATAATATCCATGTGTGTGACAGAACATTACCAAGTCTCTCTCTCTCTCTCTCTCTCTCTCTCTCTCTCTCTCTCTCTCTCTCTCACACACACACACACACACACAGCACACGCCAGGTAACCCAAGCCAGGTGTAACGCTAGGTGCAATTCCCAGCAATCTGCACTAATGGTAACTTCTCAGATGACGGCCGCCTCCTGTATTCCGGTTGAGATTATTATATTTACTGAGGCTATACTGGCACCAATACCACACACACACACACACACACACACACACACACACACACACACACACACACATACTTACACACACACACACACACACACACACACACACACACACACACAAACGCAATTCAGACAAAAGAACAAAACGCGTCTCTTATGCTGTCATCCCAAAATATATGAAAAAAAAAGATGACAATAGCAATTACAAAAAAAAAAAAAAAACTAAACAGACCAACAACAACAAAAAAAAAAAAGGAAAATAAAAAAATTCACTGATGACCTAAACCCGCTAGTCCACCAATGACCTCGAAGACTGACTAATACCGGTGACCCCAGGTTGATATTTATAATTATTTTCCTACATGGTACTTATTTTCCTACATGTGCGCCATTACAGGTTATCGCCCTTGGATACACACACACACACACACACACACACACACACACACACACACACACACAAGTTCCAGGTCTTCCCGTAGTTATATCATTCCAGACGGTGTGGATTAGATTAACCTGATTCCAGTCTCTCTCTCTCTCTCTCTCTCTCTCTCTCTCCTTTCGTCTTCCTGCTGACACGTGATTTTATTCATCTCAATTGCTTCACTACAATAAAAGGTTTTTGAAGTTTTCTCTTGCTGGAGAGAGAGAGAGAGAGAGAGAGAGAGAGAGAGAGAGACATACAGACAGACAGACAGACAGACAGAGAGATTTGTGTACTTCTTGCATCACTACATTGCACAGAATATTTGCAACTGTTCTAATCTTAGCTGCCTTTGCATAAGCTGACACTGACTACTTGTACTTAATGAGAGAGAGAGAGAGAGAGAGAGAGAGACATAAAATTCATCTCCTCTGTTGTAATTCCTAATAACACCATAACGATGATGATGACTGATGATAATGATGATGATAAAGGTGATGATGATGATGATGATTTTATCTGACCAAACTATGTAGCCTATCAATATCATCATCATCATCATCATGCATAGCTCCCTTTTAGTGACTGAGACGGTTCCTATGCTCTTTCCATACCTAATAACTCTTTACAATTATATACCTGTCTGTCTCTTGAACTCTAATTACCCACTGAGACACCTGGATCCCTCTCACACTCGGGGTTATCAATTTCTATATCAATTTCTATATTATCTAATTTGTATTTTACGCTGCCAATAAATTTCTATCTATCTATCTATCCACATATCTATCTATATTTACTCACCCATATCAATTAGTTATTTTTTTTTGCACTATCATTCACCAATCTTTCGACCTCTTGGGAAATGTCAAGGTCACGATGATGCCTAGTACAAGCGCCTTTTGGGTTAATTGTACGTCTTATTTCTGCGTCAAGAGCAACGTAAGGAGGTCATCTTGGAGTACAAAGTGAAGGTCAAGGATAAATAATTTCTTGAGTACGGAAATATAAAGCTTACATGAAAATCAATGAAATTCTAGTACAGGAAATAAATTACGGTATAGACGGCAATCACGCTCTCTGTTATTGCGGTCAAGGACAAAACAACAAGAAGCGTAAAATGTCGCGCCTCAGAAAACGAAAAGAGAGTACGCAGGGGGGACTCAGCTGGACTGGCTTTAGTACTGGGGTCTTCTATCTATCTGTCTGTCTGTCTATCTATCTATCTGTCTGTTGTTGAGAAAGATATAGAGACAAAGAGAGGAAAATTAGGTTGAGAAATCCCCCAGTTTCTTTCCATCTCGGTTGCTATTCATCATCTTCTGCGCCTCTCTCTCTCTCTCTCTCTCTCTCTCTCTCTCTCTCCTGGTTTATCTTGTATTTTTTTTTCCTCTCCTTTCCTTCCCCTTCACTCCTTATTCAGTCCTTTTATCTCCCTGAAATATCTCCCTATTCATCTTCCCTCTCTCCTTTCCACTGATTCTCATTCATTCCATTCAAGTTATTCATTCCATTCAAATACCTTCGTCCCTTACCTGTCTCTTTCTGTTCCTCTCTCATTCATCTTCTAATTCCCTCTTCTCTCTCCCCACTTTCTTCTCTCCCAGTCCACCCTTCCGCACCCCTCCCTCCCTTCACCCTCCCTTTCCTTGCCTCCCAATTCATCCCTGCCTTCCTTCCCCACCTCTTTGCCTTTGTGACATGAACGCACCTCCCCAAATAAGGTCCCCATCGTGTGCTTGGGTCACGCCCCCCCATCACCGTGGCCAGTGACCTTCATGCCCTGCCCCCCTTGGTCACTAAGAAAGGGGGGAGGGGGGGAGGAGGGGATAAAACTGAGGCTGGAATCTGAATGGAGGGTGGAGTGCGTTGCATTGAGTAAATAGGTCACGCTTTAGACGTTTCAGACGCCTCAGTATAACGATGTGTTTTTAAGTGTCGTATCTCCAGGCAACTCCCTTTTATTTTCATTTTTTTCTTTTTTTAGAGTAGGATAAATTTTTTGACCTACACGGGTTAGATAATAGCCTCCATTAACTTCTTCACTATTAAAGGATTCTCCAATGTTGAAAAAATCGTCCACTGGTAGTACAGTATATAGATGACGTCACCATAGCGAAATAGTCAATAGATTTCATATGGAGGCGCGGAAGGGAGGGGAGGGGGGAATCAGAGCCAACGCTGGGCCTGGCGTGGAATGTGACTGGAAGGCGGAATGCGTTGAACTGGGAAAAGGGGTCACGCTTTACATGTTTTAACGCCACTTTATCGACTTATCCTTCGAGTTGGAATGCTTTTAACTTATAAGGTAGTAGAAGGGAGTAAGGTAAATATTAAGGATGGTTTTTCTGCCACCAAATTTGAAAGAGGTTGAATAGTATGGCTCTTTGGAAAAAAAAAAAATCCTCCTTTTTGACATCTTAATGCCACACTCCTTGCGAGGGAAACCTGATATTTTGAAAGAATTTTGAAAAAGGTAATTTAATATCATCTAGAATCATAACATTTCACACCCTTAAAACTTATCTAATGTACAAATAGACTAAGGGAACTACTGACTGTGTGTGTGTGTGTGTGTGTGTGTGTGTGTGTGTGTGTGTGTGTGTGTGTGTGTGTGTGTGTGTGTGTGTGTGCTCAGGTGTGGCTACAGGTGTGGGTGTGGCCGAACAGGTGTAGGTGTAAAGGTATTGTAAAGGTCAAAGAGAGGGAGAGAGAGAGAGAGAGAGAGAGAGAGAGAGAGAGAGAGAGAGAGAGAGTGTCCTCGCTCTAACTAGCCTAGGTCGCGGTCATCGTAAAATTTATACCAAAATAAAATGGCCATCTATAAACAGCATCAGTAGCACACACACACACACACACACACACACACACACACACACACACACACACACACACACACACACAGTCTTTTTTCTCGTATACCAAAATGCACTGTAATTTAAGTGACAGAAAATTCTCAGTCTTCTAATATCCTCTTATATATGGACGGTGTGACATTGGGAGGAAGGGTAACCTGAGCTAAGGCGTGGTAGTGTGAGGGTGGACAGTGAGATGTGGCAGTGTGAAATTGGAGGGTGAGGTGTGACAGTGTGAGGGTGGACAGTGCGGTGTGGCAGTATGAAGTATGGCAGTGTGAGGTGTGACTGGGCGATATGGTAGTACTTGATGTGAGGTGTGGCAGTGTGAAGTTTGGAGGTGAGGTGTCGCAGGGTCTGATGTTATGTGAAGCGTGGCTGTGTGAAATATGGCAGTGTGAGGTGTGACTGGATCATTTGTTGTACAGGGACATTTCAAACACCTCGGGAACAAAATACAAAGAAAGAAAAACACACCCAGACACAAACGGTCTCTGTAAACCATCACACAGTGAAGAATGAAGTGGAGAAACAAAAACAAAACATAGGCAACAAATGAATCTCGAATAATGAAATAGCAAGCAAGAAGTAAACAAGTATTTCTCAAGACAGTATTAAGACACTGAGAAGTAACAATAAATACTGTTAGGAATATATTAAAGAGGTAAATTTTTCTAGGCTTGAGTGCTGAGTGAGTTGATGTTAAAGTTATTTCAGCTGGAACAGTGTTAATGTGTTCTGCTTTTGTCTTGTTTTGTTTTGTTCTAGTTCTTGATCAGATTTACTCGTCAGAAACAGTGAAATTGGGAAAAAGTGATGACGATGATGATGATGATGATGAATAAAACGAACATAAAGATGAATAAGGATGACAATTAAAATGATGATGGCGATAATAACAATGACGAAGATGACGAAAATGACGCTAAAAATAGTATCAATTAAAAAAAAATGAAATCAGCCTCCAAGAACAATATTAACCTAAACAAAACACGAGAAAATCACAGAGTACACACAACTCCGCCATCAAAACATTGCGACACATTTCGAAAGACGGCCGCACCGGGCATTTCGAAAGGAGAAAAATTGAAAAACACATGAAAAACCAACTACACAAAAAACAGATTAAAAACAAAACACGCTCGATCCACAAACAAACAATAGGCCTCTCACGCCACTACATTCCCAAGATTTTTCGTAGAGACCACAAAGAAAAGAAGTTTGGTGAGTTGAAGGTTGTTTTAATGCATTCTCTCTCTCTCTCTCTCTCTCTCTCTCTCTCTCTCTCTCTCTCAAGGTAACTATAATGCATATTCAAATCCTCTGAATTTTAGCCGTTTCTTTTTTACATATTCTGTCCTGATTAACGATTTGTATTTTTTTTACAAGGCCACCATGGATGAACTCCGGGATTAGGTGTATGACAACAGATGGAGAGAGATTCTTGTGTGTTCTTATATGTGATTCGTGTGTGTGTGTGTGTGTGTGTGTGTGTGTGTGTGTGTGTGTGTGTGTGTGTGTGTGTGTGTGTGTGTGTGTGTGTGTGTGTGTGTGCGTGCGTGCGTGCGTGCGTGCGTGCGTGCGTGCGTGCGTGTGTGTGTGTGTGTGTGTGTGTGTGTGTGTGTGTGTGTGTGTGTGTGTGTGTGTGTGTGTGTGTTAAAGGTGTACATGTAATTCTTCTCCCAGCACTGCACAGGAAGAGCACAGTATTCTCCTCACTACCCGTATTCCATTTGCTAAAGGAAACCGTAGCAACTCTGCCTTAGCGATTAATTTTGCACTTTTGAGCTTAATAATCACTTGTATGCTGTTAATATCTTTTTTTATTAATATTATCTTTTTTTATTATCTGCATCAATGGCGTACATAAGTATATTAATTTTCATTAGGAAAAAATAAATCGCTGAGGAAAAGGTGTTAAGTAAATCTCCAACTGTAACCGAAATTTGGCCCTAAGTCTGTGTTAAACTTTATGAATGGTTAATTTTAAAAAAAATACTCAGTCGAACCATTCAATCAAGACGCGTGAATGACATATGTGACGTTGCAAAATGAATGAGGTCGAACTTCTTAAACACTGGAAATCAAACCACGCAATACAGACTCAAACTGACAAAGGTATCCGAGAGAGGTAACCAGGATTTCTCAATGGACGATGACCACACAGCGTAACGAAGGAAACTGGTGTGAAAGCGATGCCACATTTTTGCTCAGAGAATTTTACGCACGTACAGAAGACAAGGCTGGGGAGTATATGAGGAAGGGTGATGGTGGTTGTGGTGGTGGTGGTGGTGGTGTGGGAGTCGTTACTGAATAGGGATGGGAATGGTTCTGGATTTTTTGGTTCGGGTTACCGGTGATGGGATGAGGTGTTAAGCAGTAGGTTGATTGGTAAGTGAAGGGATGTACAGGTAAACACATAGATGGACTGATGGATTGGTGGGCTGGATGGATGGATGGGTAGATGGACTGAGGAAGGATGGATGACAGATGAATGAATGGTTGAATGCATAGATGGATGGATGGATAGGGGTACAGACAGACTAACAGGTCGATAATGAATGATAAATACTATATGACAGGAAGTTAAACAGACAAAACAAGAAAACTATGATCTTCACAAAGACTGCAATGAGGGAGTGAAGTACCAAACAGAAAGACAGACAGAGAAAGACAAAGAGAAAGACGAAGAAAAACACAAAAAGACAGACAGAAAGACATATAGAGAGAGACAGAGATAAGCAGATAAACAGCGAGAAAGACAGACAGACCGAGAGGAAGACAGAAAGACAGAGAGAAAAACAGTAAGACAGACAGAATAAAGTTGACATATTACGATATTCACAGGAGGGGCGGGGTCACAGGCATGCGGTATGAGGTCAAGCGAGGGCGAGGGGAACGGCTGCTGATGGTGGGTTGAAGAGGTGAGGGTGATGGAGTGAAGGGGTGAGGGTGGCAGGGTGAAGGATGAGGGTGAGGGTGAGAAGCTGGCAGGCTGACAATGGGTAGGGGTGATTCAAATACATATATCAGACGACTAAAACAACTACAACTAAACCAATAAATAAAAAAACACAAAGACGAGTATGATTAGAGAGTATCCCCTCTAAATTTAACATATAATCTAATATAAAGTATGCGATAAAAAGTAGCACATTAATATATATAAATGTGTACAGCTAAGTAACAAACACACCTTTACAAAACTCTGTACATTACTAAACCACTACAAGACTGGAGATAATGAATAATTTTGGGTGACAGGGTGAAGAGTCAAGGGTGACAGGACGGCAGGGTGAAGGTAACAGTATGAGGTGGTAGGGTGAATGGATGGCAGAATGATAAAAACAGCTCATAATAGCAGAGGTTAGTTGGCAGGGAGGGTGAGTTTTAGGGGGCAGGGTGAGGGTGGTAGGGTGAAAAGGAAATAGCATGAGAGGGCGGCAGGGTGATGGAAACAGCTCATACTGGCTGGTGTCAGGTGGCAAGGAGGGTGAAGGGGTGAGGGTGGCCAAGAAGTTTCCACACCTCAAATTGCCAGGTGAGATGTGTGTGTGTGTGTGTGTGTGTGTGTGTGTGTGTGTGTGTGTGTGTGTGTGTGTGTGTGTGTGTGTGTGTGTGTGTGTGTGTGTGTGTGTGTGTGTGTGTGTGTGTCCTGAGTCCCAAACATGTGTGCACCAACCTCTTTCACTTCAATGGTCTCTCCTCAGCTGCATAAAAGAGACTGACGGCAGCAAGAGTTAAAAATAAAGCTTCCCGTACTCAAGAGGTCAAAGGTCATCTCAAAACTGCTCTATTGTTGATGGGGTCGGTCGTAATAGTGGGTCATTTTTTACCTCACCTATACGGTCATGTTTTAAAGGACGCCATCCATTGCAATACCATCCATTTTTTTTTTTCTGCCGAGACCATATGGCACCTTTGTGATGGGTTTAGATGTGTCATGTGGAGCTGAAAATATGTATCACAGCTTACACACACACACACACACACACACACACACACACACACACACACACACACACACACACACTTCATACTGTCACACTTTGCCACAATACAAGCTGCCACACCCACACTAACGCACCAAATAGAGACATATTACTGTACCACACGCACCACCATACTTCACACACTCTCTCATACTTCACACTTTTCTCGTACTTCATACTTCTCTCACTACTGTTACACCTATCGCACATCTAACTCTGCCATTTCTCATATTTCCACATCACACTGCCACACTTCACACTGCCAAACCTCACGTCTTT
Source organism: Coenobita brevimanus (assembly GCF_032717465.1). Classification (NCBI taxonomy): domain Eukaryota; kingdom Metazoa; phylum Arthropoda; class Malacostraca; order Decapoda; family Coenobitidae; genus Coenobita; species Coenobita brevimanus. The sequence continues at coordinate 3,093,126 of NC_136967.1, forward strand.
CATTACACACCTGTCTAACGCTCTGCATACTCATTCATACTTGGAACTCTGACCCTCTACTTAAGGATTACTTTTTAATATATTACACTAAGAATTGTAAGATACTTGGATATATTCTGCCTACAAGTTACATCAGTTTATAGGTCGGTAATATTAAAGACAGTCCCAAGCAGTCGATTACATTATTTTATTCTGTTTATCAAAATTATTATCTAGGAAAAAGATGCTTGGTTACTTCCCACGCATGATTCCACCTCACCTGTGGCGCACGCACACACACACGCACACACACACACACACACACACACACACACACACACAGAAACCAGTTTATGCACGTACACACCAACATATAAATGCACATCCGCAAACCAGTACACACACACACACACACACACACACACACACACACACACACACACACACACACACACACTTGCTGAACCACTTTCCTTTTCATCCTCAACAAGGCGAGGTCCTACATCTCTCTCTCTCTCTCTCTCTCTCTCTCTCTGTCTGGTCTCAAGTTTTTCCCCTCCGTCTCTTCCGTGGAATTTCCTCGACTATTACTTCTACCATCATCCCTTTTACTTGCCTGTGAGACTGGTAGTGTGAGGTGTGGCAGTGTGAAATGTGGTAGTGTGAGGTGTGACAGTGTGAGGTTGGTAGTATGAGGTGTGGCAGTGTGAGGTGTGACAGTGTGAGGGGTGGCAGTGTAAAATGTGGCAGTGTGAAGATGTGTGAGTGTGAAATGATGCAGTGTGACCGTGCGAGGTGTTGTAGTGTGAGCTGTGTATGAGGTGTAGCAGTGTGAAGTATGACAGTGTAATGCATGACTATCTTATAACGTACGGTGACATTTCTAACGCCCTGTGCAAGCCTCCCTAACACACACACACACACACACACACACACACACACACACACACACACACACACACACACTTTCACGCCATGTTAACTGCTCCCTCACATGCACACGACGTCACACACTGGTGCACACAAACACCCATAAAGGTCTACATAACATGACACACACACGCACATACCAGAGTCACACTTCAGTACACGCACGCACACATTTGCATCTAGGTTCAAAGGGAGACTTGACACGCACACGCAATTACACAGACACACACACACACACATTCAGAGAGAGAGAAAGAGAGAGAGAGAGAGAGAAACACACAAATACACACATCAGCGCACCACACACACAATCAAAACAACACATAATAACAGTTCATGTAATAAAAAGTACAGCCCAATTCAATAATAACTTTACACCTCTTAGATTTCTAACTTATAAAGCGAAATTCTAACTCCAAAATTAATGAGTTTCGACCAAAATATCGTAATGGTCTGACAAAGCTTCGAGACCACAGACCGCAACTGGACCGAATTTACTTTAGAAGGTCGTGAACTAGGTGGACTGCAGGCCGAAGTTTCCCCTATTCCTACAGTCCACCATCCACTTTTTTGGGGGATAGGGAGTGAGTTGAGGGACGTTTGTATACCTGGGCAATGGATCCAGCTCGTTATATCAGTGCCACCACGTGAAGGCGTCTCTCTACAACCCCAATTATTTTCAAACTCCCTTTCCTTTTCCACAATTACAATGATACGTGGAAACAGAAGCGAATGTCTCCAATATCACGTTCATTCTGTTTTCACCGTTCATTTCCCCTCCTGCTTATTCTCAGCATGACGTTTATATTCTTGCTCCAGTTACCACTCTCTCTTTACTGCCATCTAAATATTCTTAATTGTAAAATAAACGATTCTTACCAAACCCAATGACCATGGTAAGTATGATGACAAGAAGTGCATTCCTAAGTAACGAGGGTGTGAAGTAACCTTGTCTTATTTTTTGGCTGCATAAAAACACGTATGCACACGTAAGCACACACACACACACACACACACACACACACACACACACACACACACACACACACACACACACACACACACACACACACACACACACACACACACATTACACAGATGTCGAAAAACATGAAATACAAGCACCCCCCCCCTCTCTCTCTCTACCTGTTGTCCCCGTCCTCATTAAGGCCTTCTCAACCAATTACCTGAAATGCAAAAATTACTCTGACTCCTACTGCGGCTAATTACTCAACACCTGGCTTGCAATCCTCTACCTCCACCTTAGTATAAAAATAGTTTCCATAATTCTAACACCATCTCAGTGACCTATAAAGATGGTTTCCAATCCCCTAACTGCATCTTAGTAGTTTGCAATATTCTAACTGCCTCTTACTAACCAATGTAGATTTGCTAAGGATTATTTTGTATTCTGTAACTTAATATTTTTCAGTTTAGTTTTCTTCTGTATTATGTACCTTTATGCTGTAAGAAATATTTTAATAATTGACATGCTGTATTCTGTAGTTATTCATAAGTTAGATAATGAATTTACACCCTAACTATAAATGGTTAGTGAATAAACTCGTCTTAGAGAGAGAGACAGAGACAGAGACAGAGACAGAGAGGGAGAGAGAGAGAGAGAGTAGCCTCCTCCTACCTCTCTCTACTCAAGATATATATATGCTGTATCACTTTTTCTACTTTCCCTTTCTCTCCCTGGTTTTTTGTATCGTGACTACTCTCTCTCTCTCTCTCTCTCTTTCGTGCTTTCATTCGCAGGCAAGTAAAGGGCAACTGTATATTAATCTATACATATTATAAAGACAGATAGATTGGCAGACAGAAGGACAGATAGACAGATAGACAGGTAGACAGACAGACCGATAGATAAAAATAGATAGATATGCGTCCACCTTCACAAACAAACAGAAGACATGCCTCTGTCTGTGTGCACATGAAAATGAAGAGGTAAGTACGCAGAGAAATGGAACAAGGTAAGCCGTGTGTGTGTGTGTGTGTGTGTGTGTGTGTGTGTGTGTGTGTGTGTGTGTGCATTTTAATTTACATAATATCTATCTATCTATCTATCTATTGCCAGACGCCTCAATCCCGTTTGGGGTGGCCACAAACAAATCGCCTCCAAGTCGCCCTGTCCCCCGCCATTTCACTGCCCTGCTCCCAACTCACACCCCCCTCTCTCATATATCGAGTACAGAAATTTGGGGGAAACTTTAGTGCACTACCAGCCTCATACAAGCTGATGATAATGATGATGATGATGATGATGATGATGATGATGATGACGACGACGATGAAAACTGATAATGGTGATGATGATGTCAAGGATAAAGGTGACAATAATGATGATGATGATGATGATGATGTCAAAGATAAAGACGATGATAATAATGATGATAATAATGATGCTGAGAATAATAATAATAATAATACTAACGATGTTCTTAATAATGATCATAATATCCTCAAAAATAACTTCCAAGACAAAAAAACGTGATCTTCAAGCAGCAACATTCCGTCAAGAGCAACCAGGCAACCTGTTCCCCATAAATTTAATAAAGTCTAATACACACCTTGATAAACGATGAGGCGAGGCAGGTGTGTGTGTGTGTGTGTGTGTGTGTGTGTGTGTGTGTGTGTGTGTGTGTGTGTGTGTGTTAATGATAAACACAAAGGTTAGTTGAGAAATGAAAAGTAAACAACAACTTCAGGTAATTTACAGGACAGGTTGTGTGTGTGTGTGTGTGTGTGTGTGTGTGTGTGTGTGTGTGTGTGTGTGTGTGTGTGTGTGTGTGTGTGTGTGTGTGTGTGTGTGTGTGTGTGTGTATTAAAATGACACCGATCGGCTGAATCATAATACTAAATAACCAACACTCTTTCCACGGTAATTTAGGGAACAGGTGTGTATGCTAATGCTAATCAGACAGGTAAAGGTGAGGGCGGTGGCCAGGTACACGCTTTTAATGCCACAGTGTCACCCAATAGCCAATTCTGTCAATATTTTTTTTTCCACCTTGTCCTTGATTTCCTAATATACAAAAAAATACGATAAAAAATTCTTCTTCATTCATTTGACCCCTTCCTAAATGCCTATTATATACATCAGATTTTCTCTGTTACTTTTTTCCCCCTCGTCCTTGTCCCAAAAATAAACACACGAAAAAAAATGTTTCAAAAAATATGGTCCATCATTCATTTCACCGTTCCGAAAACGTGTGTGTCGGCGATATATCGAATTTTATCTTACCTTCGTTTTTTTTTTTTTTGGTTGTCAGTGTGTCCTTGCGCCGGTAATACACACACACACACACACACACACACACACACACACACACACACACACACACACACACACACACATACACACACATACACACGAAACAAGACTAAAAAAAAACTTCATAATTCACTTCATCCCTTCCTAACATGGCTGTCTAGACTTAACCTCACCCCCTCCTCTCCCTTTCCCTCCCTTTTTCCTCCCCTCCCTTCTTCCCCCTCCCCCTCCCCCTTCCCTATGCAGAAAGGTGGCATCGCACGTACACCACGGACAAAAAACAGCAAAAAAATAGCAATCAGATCCTTTTTTATCTGGTCAGTTTTTGCACGTCGGGGCAAAAGAAGGACGAGAGTGCCACTTTTACTTTCTGTTATGATGGAGAGGCTGGGGTGGGGTTGTGGGGGGGGGGATAAAGTCTGGTAGAGGGAGGTCAGGGTGGGGAGGGGTGGGTTATGTTGGGGTAGGGTGGGGTCTGGTGGGTTGGGGTAGGGCATGGGTCACAAAAATCCCTTCCCCTCCCACTGTCCTCTCCCACACGCCACTCTCACTCAAACGGTGCACTGGTAGAACAGACACACACACACACACACACACACACACACACACACACACACACACACACACGGACAAAAATCTTCCAACAGCCATAAATATAACCACTGACAAAAAAAGGCAAACATATAAGGTCTCCCGGTTTTGTAACTTTATAACTTACAGACAGCTTCACAATACTACAGCTTATTTTAACAGCTATTCTGGATTCTTTGCTATATGATGTGTTACCAGAGAAACCTGGATATCATCATCATCATCATCATCATCATCATCACCTTTTATCCCACCTAAGGGTAAGGTGAAATACAAAGCCGAACACAACCACACACCTCATCACCATAACGCCATACCTGTAACACGGTATATGATCTATGCAGGTGACTGTGGTGAAGGTCAGTGCATGAGTGATATACAAAGGTGACCTCCCGTGGCAGCCAGGTCAAGGCAGGGCGTCACGGGTTGAACTATAAGGAATATATTTCTCCTTAAATACCATGAGTTATGTGGCGGCGTCACCCATTAACAACGGTGGTAAATGTAGGGATGTAAATGTGTGTGTGTGTGTGTGTGTGTGTGTGTGTGTGTGTGTGTGTGTGTGTGTGTGTGTGTGTGTGTGTGTGTGTGTGTGTGTGTGTGTGTGTGTGTGTGTGTGTGTGTGTGTGTGTGTGTGTGTGTGTGTGTGTAACTGTTTAACTTTGCCATTACAACGACATTAATTTTCTTGCAATATAACTCAGATTACGATTATATGCCGGAGTTAACTTGATTTTGAGGGACCTACAAGAAAATTAGTTTCAGAGAGTTTTTTCCACCCTGAGCTGACACTTCCTGCACAGGCCAAGGTGTCACACAAACTTTCTCACCCGGCAAACATGAGCGAGGCGTTGGCAGCACGAGACCTATATCAAAACAGCAGAGAGGGGCGTGGGAGTGGCGAGGGAAGGGGCCACTGATCACCTCTACTTTGCCTTCATCACTCCCAGGCTCCTATGACCCACTCTCACCTGAATAAAATCGTCTGGCGTTGGAAGAAAGGTAGTAAAGGAATCTCGATCGATGGGGTAAGGTGGAGAGGGTAACTTATATGCCCATTTACTTAGTTACTTTGTTTGGGAAACCGGTTACTTTTCCCTTCACCTTCTGTTCCGTAGTAGTTTCTGTCTGTCTGTCTGTCTCTCTCTGGGTAACCGATTAATTTTGCTTTACTTAAACATTATAAATCTTTTGTCTGGCAACCCTCTCTGGGCAACCGACTATTTTTTTCTTCATCGCTTTTTCTTTTGTTTACTTAGTTACTTCTACTTCTACTTTGTGTTTTCTTATGTTCTTTTCTTTAACGTCTTAAGTAAGGACGGTTTTCTTAAGCTGAGGGAAAATAATTAGTATTTATTGAAACTATTATATATATGAAACGTAATTAAGGGGTATGTGAAGATTTGTTTTTAAGTATTTTAGGTAAAGGAGGGCTAGAGAAAGAGAGAGAGAGAGAGAGAGAGAGATCATCATCGTACTTAAAGGGTTAAGCACTCCATTTTTTTTTTTTTCACCTCAATAAATGAAACACAAATTCACAAGTTCTCCAAGTCCTTCAAGGCAGAGACAAAACTACGCCTCAAGGTAAACATGAAGCAGAATCGTGGAAATTTATCGGAGTTGTAGGTGTGTAAATGCCAATCACCATTATACATCTTATATTTCAATGCCCTCTCTCTGTTCGGCTTTTTATTTTACCCTTTAAAGTTAACGTTGTATGAAGGAATATTTTTTATGTGCATTTATGTTACCTGTAATCGATTTCATTCAAGGGAGATCTGGTAAAAACGTCGTTCATTAGAGTTAACATATTTTATAATTCAATAATCCTAATCTAATCTCATTAATCAGTTTTATAATCACAGACTGGAGCAGAAGAAGAATGAAGATGGGGATGCCAGGGTTATAACTTAAATAATTTTGTTACGATTCCTCTACGTTTAAAAGAAAAATTGTCTGTTGTCTGGATAGATAAAATAAACTTTGTCCACACACACACACACACACACACACACACACACACACACACACACACACACACACACACACACATTAAAATATTCCTTTCACTGCCCTCTTATATTTTACTGCGAATCTC
>NC_136967.1:3110000-3142500 GCF_032717465.1 Coenobita brevimanus
AAAGATAAAAAAAAAAAAAAAAAACTTGCCTACACGTAAATCAAACACTGTAAAAAATTAACATCAGATTTTTATATTTATCGGGGACTCAGATTTACATTTATTATTATTATTATTATTATTATTATTATTATTTTTATTTTTATTATTATTATTGTCTTTTTTATTATTATTATTATAATACTTGTATACACGAATTTTGATAAATGAGAACTCTTGTTTGCTTTGAAAAATCAGCGCAAAATTCTAATTCAACTAACAAACACAAGGACAGTACAGATAGATAGATAGACAGATAACTACAGTATATACAGAGAGAGAGAGAGAGAGAGAGAGAGAGAGCTTGTCCATCTATATATGTATATCTATCTATCCATCAGTCTGTCTGTATCAACATCTATATCTCTTTATCTATATCTACCTAGCTACATATCTATAAATCTATCAGTGAAAAGAAGCTGTACCTGGTGGACCTGAAGGCATTTCTGTCCCTCCTCAGTAAGAAACCCCCATCCCATAAAACACACCCTCTAACAATGGCACTTTATCTCTCCACTTCCACTTAAATGTCACTGAAGAGAAAAACTAACATCTGGAATCACTGTAATGATCAAAAACACGAGGACGCAAAGGTGATCTAGCTGTGTGTGAGAGAGAGAGAGAGAGAGAGAGAGAGAGAGAGAGAGAGAGAGAGAGAGAGAGCGTACATACATATTTTCCTAATTGTCAAAATACGAGTACGCAGAGGTGAGGTGTTTAAGACAGGCAGATAGACGGAGAGAAATCTTTTAATTATTAATACATAAAATACACAAGGACGCAGAGGCTATGTATTTGAGAGAGAGAGAGAGAGAGAGAGAGAGAGAGAGAGCCTGTCCCACTAGTAAACACCTCCATCATCTTTGAGCTCATAACCTTTTCCAGCCTCACTTCCTTGTTTTATCACTGTTAAAGGCAATCCACTCTCACACCACCTTGCAGCCCGTGTCCGCCTCAAGAATGTGATGATGATGATGATGATGATGGACGAGAACAAGAGCGATGATGATAATGATGGAAAGGACGAGGGCGAGAGCGATGATGATGATGATGATGATGATGATGATCGTGGTGGTGGAGAGGACGAGGACAAGAGAGACAACAATGATGATGATGATGATGATGATGGTAATGACAGAGATGATGATGATGATGATGACGATGGTGATGCGTGTTCATTCTTGCCAAAGTTTTATTATTTTTGACTAAACAAGTGCAATTCCTTCACCTTTTTAAACTTTCCGTGTATGTAGGTTTCTTTTCGCTTTCTGAACATACACACCCACACACACCCACACCCACCCACCCACACACACGCACACACACACAACTGGACCTCAAGGAATTAATCCAGTCAATATATCCAGCAAGTCATTCACACAGCCAGTCTCAAAAAGTGATATTAAAACTAACACCGTATCTTTAACGCAAATCACGTACGAATAGGAAAGAAAAAAAATAAGACGATGCTAAAAAAAAGAAAGCATTACAGATCCAAGAGAAAATGTCATCAGCATTACATTACACACACACACACACACACACACACACACACACACACACACACACACACACACACACACACACACACACACACACACACACACACACACACACACACACACACACACACACACACACACACACACACACACACACACACACAAATCCTCTCAGTTCGTACCCTAACTTTTTCTTTTACTGTAGTGGTTCTCTCGGCCATGAATAGCTTTAAGTAACGAAGGGTGTAAACGTGGGATTGCTTTACACCCCTCACTCTGCACATCCTTCTTAACCTGACTCAAATCACCTTATATTACCTGGCAGATCACATTAATTAGAAAAGGGGTTACCTTGAATTTGTATATACCCTCCCTAAACTGAACACGAGAGGAGAGAGAGAGAGAGAGAGATGAAAACAAAAATTACTGCAAAGGTACAATATTGCTTGAACATCTTTCTTAATCTGAATAAAATAAGCTGGCATCACGAAAAAAGTAAAAAAAATAAAAACATGAAGATAAAAGACAGATTTTTTTTTTTTTTACCTCAATCTCAAACTGAACATAATCGTCTGGTGGTAATTACAATGAAGAGAAGAGGCTACTAAGAGCATAAAAAAAACTGATTATTTCCTTGTGCCTGGCTGACCTCTCCTGTGTGTGTGTGTGTGTGTGTGTGTGTGTGTGTGTGTGTTTTATTGTCGTGTACACTAATTACGGTTGACAAGTAAGGCAAGGTGTATATGCAGCTCAGGTATCCATTATCATAACATCTCAATAATCTCTACATATTAAACTTAACCCCTTCACTCCCACGACCTAGCTTTATCATATTCTTGTACCTACGAGCGATTTATAACAAACCTCAATTATTCCAACCTCTTCACGCCGATTACTATTATTATTATTATTGTTTTGGTACATATGTAATTTGTTTTCAGATTAGTGGAGACATCTGGGGGTTAAATGGGTAAATTAAGGCTATATCAGACCCCTCCACGTCAAAAAATAAATAAATAAAAAAAATAAATATATAAAAAATAAAATCGTATGAAAACAAAAACAAGACAAAATAAATCGCTGAACAGAAGGGGTTAAGACATTTGAAGACAGGGCAATACACATTTCAACACAGACACATTACAACATATAACTTCCTTTAACTGAGTAAAATGGTCACGCAGTAGACAAAATTAACTTCATGGCTACGATTCTCTCACTCAAGGTTTAACACATACTACGTACCAACCTCAAAATATCACCGCGACAAATTGTTCATGACAAAGACGTGATTCTTTTTCCATTCTAACAGTGAATTTTAAGCAGGTTGTGATTTACGGAGCTTTGTCATAGTCTCTGTCAAAAAAAACAAAAAAAAAACATAAAAACCCATTCCACACACACAATTCCTCCACAATAGATTAATTTTGATTTATAAATGAGTTGGCCATTGTCTCAGAAGTGACCAGGGATAAAAAAAAAAAATGGAGATTATCAGAAATTCGACATCACATTAAAAGGTAGATCTGTTCCTTGTAAGTCACGCTGTAATCAAGTGACCTTCTTAGCACTGTCTGCCTATTATTTTTCTTTTATTTTCATTTATATTTCACTTCACTGCAAGAAAGGCGATTAAAAAGTTCAAAGGTTCACAGACTGCAAACTTCATCAAACACATTTTCATCCTTTCTCTCCCTCAAGGAAAATTCACACACACACACACACACACACGATCCATTCACTTCAAGGTGCATAAATACAATACGTTTAAAAGAGAGGAGGTCATAGGCAGTGGGAAAAACAGGCTGAATGTTTTTCTATCGTTAACCAATTATGCACGTGATTTTCAGAACACCCTAAATAGCTTCTCTCTCTCTCTCTCTCTCTCTCTCTCTCTCTCTCCATCCTGCATTATTATTCTCTTCCTCTCTCCCTTACCTAATAACCAGCTTTTGTAACCTTTTGCTCTCTGTGTGTGTGTGTGTGTGTGTGTGTGTGTGTGTGTGTGTGTGTGTGTGTGTGTGTGTGTGTGTGTGTGTGTGTGTGTGTGTGTGTGTGTGTGTGTGTGTGTGTGTGTGTGTGTGTGTGCGCCAAGAGATGGAGTTTCTGTAAAGTTCTACGGGTAGGGAGAGAGGTGTCTGACTCCACGGCCTGAATGAATGAATAATGAAGCTCCCTAACACCTTTTCCTAAGCGACTAATTTTGCTTATAACACCTAGCATGCCGGAATAATTTTCATTGTGCTTTGGCGGCATTGCACCCCTACTTCATCATCATCATCATCATCATCATCACCATCACCCAACTCAGCATCATCATCATCAACTTCACCAACATCATCACCAGCATCCACCTCATCGTCATCATCATCATCCACCTCCTTCTCCTCCTCCCTCTCCCTCTTCTCCTTCCCCTCCTTCACCTGTTCCTCCCCTTCCCCTTCCCCTCCCCCCCTCCCTATCACACCTGTGGTTTGCTCTCCCACGGTAACCCAAACATTCCCACACGTTACCCTACGCTCCCACACTCGCCCATATTTTCACACGCCGCTCTCTCTCTCTCTCTCTCTCTCTCTCTCTCTCACGTGGATAGGGAGAGGGGAGGGATAGTGGAGTGATGTGGCATAAATGAAAGGGAAAGTGGAAGAAGAAGAGACGGGAGGAGTAAAGGTTAAGAGTGAAAGGACGGTGACGACAGAGAGAGAGAGAGAGAGAGAGAGAGAGAGAATACGGGGTCGAGAAGGAAAACACGAGGACGAATGGAACCAAAGATCAGAAAATATTATAAGGTGAACACTAACTAGATCCTGAAGTGCAAAAAAGAGTTAAAAAGAGAAAAGTAGGTTGAGAAAATGATGAGAGTAAGCAAGGAGGAAGTAAGAATGAGAGCAAGGTGAGAGAGAGACACACACGGAAGAGAGACAGAGAGGGAGAGAGAGTCTGGGTACACTTTTCTATAAATTTCAGTTTTAATAATCTGTGGCTTTTTTTTTTTTTTTTTTACTTTCTGATTCCCTTTTTTTTTCTTTTTTGCTTCTCAATTTGTTTTTCTTGTTTTATGAATTTATATGTCATTATTTTCTTCGTCGTCGTCTTCGTCCTCCTCCTCCTCATCATCATCATCGTCATCATCATTATCAACAATACAACACTACCAGCACAGCTATCTTTACTACCCTCATCACTCTCATCGCCATCATCATTATCATCGCATCATCAGTCATCATCACCATATTCATCATTATCATCATCTTCCCCTTATCATCATCAACCCTATTAGAACCACCACCAGCACCAACATCATCATCACCCTTAAAATTACCACCATCATCATTATCACCCCTAAAATTACAACCACCACTACCACCACCATCATCATAATCTCCAGCATTAGTATCATCATCACCCTTATAACTACCACCACCACATCCAACATCATCATCATCATCATCATCATCAACATCATCTCTATCATAAATATCATCATCAAAACAATCTCCAGCAACCCTCTATCAACCACAGAAATCTAAACTATTATAATTTTGGCTTCCCTCGGTCGATTTTATTCATCGTATCAAGACCTAAGAGTGTCAATACTGTACTTAACACTTTGAAACAAGCGATTTAAAGCAGTTACAAAAAATATATGTAATCTAACTTACGCCCAATTTTGGAAACGTAATCACATTTTCTGTTTTGTCTCGTAAAAAAAAAAAAAAAAAAATTATAATCCCATCAACTGCAATTTAATGTTTGTTCTGGATTAACACTCGTACAAAAAGTATGGTTCGTTTTCGTCCCAAGGGCAGTGGTAAATGTTTGTTTTGTGGACTGTACAGCGTGGGAAGATGTGGTGGTGGTGGTGGTGGTGGTGAACATGGGTATGAGTTGAGGATGGTGGTGGTGGTGGTGGTGGTGATGATGGTGGTGAACATGGGTATGAGTTGAGGATGGTGGTGGTGGTGATGGTGGTGGTGGCGGTACTGTTCCTGCTGTTGCTGATTATGGTAATGATGATGATGATGGTAATGATGATGATGATGATGATGATGATACTGCTTGTGAACTTAATAATATTACTGTGTTACACATCCCTATTACTGGGTACAGCTTTCTGCGCATGCTCCTTCATCATTCGAGGGCCCACAAACGAGAGAGAGAGAGAGAGAGAGAGAGAGAGAGAGAGAGAGAGAGAGAGAGAGAGAGAGGGTTAAAACAGGTTCCCAATATTTTTTTTATTATTATGAAAGACCACAATAACTTCACACCGAGGACGTCTTTTTTTCGATTAATTCTTGCTATCTCCAGACGATTTTATTCAGCTGACGGGAGACTCAGTGATCAGGAGGGATTAGATGCAGACTCATATAAGCTCCCTAACACCTTTCCTTAAGCGATTTATTTTGCTTACCGTGCTCTCGTCTGTGATACAATATCAAATATACTCAGGATAAATAACGCTCTAAAGGATATTACCCAGCCGTATCCAAAAATAAATCGCTAAGGAAAAGATGTTAGGGAGCTTCCTTAACCGACGAGAATACAGGGAGAATAACTTCCTTCACACCTACAGGCTCTTCTAAACTATAATTATACTTTTTAAAATCTAATTATAATAAAAATCTTACTAAATTGAGGGCTTGGATAATCTATAGTCATCATCAACCTTTTCATAACTACAGGTACACCCAAAGTAAAATAATAATAATAATAATAATAATAATAAAAATCATAATAATAATAATAATAAGAAGAAGAAGAAGAACAAGAAAAGAAGAAAACAATAATAAGAAGAAAAAGAACAACAAAAACAACAACAACAATAATAATAATAATAATAATAATAATAATAATAATAATAACCCCATCGAGGTCAGATTAAAAATGAAAAATAAAATGTTGATCTTAATTCTGTCACACATCACGGCCATTTAGTCACGCTCAGAAGGAAAGTGTCGAGGAAGTACAATCATAAGCAGAGTCAAATCTATGTTACGTAAGACCAAAAAAAAAGGGAGAAAAAAAAAGAAAAAATCACTGTGGAACTCAATGTTGTGAAAGTAACAGTAAAGGAAGCAGTTGGGAATTTAATAAAGAGTTGGGTACGTGTCAGATTTCTTCAGTTAGCCTTTAGTTTTATTTATTTTTTCTATTTCCTTGAAGTCTCGCCTCTTAATCTTTCTGTTCGAGGAGGGATTTATTTTGTTACCTTTTTTATATCGCCAGACGATTTTATTAGAGAGAGAGAGAGAGAGAGAGAGAGAGAGAGAGAGAGAGAGAGACAGCTAAATTCTTTCTCGAGGTTATTGCTTCACTATACAGTATACAAATTTACGTCTAGTGCCAGTACTCTCTCTAAACACACTATCACAACTCTTACTTAATACAGTGTTCGCGGTAAAGAAGAGAGAAAGAGAGAAGCGATGAGAAGAGGAAGAGAGAAGGGAGATGACAGAGAAGATTAAAACTGAGATGAGAAGAGGAAGGGAAGAGCGGGATGGAAGAGAAGAAGATAAAAACTGGGATGAGAAGAGGAAGGTGGGAGGGAGACGGAAGAGAAGAAGATAAATATTAAGATCAGAGATGTTGCTGATGATGTGTATTAGTAAACAAAGATGACATCACATTCGCTATTGTGATGTTGATGTTGCTGCTCTCAATCGCCCAGCCATTGTGTTTCTCTCTCTCTCTCTCTCTCTCTCTCTCTCTCTCCCCTCAGCCCCACACGCACACTCAGCATTGTCCAGCACGAAATAAGTAGAAAATCGGCTTCGCAAAATTTTCCGAAGTCAGTGGAGGATGCAGACAATGTGCTCTTAATCGCTTGGGGGAGTTCTGGCGGGCGAGTCACTCCATGTTGATAACTGCAACATTGCAACATCGGCCTGTGAGAAGCTTATCGGAGGCACTGGAGGGTGGTGGGAGAGCCGAAGGAAAGGGGACAGGGGAGGGGAGAAAAGAAGGTGCGGGGAGGAAAGGGAAAGCCATAGGAGTTGAAGAGAGAGAGAGAGAGAGAGAGAGAGAGAGAGAGAGAAGTAGGATCAACGCCTATCAACTGCACGAAGATCATAATATAAGCGGACAATAATTTTCTAAGTCCTAACCTTCCCCTAGAATTCGGTATGCAACAATCAAATGCACATCCAGGTCCCTAATTATACTTAACATGGACAACGGCGGAACAAGCTTTACCTATGAGTCTGACCGGCCCGGAAATGGAACTGGGAGGGGGTAGAGAGTAGGACGTAGGAGGAGGGGTGTTGGGGGCGTGGGGGTGTCGATCGCTTTAGTTCCGTGTTGCAAAAACGAAATTGTTCAACAGTTAATCATGCTTTCTGTGGTGGTTGGGAAATTTATTATTAAAAAAAAAAAAAATAGGCCAAAAAAAAAAAAGTCTTTGTTAGCGTAATGGATAATCGTTTTTATATTTTTCTTATTTTCAAATCACTGAAAAAATAATGGGGCTTAATTTATTTCTTTTTTTATATTTTTAATTTACTTTTAACCCCAAAGATTAAGAATAAAAGATGATTAATGTGTGTGTTTTTTTTTTATCTCTTTATATCCTTCATGCAAAATATTTTCCTCAAGATTACAAAAAGAAAGAAAAGGATTAATGTATTTTTCTTTCCATAGTAATTTTTTTTTTTTTACTTCTAGGGCTACAAGAAAAAAGCTTATTGGATCTTTTTTTTTATTTTTTTCCTCCACGGATTAAAGAAAAAATGTCCAATAGGTCTTTTTTCTTTTTCTTTTTTTTTTTTCCCTCAGGCTACAACTTAACCCCTTCAACCTGATGACGTATATTTAAATTCTTGCCACTGCCAGACGATTTTATTCAGCTTACGGGTGGATTTTTTTTTAATGGAGAAATTAGATACACAGCCTTCATTAACTGTCAAGGGAAATAAAAACCAAAATAAAAGAAATAAATAAATGAATAAAATAAATGCGTGCTCATATTCTACGGGTTAATGGATCGTTTTTATTAATTCGTGTGTGTGTGTGTGTGTGTGTGTGTGTGTGTGTGTGTGTGTGTGTGTGTGTGTGTGTGTGTGTGTGTGTGTGTGTGTGTGTGTGTGCATTCTTAACGAGCACAGGGACACGCATGGTTGACATACTTTGATATATTGCAGTGTCTGGCCTACCCTCCCCCTCCTCCTTCCCCCACTCTCTCTCCTTTCCCCTCCCCCTCTCCTCTCCTCTCCTCTCCCCTTTCCCTTCCCCTCCTCTCCTCTCACTCCTCCCTTCCCCTCTCTTCTCCCACTCTCCTTCTCCTCTGATCTCCCTTCCTCTCTCTCTCTCTCATAATACCAAAGGCTAAGGTGAGCAAATACTACCCAATGAAAACAGTGCTAAATGAGAACGCTGTCGACACTCAGTAAGCAAGAGGAGGAGCTGGTATGAGCTGGTATGACTGGTGTGGTGTAAATGGCGTGAGGGAGGAGCTGGTGCGGCGTGGGGGAGGGATTGGTGTGGTGTGTGGTATGACGGAGTTGGGTGGTGTCCGGTGTGGTATGACTAGGCAGTGAATGGTATGGTGTAACTGGTGTGAGGGAGGGGGTGATGTGGTGTGGTATGGCCTGGTGTGGTATGACTGAGGAGATTAAGTGACCGGTATGGTGTGGTGTGGTCTGAGGATGCGGTTAAGATGGTGTGGGGGAGATAATACTTGTGGTATGAGTGGTGTGGAGGAGTGGTATAGTGAGTGGGGTGGTCTGGAGATGGGGGGGAGGGTGGCGTGGTGTGGTGTGAGGGGGTGACTCAGGTGGTGTGCCGAACCTGGTGTGATGATCTGGTGTGACGGAGGGATGGGGTCAAGTATGTGTGAGGGTCAGGTCACACACACACACACACACACACACACACACACGACATCTTTTACATAATATGACCGACGACACACGCAATTATTCTCACCGTAAAAGAGAGAGAGAGAGAGAGAGAGAGAGAGAGAACAACATGTCTCACTGATAGGGTCCAAGATGGAATGCAATCTTAGTATTCGCCTTGAAGGAAATATGGCAGTAAGCACAGAGGAAAATATAGCCACAGAAATACCTGTAAAATATGATGCTTCTGTGACTCTATTTGGCCAGAGAGCACGTGCGGAAAATAGAAAAAAAAAATGATAACACCTTTAGAGACACCAGCAAAAAATATATGACACAGCAAAATATATAACAGGGCTTTTGAGGTAACATAGAGGCTTAGCAACTCACGTGACAGGAGCAAATCTCGTCGTCATGAGGTGTGATAGATGAGATTGATGCGAGATGTGATAGACGTGCGATAGATGTGATAGATGTGACAGACGTGTGATAGATGTGACAGACGTGTGATAGATGTGCAAGATGTAATAGATGCGACAGATGTAATAGATCTGATAGACGTGATAGATGTAATAGATATAACAGATGTCTGCCACTCCACTGCATACAAAATCACTCTATCAATCACCTGCTCTATGACTGGACAACCTCGTAACAGTCCAGGTACAATGATAACCACCTCACTCACCCCCCTCCTCTCTCTCACCCCTCTCACTCTCACGATATCGTTCTTCGTTCTCCCCTCCCTCTCATCTCCCTCTCCTGTCACTCTTACCCCTCACTCTCACTGTTTCAATCTACGTCTTCCTCTCTCTGTCATTTCCCTCTCCTCTCAACATCATCCTCTCATCGTCTTCTCTCACTCTGTTACTAGTCATGCTCTCTCTCTCTCTCTCTCTCTCTCTCTCTCTCTCTCTCTCTCTAGCTCTCTCATATTTTATTTCTCTCTCTCCTATTCTTGTCTTCAACCTTCCTTCTAGTTCTCTCTCTCTCTCTCTCTCTCTCTCTCTCTCTCTCTCTCTCTCTCTAACATTTCACAGCCGTCGCGTTGAGAAAGAGATAAAGCCGAAGATATTTGGATACATATTGGTAACTCTCACTCCTCTACAATTTATAGTCAATAATCAAAGTACACACACACACACACACACACACACACACACACACACACACACACAGATAGCCCTCATTCTCACGCAAAAGTACACACGGACACAAGCAAACACACATGCATGAAACCGGATTGGGTGGGGCAGATACTGGCAACTCTCGTTCTCTAGGATTTATCGTCTGACTGCCTCGATCAAAGCACACCCACCCACCCACCCACACACACACACCGACTATTGTAAGGAGTATCTTTTTGTCAACACACAGACACAGTAAAGTAAGAAGAGATGAGGAAAATCAGAAGAATGTTTCCTTCCTACAGCACACGAAAAAGAGAGTAAAATAGCAATGCATAGGATTCCCCTCAGATTCCCCTCACTCCAGCAACTACAAATCCTTCTACCAAAACCGGAAGAGTAGAGGGCAGCATCTCTCTCTCTCTCTCTCTCTCTCTCTAAGGGCAAGGCTGGCAAACAATGAAGAGGAAGCACTAGGCCTTCTCGGGTACTACATCCGCCATGGAACAAAAAATAAATTAATAAAAAATAAAAAATAAAGTCTCAATAAGGAAAATTCAGAGTTGCGTCCGTACTAAGACTTGCTCAAGCTTCAAGGCTGTCAAAAGTCTGGCATCCTTCTCTAGACGTGATAAACAAAAAATAAATGACTAAATATGTATAAAAATAAAATAAAGAGGCTTCCTGGATTAAATGAAAATGCAATGCGGAGGTGAGCATAAAACAGAAAATCGTAATTATAATAAATGAATAAGTATCCATAAATAAAAACATGATGCTTCCTGGATTAAATAAAACTGCACTACGGGTGTGAAAATAAAACAGAAAAATCGTAATTAAAATCAGTGAGTTTATACGGGACCTTTTTAGTCCTTCTTAAGATCAATAAAATAACCAAGACATGTCGAAGGTAAAAACGGAGACAAAATTTGGTCTCTTGTTTCACGTCTGCTTTTCACTTCCCTCCACTGAATAATATTTCTAAGCTGAGAGGGCCTTGGTATGTTTCTCTGGCCACAGATAATTCTCTGTCACACGATGCATCAGGGAAAAGAGTGACGGACATGCCCAAAGCGTGTAGCAGACGCCAAGATAGTAGTAGAAAAATGAAGGACGTGGTAGAAGCATACGTAGATGCAGTGGAAGAGTGAGTGATCTTTTGTCCTTGATTAAGCCCAGAATAAACTAGAATTAAAAAAAAAAAAGTAATTTCTCCCTTCTGTCTGACTTATTTAAACTATCCAGCCCGACAGGACCCGATTCGACTCATTCTAACGCGTCCTGTCCAGCTCAAGGCGAAGTGCAAGTGGTCGACCTCAGTCAATCAGTGGCAGATAATACGCATCGGGTAAAATGACTATGCTTGCCCTTTCTCTCTCCCTCCCTCCCTCCCTCCCTCTCTCTCTCTCTCTCTCTCTCTCTCCTTCACCTAAGCTCTTCCCCTATTCCATGCACTTTCCCCTGTCGCATACAGTCGTCTCCCAAATAATCTCTCTGTTCTCCACATACTTCCTACTTTATTTTCCACTACTCTCCTTCACGACTCTCCTCACCACTCTTCAACCGTCCTTCCATCCCACTCAACTTTCCCCTTTTCAATCCACTTTCCCCCGACGCATAGTCATGTCCAGTCCACTTTTACTTTCAACTCTCCTTCATCCTTTCCACTCCTCCTCCTCCCTGTTCTGCTCCCGTCCCATTTCCTCCCTTCCTTTCACATCTCCATTTATCACTCTTACAGACACTCTTCCTTATCTCTCGAGTTCATTCGTACACTCTGCTCGCTGTCATTCTTTCATTCTTCCTCCTTGCTATTCATGTCTCGTCTCGTCTCGCACCGTCTCTCTCTCTTTCTCTCTCTCTCTTTGTCTT
Source organism: Coenobita brevimanus (assembly GCF_032717465.1). Taxonomy (NCBI): domain Eukaryota; kingdom Metazoa; phylum Arthropoda; class Malacostraca; order Decapoda; family Coenobitidae; genus Coenobita; species Coenobita brevimanus. The sequence continues at coordinate 3,122,373 of NC_136967.1, forward strand.
TGGCTGTCTCTCGCTCTATCTATGTATACCTACAGAGAGAGAGAGAGAGAGAGAGAGAGAGGGAGAGAGAGAGAGAGAGAGAGAGAATCCAGCACCAAACGAGGGGAGCTGGGGCCATATATATGTAGCCTGCATGATTTCTTAACACCCCTTCCATAGCTATTTAGCCTATTCACCACATAAGCCCTCACTATCCCCTTCTATGGTACTGACACAAACCAAGTCGATATTAAAAAACCATATCAACACCCTCACATTACAAAAACAAATCGCTATGTGGAAGAGGTGGATCTTGTATAATGCGTGTCTAAGGTGGAAGTGAAAGGTGGATGAGAGTGGAGTGGTTGGTCTGAGAAGTGGACAATAGCATCAGTTATAGATATCAATGGACATATTCAACGAGGATCATAATAGATACATTGTTTGACATTCTTTGTATCCATGAATTACGAGACTGGAATGTTAAGTGAAAAATTCTTGTGGTTGTCTCTGGCTGTCTCTCAGTCTGTCTGTATGTCTCTCTGTCTCTGTCTCTCTTTCACACACACACACACACACACACACACACACACACACACACACACACATTCACTCACAACCCCTCTCCCAGCCACCCACCCAGACAACCCTCCCCACACACACCCACAAACCCCCTCCCACACACACGTCACGCACGCACGCACACAGAGTATTCCAATCATTCATTCATTCATCTTAAATATGCACAGAAAAACAAAACAGTTCCTTTGTTCAGTCTTCAGGTAAAACAATCCGTCTCAAGAATGAAATAAAAACACTTAATCCAAACACTCAAGTCATCCATCTTATTATTTGACAGATCCTTGGAGGGGGCGAGAGAGAAAGGGATGGAGGAAAAAGCGTGTGTGTGTGTGTGTGTGTGTGTGTGTGTGTGTGTGTGTGTGTGTGTGTGTGTGTGTGTGTGTGTGTGTGTGTGTGTGTGTGTGTGTGTGTGTGTGAGAGAGAGAGAGAGAGAGAGAGAGAGAGAGAGAGAACAGGGAAAGGAGGTGGGAAGGAGAAAAAGTAAGAGGGGGGAGGAGATGGAGAGGTAGATTGCGGAGGGGAGGGGGAGAGAAGGGAGGGGGCTATGAAAGAGAAAAGATGGAGAGACGAAGGATGTAGAGATGGAGAGAGAAGACGGGGAGGGAAGGATAGGGAGGGGTCAGGAGGAAGGGAGGGGAGGTGGGATGAGGAAATGGGGTGGGATTTTGTGGGGAGTACAATATATTCCCTGACCTTCTCCCAGATAGCGAGGGGGGAGGGGTGGGGGGAGATAACGAGAGAGAGAGAGAGAGAGAGAGAGAGAGAGAGAGAGAGAGAGAGAGAGAGAGAAACGACACACATCCAGGAAGGGAATATTATCAGATCCCGATGCGAGTGACAGGCATAACCATTAGCCTTTACTTGGACACAAATAAATACATTGTCCAGCAGCCCCAATACACACACGCAATGCTACACTTAAGCCCTCGTGTTGAAAGTGTATTTGGTGTGGCTTTAGGGTGTGGGAGAGAGGGTAGGTCATGCAGGTAGGCAGGGGGGGAAGGCAGACATGCACGAGGGACTGCAGATAGAAGGGCAGGAAAGCAGACAAGACGACAAACATGCAGGTTGAGAAAGAGGCAGACAGAGAGGCAGGAAGCTATACTCGTAGGAAGGAAGGCAGACGTGTAGGTAGAAAGGAAGATATGCAGGAGGGAAGGAAGAGAGGAAAGAAAGCAGAAAGGCAGCAGACAGACAGGCATACAGGCAGGAAGACAGACGTGAAGGCAGAAAGTCAGAAAGGGAAGCTAGAAGGCAGAGACACAGACAGGAATACACGAGATGAAAGAAGGAACTAAGAAAGGCAGAAAGGCAGGAAGGAAAACATACAGGCAGAAAAACCGAAAAGTCACACTGAAGCCCAAGCAAAGACGAAAGCAGATCAGGAACACAAGAAAGCAGACCAACCCTAACAAACATCCCCACACCTCCAAGCAATCAATAAGCAGACACAGCAGAAGTGGCAAGTATTGAGTAAGTGGACACACAAGCCCTCCAAGCAGGCAGAGAAGCAGGCAGAGAAGCAGACAGAGAAGCAGGGGATCAGGAAAACAAACGCAGTGAACTAAAAAGGGCATGAAGGCCTCTGAGGCGGGGCAGGCATGCAGTCAGACAGGCATGGAAAACTGAGGTTGGTACTAAGCTGTCAGGCAGGTAGGAGAACATACACCCTGATTAAGTAAACATTGGGAAGGTAGGCAGGTAGGTAGGTAGGTACTGTAGGTAGGTAGGTACGTAGGTAAGTAGGCAAGAAGGATAAACAAGTAGACATATCTAAAGCAAGCATGTAGTCAGAGAGGCATGCTGATTTTAAATTAGTTCCAGATAATTAGGTAGGTAAACAGGTAGTCAAGGAGGCAGGTAGGCATGAAAAAACAAAAATAATATAAAGCAATACCACAGGCAGACAAGCAGGTAGGTAGGCAGACAAGTAAGAGAGCAGAGGCAAGGTAGGCACACAGGTAGGAAAGCAGAGAAAAGGTAGGCAAGGGGGCATAGAGAATTCACAGGCAGTCATGCAGAAAGGCAGACAGGCATCGGACAGGCAGGCACGCAGAACTAAGCAAGCATCAGGGAGACTGGGGTTTGCAGGTTCAATTCATGCTCTCACAGGGAACACATAGAGGGCATGAACTGCACTAAAATACCATCAATATTCATCATTCATTTATGGTATGACAAGTTTTACATTTTTCCCCTCCACACCTCGCTAGTAGTGGGCAGGGCGCAGCATTTTTCCAGGAGAGGGTTGAAAGAGGAAGCGTTGTCACAGCAACCACGAGCGTCACAGAAAATGTTTTAGGGGTAAGTATGGTATTTTTCACTTTGCACACTAAGGTTTCATAGCCTCCTGTTGTGGAGTGTGGGACCATAGTTTTGATGTCTTGTTTACTGGCTAAGGTTGGTCGGTTTTATTCAGTATAGGAAAGACCTGTTTGAATGAAGGGGAAAAAAACAAACTCCATTACAACTTCAATACGATGATGGCTTTTATATTATCCTAGTTAAACATCACACGATTCTGTTAACCTTGCATGACACACCCTTAGAGAAACAGGACACTACCAACACCTTACAAAACACCGCTGTCCGAATCTGGTACCCCGAGCGTTTCGCAAGACGGGCGGTGGGTATTAGTGGCCGGGTCGTGACGGCTGAGGGATGTCGGGGGACCGGCCGTCTGATGTGTACTAGATGGACTACCTGACCTCGGAAACGGGTCGCTAAATCCGTGTCCAGAGTCAAATAAACGAAATACAAACAACATCGAGCAATATGACTAACTTTCAGCCCGAGATTTAATCATAATCTTGCAACTACAAGACGATTTTATTCAACTCAGGAGGCACGTATCAAACTGAAGGGGGTTAGATCAAGCCTTCATTAACCCCTCCACAACTAGAAATCCATCTTTGGCTGAATAAAATCGTCTGGAGGGGCCGAGAATGAATTAAAGAATACCTCTGAAACGGAATTCGTGTGAAAGACGAAATAATATTAATAGGATTCAAGGCGCATGTTTAAGGGATTTAGGGACCAGCTGTTTCCTAGATGGATTACCCAGCCTCGGAAACGGGTCCCTTTTAATTCATGTCCAGAGTACGAATGAGTAAGAAACAAATAACAGCAAAGCCACCACAGCGCCTGTTTGGTCACGCCGCGACCTCTGCACTACTGATGCTTCTCTCTCTCTCTCTCTCGTGGCTAAGCTAAGATCTGCCTGGCGCTAAGACCTCGCCTTCCTTGTTTTTGCCCTCCTTACCCTTTCCTACTTCGTTTTTTTTTTTTCCTCTCCGTGCCTTTCTCTTTCTACTGCTTCCACACCAACTTCCTTTCCTATAATTTTTCTTTCCCTCCTCCGACTCTACGTAGATAGACAGATAGACAGATAGACAGACAGACAGACATATTTATTTAAGATACTGTAATGATAGGGATGATGGACATGTCGTAAAACATGATAATGAAGACAGTGAGTAATTGAGGCAACTGAACCAACTGGAAATGATAGATATGATTACAGTGGTGGTTATAGAGATGACCAGTGATGATGATGATGATGATGATGATAATAACCGTATCAGATCTGGCGTAGGCATAATGATGGTAGGCACTTTCGCTGTAAGCCTATATATTTTCTTTTTTTAATCTTTACTCCTTCAGGACGATTACTAAAAACTTACATCCCAGACCACTATGAATGTATATATGAATGGAAGGGTGGAGTGTGTGTGTGTACTTCAGAGAGAGAGAGAGAGAGAGCACCGATACCCTGCACTTACATTACAGGTTCCGATGTATTTCGTCATTATCTCAAATATGATCAAAACACACACACACACACACACACACACACACACAAGGAAATCACAGCTGACCGAAAAAAAAAAAAAAAACAGGAAAATACCCAAACTCAAGCAAACGGCCGAGCGAAACATTAAGAAAACTGACATGAAAGGTGCCAAAATTTATCGTTCACCTCCAGGAAAATTATGACAAAAAAAAAATAATAATACGAACTAAAAAGAGATAATACGGTATATATAAATAAATAAAAAATGGACGATGGAATGTGAAAAGGGTCAAGCTTCATTGTGCTTTGAAATGGGGTTGTTTTATCCGTTTCAATTCTTTCGTTCAGGGCGAAAGGTTAGTTGATATGTCCGGCCTTCGAGAGAGAGAGAGAGAGAGAGAGAGAGAGAGAGAGAGAGAGAGAGAGAGAGAGAGAGAGAGGAGACAGAATTAAGTGGGAAGCGGAAAATGTGAATAAATGAAGTGTGGAGGAGAGTCGAATGGAAAGTAAAACAGAAAAAAAAAACCATTAAATATTTCGATGATGAATTAGAGAAAAATGCGTGTGTGTGTGTGTGTGTGTGTGTGTGTGTGTGTGTGTGTGTGTGTGTGTGTGTGCCAAGAAACGGTGTCACAATAAAAATTATTTGATTATCACACGCACTCACATCTACCTCCCTATCTGTCTATCTATCTGTCTGTCTATCTATCTATCTTTCCCACACAATTTGCAACTTCTGTCCGATGAGACGGTGTCCACAAAATCAACAACAAGAAGTAGCAATTCCACCGCCCTCTCACTTCCCTATTATTTCTGTGATAAATATATGAGAAGAGGCGAGTGGGTCGGGTATTAGGGCTAGTAACCTTATGAGACACACACACACACACACACACACACACACACACACACACACAATCACTCACCATATACACACAAGCATACCGGCAATACACAAACACACACACACACCCAAACACATATTCATACTCACATGCATGCTTACCTGAAATTAACCTGGATGTTCGTACCTGTTGATATGTGTGCCAACAGAGGAAAATCCCAAGCCCTTGACTTTATAATTAACATTCCGCCAGAGTTCTGATTGTTGCGTCCATTTCACGGCTTTCACTGGATCTTGAAGTTGCAGTTTTTCTTCTTTTTTTCCACACGGTTCACACTTGTTTCTCGTATTCATTCTCATTTTTCTTTAGACGGCACACAGACTGAAATATTCCGACACTCGCTACGTTTGGCTAGGTCAGTGTCAGTGGCGTTACAGACAGTTTGGTGGGTAACTGTGTGCTGGTTGGACAAGGAGCATGCCGGCTGGACAAGATAGGCGGTAATTTAGAATTGGCGATATAAATCCCAGTTTTTTTCTTTATTTATTACACTGGAAATGCACAAAGAACGTGCGTAATTCACGAAAAATGCATTAATTTTGCTTTTTTCATGGATTCAGCGAATGAGGAGACAATTTGAGGAAAATGGCAAAACAGCGATATCACGAAAATTACCAGTACCATCTATTCATTCATATATATACTGTATATATATATATATATATATATATATATATATATATATATATATATATATATATATATATATATATATATGTGTGTGTGTGTGTGTGTGTGTGTGTGTGTGTGTGTGTGAGAGAGAGAGAGAGAGAGAGAGAGAGAGAGAGAGAGAGAAAATCACCAAGAACCTATTTACATTTTCAGCCAGTCACGTACACCCACACCTTTTCGCTACTTCCCAATCAGCCGTCTTTATTCTCTCTCTCTCTCTCTCTCTCTCTCTCTCTCTCTCATACACACACACACACACACAGCCCGGAAAATCTATACACACACATACACACTCACCAGACGAGTGGCCAGAGAGCACGAAACCTGTCACCACAAAACAGAATGATCGAGGGAGGCGTGTTATGATTATGTATGTTATTTATGAGGGGCTGGGGTGGGATCTGGAGGGGGAGGGGGAGGAGGGAGGGGGAGGGAAAGGGGGTGGAGGAGAGTAGAGAGAAGAAAGAAAGGGGAGGGCAAGGAGAGTGACTGAGGGACGTGTGTTGTGAGTGAGGAGATTATGAGGGGTTGGGTGGAGGGAAGGTATGTTTGGAGGGGTAGGGGTGAGGAGAGAAGGGGAGAGAAAGGGAACTGAGGAGAGAGAGAGAGAGAGAGAGAGAGGGAGAGGGTGTATCATGGAGGAGGAGGAGGAGAAGAAACGAGGGGAGGAGAGACGTGAAAGAATGAGAGGCTGGTGTACAGGAGAATGACGGATGGAGTGTGTTGTGACTGCGGGTAATATTTATGAAGGGTGAGGAGCGTTGAAGGAGGTGGAGGAAAGGAGTGTTTGGAGGAGGAGGGGTGAGGAGAGAAGGAGAGAGAGAGAGAGATGGAGAAAGAGAGAGAGGGGGAGGGGTAAGCTGAGGAGAAGGGTGGGAGGAGTGTGTTGAAAGGAAATTGTGTTTATGGAGGGCAAGGCGTGAGATGAGTGAGGGAGAGGTAAAGGAGGAGAAGGAAGAAATGTGTAAAGGAGAAGGGGGGAAAGAGGAAGAAAGGAAAAAGCTCTAAGGAAGAATAAAGACAACTCAAATGAGAAAATAAAGAGAGAGTATGGTAAAACAAACAGAAAGGTCGTCAGTCACAGAAAACAAAAGAGGAAGAAAATAATATAGATTCTCTATTGAGGGGTTGACTTTAGAGCGAAGAAAGTGAGGAATGTGACTCAGTATGATGGTACTGGGGAAGGGATGAGGAGGGGTGTGGGAAGGGGAGAAAGAGTTACCGAGAGAGGGAGGGAGGGAGGGAGGGTGAGACAAGGAGACAGACAGACAGATAGATGGATTGATGGATGAACGGATGGATGGATGGATGGATAGATAGATAGACAGACAGATGGTTAAGAGAGAGAGAGAGAGAGAGAGAGAGAGAAAGGGGGGAACTTCCATTAACCCCTGCACTACGATGAAATATTTCCCATTACTTCTTGCCACATCCATATTATTTCATTTAGCTCAGGACAGGCCTCTCGTAATGAAGAAGTTATAATTCCTTAAGAAATTGTTGGGGCGTCTCTCAAGGTATACTTATAATGGGTGCTTCACAGACTTCCAATTGCACTAACTTCTTTCACGCTAACTTGACCTAGATTTTCGTCCTCTTCTTGCTTATTTCACGTTGTTCAGTGCCAGAAAAAGACGGTGTTTTGACTCTACATCCTTTCCACAGCACTTCTTTGTGACTAGCATCCATATTCTAATGTGGCAGAAAAAGACAGTGTTATGGCTCTCCATATTCTTTCCATAGCACTTCGTTGTGATTAGAAAAAGTCTGTTTTGGCTCTGCACCCTTTCCACTGCACTTCTTTGTGACTAGCATCCATATTCTAGTGTTTATCAGCTGTTACAACTCGGTATCCAAGGTGAGAAGGTGGTAATTTTTGGCCAAGTTAGAGTAAAAGGAGTATAGTCACAAGGATACGAACACCGCTACATGAAGTTGCAAGGATGGTGTAACTGGGAAGGGAGGAAATAAGTGAAAATACCCAACTGGTGATTTGAAATGAGATGGATGTGTTGTGAAACGCTCGTAGATGCCAACCCTGTCTTTTTATCATTTCTTCCCGTCTGTGAGGAGATGCATGATAGTTTCCTGCCCTCGACCCTCATATTTTTTTTTTTTTTTTTTTTTTTTTTGCTTGTGACATAAAGTGAGATGGACGACAGAAAGTTTCCTGATCATCGATCTGTCTTTATTTCATCCCCTGTCTTTATTGTTTTTATTTCTATCTGCTTATCACATAGAGTAAGACGGAAGCTAAGGAATTTCTAAGCCATCGATCTGTCTTTATTTCTACCCCTGCTTTTAGTTCTGTGCCAGTGAATTTCCACGCCATCTACCCGTCTTTATATCTACCCTTGTCTTTATTTCACCTTGCTCGTGGCATGAACTGAGATGTATGCTTAAAAAAAAAAAAAAAAATCCATTCCTTCAGTCATCATCTTCTGGCATGAATGTAAAATGATGTAAAAAAAAAAAAAAATCCATTCCTTCAAACCCCATCTTTCTTTTACTCGCTTGTGACGTGAACCAAAAGGGAAGTTGGAACAGGTTTACGCCAACACTCCTATTTTTTTTATTTCCTAGCTACCTAACTTTTCCATATCAGCTGCTGGCTGTCTAAGAAGCTGCAGAGTAGAGGGAAAGGTACGATCGACGGGGTATAATTTACTCTTAAGTTTCCCTGTATGGCCCCCCAAAACTCTACGAAGACTACAAGGCCACGCTTCCTCTATCCTCTCTAATTATCCCCCACATCCTGAGACAGAGTTCTAATGGGCAGATAGAGACAGCCAGGCCACGATTCGGGCTCTACGTGGCATTAGAGGCTGGTGGCTTTTTCTGGCAGGACACTCTATGACCTTAATATTATGCAGATACTACAGGCAATGCGGTGTGACTTGAAACCTTTGAGAATTTGGTGTAACCTTTTATGCACGTGATGAACCCTAACTGTTTTATCCTTGCAACCGCCCACGATTAATTTATTGCTGATTACAGGCACTTTATGACCTAAAAACTGGCAGAATTTAACAGCAAGTACAAGGTAGGGGATGTGCCGCGAAACCTTTTGGAACTAAGGTAAAATGTTATACACGTGACGAACACATGCTTTTATTTTTGCAGGCACCAGACGTTTTTCATCAGTATAATGGCACCATGACCTTATAACCATGCACTCTTCACCCGCAAGCATGAGTGACTGTAAGCCTTTGGGGAATCAGTATTAATATTTCTGGGCGGTAGGAAGCTTATTTTATTTTTGCTATATTTCCGCCACTGTAGTGAAGGGGTAAATGGCTTTCGTCCCCTGACTTGCTGGACAGGCTTAGGTACTGGAGGGAGGGAGGCGAGTACTCTAAATTTGCTACAGAGGCTCTGATGCTAAACGAGTGGCGAAGAGAATACGTTGGCCCACTCAGTTGAAAGTTGAGATTACGTCCCTTACCTACAATAAGTATTATTATCATCATCGGCAGCAACAGAATCTACAGTAGCAGCAGTTTCAGCTACTAATAAGTGGGGTTGGATGGATTCAGAAACAGGAGCAGGAAAGTATTAAAAAAGAGGGAAGGGGAGAAAGATAAAGAACAGGAAAAGAGAGAGAGAGAAAAAAAAGAAGGAAAATGGAGAAATAATTGATACAATGCCCAGTCCACACAGTCCACACATCCATTTACTCATCATTCAAGTCTTCAAAATTCTCGGTCCCACCTCACACAAACATTCCATACAACACACCATTTTGTTTCGTAATATCGACCAGAAACAAACCATTTCTTAGACTGCCAAGTCATATAGGGATGCAACACCTGTCACGTGCATCTGCAGACTAAAGAATATTGTTTGCTTCCCCTCTTGCACATGTTGTAAAAGTATATTGTTTTACAGTGCTACTGTGGTGTACATTATTATTTATAGTTTCCAGCTCACGTCCTATAAACCGTAAGCTACCCACGAACAAATATCCTAATCTAATTCCTCTAAAATTAATCCAGTCTTATCATACAACCTATCTACGTATAAGAACTGATACGGAGTGGACAGCTGGGCAGGGCACGGTACTCCATTACCCCAAAACAAAAGGAACAACGTGCAGGCCATGATAAAAACTAGGACACTCCTGTAATTACCGAGTGACGCCTAACCTTGATACGCTGGCGAACATTATGCGAGTGTCATATGAACACAGGGAACAAGCACGAAGGCTGTAGAAGCGGAAGAATGCTGGGTACTGTCGCGACGGACTTCAGGTCAATGCTAAGAAGGGGTTCGAGAAGGTGAAATATCAAATTATGCCTAAAAGTACAAACTGGATATGAAAAACAGAGAATGGGAAGAGAAATTAGAAACGTTCGACTATCCCCCTCCACCTCCTCTTGTTCATCATTATACCTCTATTTTTACAATTATAAATATAGTTAATATGATCCAGAAAGAGGATAGGAGACGACACAAAAACAGAATTACCATTTCAACAGAATGCCCAAGCCAAAAATGCTACATGGTTCCATTAACTGGCAGATTATAATGAATGACTAATACAAGTAGGTGACAGTCCCGCCAGTAGATTATGGAAGATACTATGCAAGTTATTTCCTACTAACGAAAAAAGAAAAGAAAAAATAGACAGAACGGGATTGAGCTACAACAACTACGATGCTTACATTTCTCTTATACTCTGACTACAACTTGACGATTTATTTTTTTGAGTACGAAGGCCCTCTCGCTCTGAAGGGGATATGAATGGTCTCTCTTAACCCATTCATACAAAGCTGAACCCTTGAGCCGCATACAGCTGTGTCTTAGAGGGGGGAATAAAGTAAAAAGGCGTCATCGTACTAAACACGCTAACCACTCCACTCCAAGGACATACATTCTGCTTCATCCTTGCTACTAATACATTCATCTTTAGGGGAGACTTTTCGATTTAAAGGATTTTTATATAGCCTTCTTTAAACCCCTTAAAAACAACAGATCTAACCGAATACGAATAAAACCATCTGGAGGTGGCAACAACACACTAAATTAAAACACAAAAAAGTAAAAACGGGACCGGATTTAAAAGGCAAAGGGACGATTCCGATACAGTTACGATCCCCCGCATAAGAAACGATACCCGCTAAGGACTATATCAACAGTAGCAGTCCCGTTACAACACTACATAATTTCTTGGGTTAGCCTCCGTGTAGTCGGGAGGGCTAGAGAAATGAAGAACTTGTATTCCTTCAGACGATTTTATTTAATTATGGGAAGAAGACGATTTTTTGCTATACGGGGAAGAAGACGATTTTTTGCAACACTAAGAAGATGATTTTAAGCAACTTGAAGACAATTTTGTGCAACCTGGGGACGATTTTATGCAACACAGGGAAGAAGATGATTTTTTGCAAACAGGGGGAAGACGACGATTTTATGCAACTTTATATTTTATGCAACACGGGAAAGAAGACGATTTTATGCAACACGGGTAAGAAGACGATTTTTTGCAACACGGGGAAGAAGACGATTTTATGCAACATGGGGAAGAAGACGATTTTATGCAACACAGAGAAGACGACGATTTTATGCAAGTTTCTCCTATAATTAGATAGTTAAATACTTACAGGAATTGAACCCCAGAAACCCTTCCCCATACAACAACAATAATAATAATAATAATAATAATAATAATAATAAAGATGATGATGAAAATGAAGATGATGATAATGATGATGATGATGAAAATAATACTAATACTAATAATACTAATAACAACAACAATAAAAATAATAATAATAATAATAATAATAATAACAACAATAATAATAAATATATAAATAAATCAACAAATAAATACAAATAAAGATCAGCTTGCCACCACCACCATCATCATCATCATCATACCAAAACCCAATAATTATACCAAAAAAAATCATGCTTACCTTCGAATTAGTTCCAGCCTTCTAAACGGCCGAAAAAAAAAATATTAGCAACCCAAAAATAAAAAATAAAAATAGTGGTTTAACTTAGAAACCCGTCAGTCTACGAAGAACCAAGAGGAACTGAATGACCACCATTGCATTATCGAGAGAGAGAGAGAGAGAGAGAGAAGAAAAAATCAAGCCTATTGTTAATATTAAGTCATCATTCCAAACCCAAAAAAATAAAATAAAATAAAGAGCGAATGAAAACAAAAATGGCTCTGGAAACCCGTTGGCTTAATCAGATCCATTAAGAACTGATGGAAGGCAATTACAGCACCAAAATAATTAAATCTATAAATAAATAAAATGCGAAAAAAAAAAAATCGTGTTTACAGTTATCATTTACACTGGCCTTCCAAAGTTAGAGAGAGAGAGAGAGAGAGAGAGAGTTAGAGAGAGAGAGAGAGAGAGAGAGAGAGAGAGAGAGAGAGAGAGAATCATGTGTATTGCTACTGTTTACCTCAGCCTTCATAACCCTCCTCGCCCCCCCCCCCAAAAAAAAAAAATCTGCATATCCTGAAACCCGCTGGCCTAAGGGAAGCCAACTGGACTCGTGTGTGTGTGTGTGTGTGTGTGTGTGTGTGTGTGTGTGTGTGTGTGTGTGTGTGTGTGTGTGTGTGTGTGTGCGGGAAAAACTAGTAACACGCACAGTACAGCACGGCAACCAGTATTTCGCTGAAGTTCAATTGTTATCAGCTTAACAGATTTCGCTCACCCTGCTCATTTCCCCCAGTTTATTGCAAGGTAAGCCCTCGTTAGCTACCGCGGAACTGCTTCTTTTATCAAGGTGACGTTTGATTAGTTCTGTGTGTGTGTGTGTGTGTGTGTGTGTGTGTGTGTGTGTGTGTGTGTTCCTGCTCTTCCTACCAAATTACGACCATCATTTTATCAAACTTTACCTTCATCAGCTGAATTCAGTTGTCTTTAAATAACCAGGATAAAATAATTGTGACTAAATTTACTACGGCATTAAGCTTTTTGTGTCAAGTATCCTCTGTAGTGGACGGTGTTGGCAATCTGGAAATTAATAAAAAAAAAAAGAAACGAACCCCTCATCTTAATCGTATAAGCTTCACGACTACGAGCTAGTAGATGAAGGGTAGCACGCTCTGTAACTCCCTCGCAAAATCCCACGGACAGGAATTTTGGCCAGTAAGGGGTCAGTGGAGTATCGATGTTACTTAGCTCACAAAAAGTCAACACGGCAAACCTCTATACTCCTTATCGGTATGGCGCTCCCAGTATCGTGTGCTCACCTGAATGAATTAATGCGCAAAGTTTTATATATGTTTTTCATTTCTATATTTCAAGTGTTCTTTCTTACCAAAAATTTTTAAGGAAATTTACACTAGATAGAACTCTTGTCCGGGTACTAAAAAAATTAATGTGGTCCCGTATAACTATTAAAACACTTATTTTTTTAGGCGTTTACCACTAACTTAAACGCCTTTTAAAACAAGAACTATCAGAGGTCCCCTAAATTTATCCAAGCGCATATATATTCTCCCTTCTTATTGAGAGGTGGAAGACCGTTAGGAACAAACAGATACTTAAGCCATTTAGAAGAGTTTTCCTTACCCTAAAATTATCGAAACGTATTACCCTTTTTTTTTTCTTTCATGGAAGGAACTGTGAGGAACAAAAACGCAATTAAACCCTTTTAAAGAAGCAGAAATATTCGCCTCTCCTAAAAGGCATCAAAGGGCATTTTTTACTTTCCTTTTTATTGCAGGTGTGTAAATGAGAAACAGGTGCTTACGTAAATCCCTGCAAAAAATGGGACGTATTTGCATGCTCGTAAGGGTATTCAAGTCCTTTTTTATTTTTAGTTTTCATTTTCTTTTTTTTTTTTTGTATTTTTTTGAGGATCAGTAAGGCATAATCAGGCACTTCGTCAAACCACTTTCGTTTTCATTTTCCCAAACAGGATTCGTCGCTTGGGTGAACAGATGGGTTGCGTCCCCCCCCAGTCTCTCTCTCTCTCTCTTACACACACACACACACACACACACACACACACACACACACACACACACACACACACACAAACCCCACCACTTTCTTAAAACCCCCAGGTCCCCTCCTTCAGTAACTCCTTAAGCCTCTCCTCCCCGCCCATGTGAAGACCTTGAGTGGACGCGACGAGGGTTAAGTCTTGGAGGGGGAGGTGCAAGACGATACCCCAATCCTCGTACTCGTAAACCTAACCCATCGCCACCCAGACAAAGGCAGGAGTCACTGATAAGAGATAAAAGAAGATTCACTCGTAACAGATAACAGAATATTCACTCAGATAACAGAAGATTCACTCATAACAGATAACACAAGATTCACTGATAAGAGATAACAAAAACCCCAGACAATGGCAAGATTCACTGATAGGGGATACCAACCACGAGAACTATTTGTCGTGTGCGTGCCGGAGATGAGTCAAATTCTCTCTCTCTCTCTCTCTCTCTCTCTCTCTCTCTCTCTCTCTCTCTCTCTCTCACCAGAGTACGAAGTGGTGTTAATGAAGTAATGAAGGCCATAGCTAACTCTGCCAATCGAAAATTTTGCTCCTCAGCTCAAAATAAATAAATAAAATAGAAGTAAAAATATCTTCAACGAAACGAAAAAGGCGTCGTCAGGACAATAGTGTGGGTAGTTACTATATCCTTTTCACTCTAACTTGGCCTAAATTTGCCATCTTTCCATCCTGAATGCTGAGTTGTAACACTAGATTAACACTACATTAGGATGCCTGTCACGAAGAAGTGTTGTGGAGAGGATGCAAAAACTGTAAAGTATTTCCGCCACTTAGCCACGCAAAAAAAACTGAATAAGGACAAAATTCAGGGCCAAGTTACGGTGAAAGGAGTATAGTATTTATATTCCCAATGCACAAAAAGTATATGAGAAAAAAATAATGAAATCCAGTATTCAAACACCTCACTGAAATTACGAAGACACTAAAAAAAAAATAATAATAATAGAAAAATGTCATGAACCGTAAAAACCGATGCGAAAATTTGGCTTTGCATTCACGCCACCAAAAAAACAACAAAAAACAACAAAGACAAGATGCACTGACTGCAAAAACCAGCCACAAGAACTTTATTACGTAGTTTCTATGCTATAAAAGCCTGCCATATACGAGAGAGAGAGAGAGAGAGAGAGAGAGAGAGAGAGAGAGAGAGAGAGAGAAAGAGAGAGTTTACGTGACAATTTAACCTCTTCACTACTCTGCTGGCTAACCTAAACTACTCTTACAATCTCCAGACGATTTTATTCAGCTCTGGAGGGATTTTGCGTAAGGGAGGGGTTAGACAGACCCTTCACGAACCCTCCACTACAAGAGCAAAGGTGAAAGAATATCACCTTGAGGTAGGAAAAATAAAAATAATAATAATAATAAAAACTTTCCGTAGCGTAAGGAAGAGCAGCATTCCTATCATCCCGGGACGCAACCTGTAACCATCCAGAGAGAGATAAGACTGACTGGTACGAAAAAGGCAGCCACAAGAACTTAATCCGCTGTCTCCATGGTATAAAAGGCCCCCATATAAGGTAAAGATGTCAGCAGTGAGAGATAAAATTAAGAGTTGAAGCCTCAGTGTGTTGCTTACTATGGTACTCCTCCTCCTCTTCGTCTTTTTCCTGCTCCTCCTTCTCCTCCTCTTCCTCTTCTTTTTTCTCCCCCTCCTCCTCCTCCTCTTCTTCTTTTTCCTCCTCCTCCTCCTCCTCCTCCTCCTCCAGCAGAAAAACAATAGCCTTCAGTAGGATAACCTCTATAGCTTATTCATTTATTCTTTAGTTTATTCGTTAAAACTTGGGGGAGATTTTCGTCCATTTCCCGTCAGTATCACATACCTCATTGACAGAATCGACAATATTACGGTTCAACATCCTTTCCGCAGAACTTCTTCGTGACTAACACCATATTCAAGTATTATATCTTGTTACAGCTCAGTATGCAAGTTGGAGAGATGGCAATTTTACGCCTGAATGAAGTCAAAGGAGTATAGTTTTCAGAGGCTTCGCGAAATAAATAGGATTCAATTTTTGCTGCATCCTCCTTTACTACCACTTTTTATTGCATTCCATTATGAATTGCATTTATTTCCATTAATATATATGCCCCCGACTTCGCAGTATCTTTACATTACCCTATCCTGAAATTTTTACGTCATTTTATTCGTGTGTGTGTGTGTGTGTGTGTGTGTGTGTGTGTGTGAAAGAGAGAGAGAGAGAGAGAGAGAGAGAGAGAGAGAGAGAGAGAGAGTCCAGGAGTCTCAAAATTTATATATCTTGCTTTTACCTTTTTTCTTTTTATATAAACCACTTTTCCTGGTTTCCATTCCTTTGTTTCTTCTTCCTACGTACAAGTAAAAAAAAAAATAATGTACCCACCTCACACTCGACCTCATTCCCGACCAAGAACCAGCTAGACCACCAGACCATCCACACAGCTGGTTCTTCGTTAGGTCAGGCAAAACAACTTGATTATGGCCTCTCACCTGGAAATAAAAGAAAAAATAAAGACAGAGTTAAAGAAAGCTATAATCAACTGCCCATGAGATCTTACTTAAAAACAACAGAAAAGAAATATTTAAAAAGGCATAATTGATTAAACATTATCTCTTACTGAAAAACAAAAGAAAAAGTATATTAAAAAAGGATATGCCAGCTTCCTTTTCACTTCTCATCTGGAAATATAACAAAATATAATTACTAAAAAGGGCATTACAGCTTGTCCATTATATCTTACTTAAAAACAAAAGAAAAAACCCTATTAAAGAAAAGATGTGACAGATTCTCTATCACTCCTTACCTGTGAAGAGAAGAAAAACAATAAAAACAAATCATACCTATACTCTTTTTACTCTGACTTGGTCTAAAATTGCCATCTCTCCATCCAGAATTCTGATTTGTAGAAACTAACACTGAAATATGATGCTAGTCACAAAGAAGTGCTTTTTACATGTCCGACTCTGGCCACTGGTTTCATATCCCGTTCCCTGAGGCTCTGCAGTCCTCCAACTTACTATACACCTTCACATGCCACCCCTTCGGCGCAAACACCCACCGTCCATACTGAATACATGTTTGACCTGTCTCATACATTCTCTCTCTCTCTCTCTCTCTCTCTCTCTCTCTCTCTCTCTCTCTCTCTCTCTCACTACCTTTCCTGTTTCCTCTGGTCCCGTTGACTGACTTACATAACCACTGGAGGTAAGAGGCAGGGCAGTTATGACAGACATAGAGAGAGAGAGAGAGAGAGAGAGAGATGCATACATACATACATTGACAGACAAGCTGACAGACACACACACAGATACATACACATCAAGATACATATGGATGAACAGACAGACATACAGACATCCAAAGTAACGTTAAAAAAAAAAACGATAATATGGGAAAATACTGAAATACAAGAAATATATATATATATATGTCACAAAATGATACCACCATAATTTGTTGGATCAAAGGTGAGTATTGGCGGCCCAGATTAGGAGAGTCAGGGTTGATAGATAGACAGACAGATAGATAGATGGATGGATAGACAGACTTATATAGAGACAGACAGATAGATAGATGGATGGATAGACAGACTTATAGAGAGACAGACAGATAGATAGACAGATAAAGAGATACCGAGAGATGCATTGATAGAAATACCTATATATGGATAGATGGATGGATGGATAGATAGAAAGACAGAGAACAACAGCCTGATAGATACGGTTGATAGACAAATAGATAGAAAGATAGACAGATAAACAGACTGACTGACAGAAAGATAGAATGATGGGCAAAATCCATAAAAGCACTGTGGAAATAGCTACGAACATCACTACAACAATCATCAATCCATCCTGGTGACAAGTACAGAACCACATAAGAAGAAAAACATCAAGCACCACATTAAAACACACACACACACACACACACACACACACACACACACACACACACACACCAAGCACCTACATCCATTTATTATACAAGACAAACACTTGGGATACCTGCATGACCATAATTCACCTGGGCATTCTCAAACACCTGTCAATCACACAAGCATACAAAACACACTATACCATAATAAACATTCCTATACTCAATTCTTTTTTTTTTTTTAATCGAGGCGAAGATGCACGGTTTGTGATGACTGGACGAATGCAACGTTACTTCATAATCTCCTTACTCATTAGCATTATTAATTGACAACATATATCTCAGGGGGAAATTTGAGTTGGTAAAAGTTATTCGGACATGTTGCATTCAGCCAATCATCACCAACCTGTCAAGTGCCTCTTCGCCTCAAAAAAAAAAAAAAAATGAGTATGGTTCATCCGTTTTTTTTACAAGGAAACGAAACGACACTAAGGGATGCTGAAAGGTAATTTTAACACAGCCAAACACCTGCCAAACACATCAAAAAGTCATATATGAATAATTACCAAACACACTGACAGGCAGACAAACCCAACAGGATATATATATATTGAAGTTTACAGCCTTACTCAAGCCAGAAAGTGTGTGTGTGTGTGTGTGTGTGTGTGACAGAAGGTGTGTGCATGTATGTATAAGACACACACACACACACACACACACACACACACACACACACACACACACACACACACACACACACACACACACACACAGGCTGAGCTAGTACTTCAGGGCATTGACAGTATCATGCGCAACCCTGAAGGTCAAGAAAGGTCAGCGCTGTACGGAGTCATGCCACTACCTGCTCTAAGCCTGACACCTGCACCAACAAAGAAGAAAATCAAAAAGCGGTGACAAAAACAAAATCAAAATAAAGTCTTTAAAATGGGAATAAAGATAAAAAAAAAAATCTTATTACAATGGGAATAAAAATAAAAATAAAATCTGCTTCAAATGGGAATAAAGAAATGAAAACAAAAACCTATGTAAACTGTGAATAAAGACGAAAATAAAATGCGCTTAAAATGGGAACAGAAATAAGACTAAAATCTGTGTGAAATGGGAATTAAAATGAAAATAGAAGTCATTTCAAAATTGGAATAAAAAAAATAAATGCTGTTTAAAATGAATTCCTGGAGGCAGTTCTACGGGGTCTCTTTAACTTTAATAAATTTCGACTTTCGTTGCTGGGAAAAGTAGAATATTGAAGAAAAAAAAAAAAATGTCTTGTGAGAAGGGATGATCGAGGCTGAATTTTGGTCCTTCAGCACGATGTCTCTCTCCAATGCCGATAATAATAATAATAATAATAATAATAATAATAATAATAAAGTGACCGTAGCAGTAAAAAAGAATAAATAAAATAAATAAATAGAATAAAAAAAGACATGACGCCGCGGGACTTGTGTTTTTGAGACCCTATCTAAGCCCCTTGAAAATAATAATGGATTTGCTGTTTTTCTTTCTTTAATTTATGGTAAAGCAAACACACACACACACACACACACACACACACACACACACACACACACACACACACACACACACACACACACACACACACACACACACACACACACACACACGAGGGGAATGCAATAAGGAAAAGCCAATCCAACGTCAAGAAAGAGATACAAGAGTGACCAATATTCGTATTTACAAACTTTCTTAATATGACTGTGTGTGAGATTCTTTTTTTTTTTTATTTATTAACTTTTTTACTCATACTGCTACCATACGGAAAAGAAAAATCTCTCTCTCTCTCTCTCTCTCTCTCTCTCACACACACACACACACACAAACACACACACACACATATGACTCCTTACACCAATTCATTAATAAGGAGACCCTCAATCATTATTTAACCCTCTCATCGTCAGGGCAACTCTGGTACTCAATCCCAGCTGACGCCAGACGATTTTATTCAGCTGAGAGGGAGCCATAGGAGCCAGACAGCCACCTTTACCCCCTGCATGATCGAGACAACTCCACCACCACAAGATCCGAGCCACCTAAGAGGACGTCATAGAAGCCTGAGAAAGTTGAGAATCGGACGTTACCTAAAAACAGAAAAATAAAAAATAAAAATAATGGAAAATAATTATCTGGTCTACCTGAGAGTGGGTCATAGGAGCCTAAGATTCGTATTCTCGTCGGTTAAGGAAGCCCCCTAACACCATTTCCTAGTCGATTTAGTCTGCTTCTTCCTCCTCGCTATCCTCTTCCGGGTCATATAAATCATTCAAATACCACCACACTCAGCATTAAAAAAAAAAAAAAAAAATTCA
>NC_136967.1:3147500-3152500 GCF_032717465.1 Coenobita brevimanus
AGTTAAAGAAAGGTAAAACAATCATCCCTTAAGAACGTGCGACCTGCGAATCATCATGAGGTGGAAGGGTCGAGTGAGGTGGTGCTGTGGTGGTGGTGGTGGTGGAGGTGGTTGTGGTCGGTGGACAAAAACCCGACGGGGCAGGAGGCAGCCGCTCTGACGAAACTGCTGGGGGATTAGGTCAGTGGGGATGGGAGGGAGAGAGGGGGGAGAGCAGAGAGAGAGAAAGGGAGAGCAGAGGGAGGGAGAGGTAGAGCAGAGAAAGAGGCAGAAGGAGAGCAGAGGAAGGGAGAGCGAAAGCATAGAGAGGGGGAAGGGATTGCAGAGAGAGGAACAGGAAAAAAAACACTGATGAGAGCCACGGGGAGCTGAAGTGACAGGGGAAGGAAAGATGGGGCTGGAGAGGGGGAAAAAAAAAGGGGGAGGAGACCGGGAGAGAGAGGGAGTGAAAGGGAAAAACAAGTAGATGGGGGAGAGAGGGAGGGGGGAATCGAAGAATAAGCGTGAGGGAAAAATGAGAGAGACGGAGTGAGGAAAATGTGAAATCGAGAGGGCAAGGGGTGAATACACGGGAAAGGAGACAGAAAAAAGAAAGGAAAACGAAAAGAGAGAAAGACAGGAGGTAGGATAGACAGGGCGAGGTGCAGGGAGAGAGTGCAGACAGGGAGAGGTTCAGTGGGTGACTGATGGAGGCTGGGAGAAGTGGGAAAGGGTGAGGGAGGAGAACACAGATCAGGGTGAAACGGAGAGAGGGGTGAGGGGGGAAAGGAGGAGTCGAATAAGAGGAGGGTGAGGGGGAAGGTGAGGGGGGAGAGG
The DNA here is from genome assembly GCF_032717465.1 of Coenobita brevimanus. Taxonomy (NCBI): domain Eukaryota; kingdom Metazoa; phylum Arthropoda; class Malacostraca; order Decapoda; family Coenobitidae; genus Coenobita; species Coenobita brevimanus. The sequence goes on from NC_136967.1 coordinate 3,148,317, forward strand.
GGAAGGAGGGAGGGGAAAGCAGCAAATGTGGCTGAAGAAAAGATTAGGATACAAGTAGAGGAAAATAAAAAGAGAGAGAGAGAGAGAGAGAGAGAGAGAGAGAGAGAGAGAGAGAGAGAGAGAGAGACTATGTAATAATAGGGAAGGAGGAGAAAGAGATTATCAAGGCAATTTTGAGATAACATTAAGATCCCAGAGAGAGAGAGAGAGAGAGAGAGAGAGAGACTGTGGGAATCAGATAGGAAGGGAGATTAGGGAAGAGAGGAAAGAAATTAGAAGTGATAAAGGAGAGAAGGAAAGTAGGTGAGATGAGGCCATACAGTGCTTATTGACAGACAGATTAATAACAGATCGATATATTTAGACAGTTCCACACATACATGAATACATACATATACATATACATACAGAAGGACACATAGATAGATAGAGGTGGACAGAGATAGACAGATAGATAGACAGACAGAGATAGACAGACATACATATGGATGCACACAAAAGCAGATACATACGGATGATATATATAAACAATCTGATCAAAACAGATAGACAGATACGTTACAGACAGACAGATAAACAGACAGACAGATACACAGGAAGACAGAGATAAGTGGAAGAATAAATGAATAAGTGGATTAATAAATTAACAACGACAGACAGACAGAAAGACAGATAGATAGATGGATAGAGGTTGACAGACAGAAATACAGAAACTGATAGATGAAAGGAGAGACGAAAGTCAAACGAGCATGAATAGACACAGGTAGAAAGATAGGTAGACTGATTGATATACACACATATCTACCGGTATCTATCTGTCTATCTATCTATCTATCTATACTGAATATATGTACAGAGAGAGAGAGAGAGAGAGAGAGAGAGAGATTGCAAGTTGATGCAAAAGATGGGACAGCTTGGGTCAGTCCAGTCATGCTTGAAAACGAGACGGGGAAGACACACACACACACACACACACACACACACACACACACACACACACACACACACACACACACACACACACACTTCATGAGGGAGTGACGGTGAGAAATATAAGTGAAAAGTGCGACCCACAGATTTGTCTTTCGTTGAACGATTACACTGCATTTAGTGAGAGAGAGAGAGAGAGTAAGCAAGGGAAGGGGAGGACGATGAGTGGGGGGAAGGAGTAAGGATAAAGAAAGGAGAGGGAAAGAAGGGCAGGGAGGGGACAGAAGGTAACGAAAGGAAGGAGCAGGGAGGAAAGGGAAGGAAAGTGAAGGAGAGGAAATATGAGGTAAGACAAGGAGATGAAGAACAGGGGGAGGAGGGGGGGTGATGACAGACTGCGAGAAAAGAGGGAGGGAAAGAAAGGGGGGAGAGGAAGAAGGAAATGAAGGAGGGAAAAAGGTAGGAGGAAAAGAAGAAACAGGGAGTGTAAGGTGGGAGAAGGGAAGGGGAGAGTTGGAAGGGGGGAGAGAGGGGGGGGAAAATGAGGGTGGGGAGGGGAGGGGAGGGGGGAAAAGTGAAGGTAAGAGTGGTGAGGGGAAAGGAGGGTGGGGATTAGAAGGGTGACAAGTAATCAGTGACTTTCCTTTTCAATACTTAGCTTTTTTTTCCTTTCCATAATGGGTGAACAGGTTTTTAATCGACTAGGAGAGAGAGAGAGAGAGAGAGAGAGAGAGAGAGAGAGAGAGAGAGAGAGCGTCCTGAAATCTACGTCACTCCTGAAGCCTCGTTTGTTTCCTAAAATTACAAGCATGAAGCCGAACTGAAATCTGTCTCGCCCCTGAAGTACCGCTTGCTTCAGAAAGTTGTAAAAAAATGGATGCACTGAAGCCTTTGCAACTGATGCACGTTTTTGTGATGCAATTAAATTTTGGAAAAGAAATTAAGAGAAAAATATGAATAAAAAATAATGTTATCCTTGAATCTGCTTACCGGTATATTTCAAAAGCGATGAATAAAAAAAATAATGATGATGATGATGATGATGATGGTAATAATAATAATAATAATAATAATAATAATAATAATGATGATGATGATGATGATGATGATGATGATAATAACAGTAGTAATAATAATAATAATAATAATAATGATAGTAATAACGTACATAATAATAATAATAATAATAATAATAATAGTAAGAACAACAATATAAAGGGAACACCGAAATCTAATCTACATATCAAAAAATCATCGCAATTTTGTAATGTACTAAAAACTACAAGGAGTACTGAAATTACTATGTACTCTCCGAAGCTCAATTTACTTCAGACACAGTTACATAGACGATACAGAACTAGAACCCTTGTCGGCCTTGAAATACCCTTTGCCGGATGATATTACAATCTAAAGGAAATAATGTAATCTTTTTTTTATCTCCGAAGCACCGTTTAAGATGTAATTACCAAATGACTATGTAACACCCCAGCCATATATTGTGCAGACCAAAATCCCAATGGATCATAGAGCCAAGAGCCACACTCATCAAAATATAGAGTCCGCTGATAAGACACAGAGTTGCGTTGATAAGAGCATAGAGAGTGCGTTGATTAAAAAAAATAGTTTCGTTGCTAAGACCACAGAGAGTTGCGGTGATAAAAATAGAGTTGCGTTGATAAGAATATAGAAGTACGTTGAAAAGAGCATAACCTAGATGGCTGCGTTGATAAGAGCATAAAGAATTGCGTTGATAAGAACAGACAGTTGCGCTGATAAGAATATACAGTTGCGTTGATAAGACCATGGAGAGTTGCGTTGATAAGAGCGTAGAGAGTTGCGCTGATAAGAACATGGAGATTTGCGCTGATAGGAACATAGAGTTGCGTTGATAAGGACAGGGATGGTTGAGGTAGTTATGTTCCCAAAGGCGGTAGTTAAGTGATGCAAATAAGTCAGTACAAGAGCAATTAGACAGGGCGTTTTCCTTGAGATTGTGTGTGGGGGGGGCATTAAAAAAAAAAAAAAAGAATGTAACTGAAGTGTGGTGGAGTGAACGAAAGGGTGAGAAAGAAGGGGGAAAGAATTGAAAAGGATTGGAAATAGTAAAGTATGCTAATATTTTGATGTATAACCCAGTTTAATATGAAGCACAGACATAGACAGATAGATAGAAAGATAGATAGAAAGGTAGGTAGACAGACAGAGAGACAGACATAGACAGAGACTGCAAACAGACGGAGATACACAATTATAGACAGATAATTGATAGATAGATGGATGGATATATATAGATAGATACTGATAGATAGACAGACTGATTGACAGAGAGAGAGAGAGAGAGAGAGAGAGAGAATGTGTAAAAATGGGGACGATATAAAGATAAAAATTGCATACAACTTTCATCACACTTTTACGAAAGATTCCATGCAAGGTCCATGATATCTCTCCTCTGCTCACCACCACCATCACCACCACCTACATCACCATCATCACCTTCATCATCACCTTCACCATCACCACCTCTGCCACCACCACCATCACCACCACTATCACCACCACCTTTAGCCACACGAACAGTTATAGACACTTACTCTCAAGAATTTAAAAGGCTTCCCAACACGTCTTCTTTAGCGAGATATTTAACACAGTCTCCCTTAATAATTCCCTTGTATATTACGTGGTGAGGCAGATAGAAAACGAGAAAGTGAAGGAGTGTTGTGGTGTTCATGTGGACAGGACTGAAAGCATTAGGAAAAATACACAGAAATGATTTAGCCATGTGGAGAGGATGGAAAATGACAGGCTGACTAGAAAGGTGTATGTGTGTGTGTGGTGGAGGGGGAGGGGGAGACCGTGGATGAGATGGAGGGATGGGAGGAGAAATGTGAGAGAGAGGGTGTGAGTCGGAGGGAGGGGACACTAATGGCAGAGTACACGGTGACATGGAGGCGGATTGTTTGTGGCCACCCCTTACAGCTTACCTGATTAAGGCGTTTGGCTGCAGGTAGACGGACATGGAGATAGACTGACAAATAGACAAATAGACAGATAAATAGACAAATACAGATAAACAGATAGACAGACAAATAGGCAGATATACTGATAAATGTTTAATATACAAAGACAGCTCGAAACTTTGACATAAAAGAGAATAATCATGTCGTTTACAAAAAATAAACCGCTAAGTAAGAGGTGGTAAGGAGAGTGCGAAAACAACACAGCAAGAACATGAACAGCAGCACAACCACAAACAA
>NC_136967.1:3157500-3175000 GCF_032717465.1 Coenobita brevimanus
CAGGTATACAGACAGGTAGATAAAATAGACAGACAAAAAGATAGCTATATTCAGACAGGCAGATAATAAATGAGTTCCAAAGCGTACCAGTACTTAATAATATCGTTCATATGAGATAGTCTGGTTTTAGCCTGATATCAATAGACCAACTCACATCCTCCTCTCTCTCTCTCTCTCTCTCTCACACACACACACACACACACACACACACACACACACACACAGATACAGAGAGAGAGAGAGACAGACAGAGAGAACAAACAGGCAAAGAGAATTCCACGATAAGATAAGGAAGACACAAAGAAACAAGGATAGGAAGACAGGAAGATATAAACAAACAGGAATGGGAAGACAGGAAGACATAAACAAACAAGAATACAAACAGAGAAACATTAACCAATACGATATCTGTGGTGGGCTATTTGATGTGTCTCCTACTTGTGTGTGTGTGTGTGTGTGTGTGTGTGTGTGTGTGTGTGTGTGTGTGTGTGTGTGTGTGTGTGTGTGTATGTGTGTGTGTGTGTGTGTGTAGTACAAGCCTTGAGGAGCCTGTTTCCATCCCTTCAGCACGACACCTCCCTCCTGATCTTAAAATATTATTATCTGACGGTATTAAGAACGGAATAAACACACACCCATACTTAAATAAATAGATAAATAATGAAATGAATAATAAAATTAATAAAATAAAGACAACACAACGTTTGAGATGCCTACGTTTTCTCACATCAATCTTTTTTTCATCATTCTTTATCATTATTTTTCGTGCTGTCTGCGTCTTTAACAGGCTTGCTGACCCCCGCTCCCTCTCTCTCTCTCTCTCTCTCTCAGTGTTCTTGTCTCCAATTAACTTCGCTTTTACATTCACCCACCCGCCTCCTCTCTCTCTCTCTCTCTCTCTCTCTCTCTCTCTCTCTCTCTCTCTCTCTCTCTCTCTCACCAGAATTTCCTACATTGCCTATTAGCAGTTGCCTCATATTGGGTCCTACTTTCCAGCCTTCCTAGAAAATTTTCCATCACACGTCTCGCTCCTTAAAGTTGTCGCACCTTCTTTTTCCCATCTAGCCGGAGGGACGTAGGGTGGGGGAGAGCCTTCTGATTAAAGGTCGTATTCTCAGTAATTTGGGGTATTCCGTAACGCCTCTCCTTTTGCGATTTACTCTCCTCATAACGCCTACATTTTTTTTTTTCGTATGATATTAATGCAAACTGTGCCGATCTAAAAACTAATTACACATAAGGGAATTTTCAGGTGTAATTTCCAAGATAAATCGCTAATGAACAGGTGTTTCGAAATCTTATATCCCATCAATAAAAATTTCCTTGTTATCCTTTTTTGAAAATTCTATATGTTTAGGGAAAGTTTTTTTTTTTTTCTGTGGACTTACTGGTCATGACTTATGGTATGTATGTGAGGTCTGTATAATCTGTATAACACTCTCTCTCTCTCTCTCTCTCTCTCTCTCTCTCTCTCTCTCTCTTTCATTAGTCATTGGCAGGTTCGTGCACACTCACTTTCTCTAACGCCCTACTCACACACACACACACACACACACACACACACACACACACACACACACACACACACACACACACACACACACCAGTCCAGGTATCGTAGGTACAGCAATGTCCACCAGATTGCCTCTTACTTAACGTCACCCCACAAGGACACACGACACAACCAGCATCATTCACCTCATTACTACCGTAACATATATTTTTATTACCGATGCTACTAAACAACTTTCTTTAACTCAGTACGGACTCTACTTTGGAGGGGGAGCCTTCTTTAACCCTGTACAATACAATGGAGTTCTGTCATGTTGAATATACTCATCCTGTTTGCAAAAATGAAATAAAAAAAATAAAATACGTCTTCACACTACAGATAAAAAGAATAACTAAAAAATGCGATACCGGTAGTGATATATTTCAATGCTCTCGATCCCATTAGCTTGATTGCGTTTTTTTTTATTCTTTCCTCAAAATTTCAGACGATTTTTTCTACTCAGAGGAGGCTTTTCGAGTTGGAGGGGTTAGATAATGTCTTCTTTAACATCCTCACTATTTCGGGGCTTTGGTGAAAAAATAAAAGTCTGGTACAGTAACAAGAATTAACTACGAAAGACTATAGGGTTTTAATTAATCAAGTTCTCCTACAACTATATTCTGTTCAATTTAACTTGACCTAAAGTTGCCGTCTTATCTACATTGCTAAGTTTTACAAGTGACTAACGCTGATATGTTGGGTTAGTTACAAAAAGGTGCTATGGAGGGAAGCAGTGCTGAAGTCTAAATCTGACACTAAGCTGTAACAATACCACTAGAATATGGAGCTAGTCACGAAGAAGTGCTAGGTAAAGGATGCAGAACTGTGGAATTACCTTACTCTACCACCGAGATGTAACAAGAGACTAACACCAGAATATGGAGCTAGTCACGAAGAAGTGCTATGGAAGGGATGTAAAGCAGTAGTGTTGTCTTAATCTGCCTCTGAGTTGTAACAAATGATTAGTACTAGAATAAGGTGTTTGTGAGGAAAAGAAGTTGAGCCGCAGCCTTCACATTTAGCCACTACACAAAAGGCAAAAGGCTACAAAATAACAATAATAAGGCAGACGATCTATGGCCAATACCCTTACCCCTGACCTTTACCTATGGGAGTTTACGTAGCTGGCCAGGGAGGGGTGTAAAGAAAAAAAAAAAGTGTTCGGTGGTTCTAAAAAGATTGCGTTCAGTTACTCCCGTTATACAAAAACGAGCACGCACGCACCTATGCATGTAAGAAGAACAAACACACTCCCACACATGCACGCACGTACCCCAAACACACATACCCATACATACACGCACTTCTCCACACCCCCCCTAACGCACACACATACATCCACGCACTCAGCCCCCCCCCCGACACACACACATGCAAATATAGATACCGGTAGTATATTCTCTCTCTCTCTCTCTCTCTCTCTCTCTCACACACACACACACACACACACACACACACACACACACATTCCTAACTGTACTCCTCCGACCTATAGATTTTATTCCCCAAACCTGACTTATGTTTTCCTGTTTTTGCCCCTAATTCGCAACGGGTTCTTCCTCCCTTATGCGGTCCACTCTCACTCTCGTCCGAATCTTTTTTTTTTATTTTTTATTTTTTATGTGTCCGACTCTGGGCATAGGCTTCACAGCCTGCTATCAAGGCCCAGCAGTCCTCCTACATACCATACACCTCTACATGTCACCACTTCGGCGCTAACACCCACCGTCCATATTGAATACATGCTAGGGCTGTCTCATGCAGGACTGGTGTATTGGTATTAGCGGGGGTATTTTTACGACATGTCGGCGGGTGAATATCCTTGTCATATTTTTTCTTCTTCACCTTGGATTTGTGTTGCGAAGTGATGGAGAGAGAGAGAGAGAGAGAGAGAGAGAGAGGGGAAAGGCAGACAGGCAGAAAAATGAAAGTGACAACACAGAAATGTTAGGTGAAATTCCACTACGCTAACACACACACACACACACACACACACACACACACACACACACACACACACACACACACACGCCAATCCAACTCATTATGCATGCAACAAATCAGACCCACATCAATTGAACCCCCTCGCCATGAAATACCAACAGGTTTTTTTTTGGGTTCAATTAGAAAAAAAAAAATCCTACAGCTTCATGAAAGAGAATAATTGCGACCGGCTGACTTGATAATGGCGCCTGGTGGTTTAGTGGTCAGGACGCCCCGGTGTTGACCTTTCATACAGGTTCGATCCCCAAAGAGGTGACTTAGTTTTTCGATCAAGGGAAGTAGCCTGGTCAACGACAATTAAATATATCGCAGTACGCCTGCCTAGCCTCAGGTTCCTACGCACTGAAGGCTTACTATGAGATTATATTTATTTATTTATCTATCTGCCTATCTACCTATCTGTTTATCTGTCTGTCTGTCTATTTACCTATTGATCTGTCTATCTATCCATTTATCTATCTATCTATCTATTTTGTTTTTGAGTCCCGTCGAAAAGAATAGTCGCGGCTTCATCAGAGAATAAGCGTGACAAGTGACTCCCTAATTAGCCAGAAATACCTGAGTGAAATGACGTGAAAATTACTGCACTTCACAGGTAATTCGGATATGTCAGGTGTAATAATTTCTTTCCTTAATGTTTTTTTTCATCATCCTACACTGGGCATTTCATTCCTTCATCACTTCAGCCCAATGACGTATTTTATCTTCTATTCTTGAGTCCACAGACCATTTCATTCATCTCGTTAGGACTTCTAGCAATGATGGAATTTATGAAGGTAATTATCTAACCTGTCTTTTTATATTTGCATTTTTTTTCACCTGTCGATTAACGGCTATGAGAATGAAGCGTGTTTGTAAAGGTGTGTGATACGTAGGACTGTTGGACTGTAGGGAAGGGACTGTCTGGCCTATGACAAGAGTTACATAGATCGACAGATAGACAGACAGACAGACAGAGATAGTAAGACAGATTGACGTACAGACAGACAGATAGATAGACAGACAGACAGACATATATACAGACAGACAGACAGATAGACAGATGCAGGAGAAAAAGCTACACAATACATGGTTTATACAGCTATTAATACCTGTATCTTTGTACTTACAACCATTCAACTGCATATTATAGGTATATGAGGGTGCACCGTGCTTAGTTTTCCCTTTGTCCGATAATACGCAACAAGTGTTTAGGCGAGTAGCTGTATATGAGTGTATGAGGGTGCAGCGTGCTTACTTTTTATTTCTCCCTATAATACGTAACGGCAGGTGTTCGGGCAGGTGTATCAGAGCGTATAGGAGGGTGTAGCGTGCTTATTTATTTATTTTTTTCCCATAATACTCGCAACAAGTGTTCAGGCGGGTCCCCTTGAGATGGGTCCCTGAGGCCAGAGGTTAGGGGACGAGCCTGGCTTCGTCCTCACCCCTGACCTTCCATAGAGGGGGGCATCCTGGTGGCAGATGGCAGCTAAATGGGGCGGGCGGAGGGCAGTCAGGTGGAAAGAAAGGACAGCCAGGTGTATGGAGATAACTGGCACGTGACCCTAACCTCCTTAAGTATAATTCTAACCTTAAATGACCGTAACCTCCTTAAACCTGACCCTAACCTCCTTAAATATGACCCTAACATCCTTAAACAACCTCCTTAACCCCATCACACAGAGGACTTTTTTTTTATTTCATTCTTGGTACCTGGACAGCAGTGGCCTAGAAGTTACGTAGCAGCCAGACCGACAGCACTAGGGTTTATTCCTGGTGAGGGGAATCCGGTGACATGAAATTCGAAGTCTTCATCAACTATATGAAAGGTATCTGTGAAAATCTGAATAATGCCGTGGACTTCTATCTCAGAACTGTGAATAAACAACCTCCCACAAGCTCAAAGGCCCCAGATGATGATAAGTGAACCGCTGCTACGCGTCTCACGGTGTCTGTCGCCACTTCTACCCTTATTACGGGATCCAAATGAATCACAGACAAAAGGTTAACAATGGTCATTTTACCCCAGGGCTGGACTTGCTTATAGCTCAACTGACCGAACAGTTCCCTATGCCAATTCTCTCTCTGCGGTATATGGGGGCAATAAAGTAATAGAGTCAGAGTCTCGCCTGATTTTTTCCCCTTGCTGGTAAGGAAGTATGAATAGCTAAAGGGTCATAACAATCTGCAATACCCTGTCCACCACTCTCACCACTAAACCGCCATCAGATATGCTGCTAATCGCAAGGACGCACGGCACACGAAACAATGGCGCCAAGTCCTAAAAAAGAAAAAAAAAGAAAAAAAAAAAGGTAAGCAGTAAATTACAGTAACCCCTAAAATGACTCCCATTCTCGTACATCAATGCGAATGAAAAAGAAGCTTCCAATTAGCCATAAGTACCCAACTGTTATACCTTCAACAGACCACAGTGCACAAATGAAATCAATCCATTCTTTCAAAATCCACCTCACTTCCATATGGACACCCAATAATCTCTCATCCTTGATATTTCACCGAAAGAATTTGCATCAGTGAGAGCAGTGAAAAAAAATATAGCTAAATCATGTATAGATCTTACCGTTTCGCTCTCTCTCTCTCTCTCTCTCTCTTTCCATATCCACTTCCCTTTCTCCCGCCACCCCACACTCTACTCCCTTCCCACCTACTTCCACCTCCACTCCACATCCACTCCACCCACACCACCTGAAGGCCACCATTCCACCCGTGTCCTTATCCACTCAGCCTCCACCCCGCCCCACCCACCACACTCCATTACCTCCACATTACCCCGTTACTCCCATCTTACCCACTCACTCCACCCCAGTCTACTCTGTCTATCTATCTATCTATATGTTTCTTTGTATCTATCTGTATATCTGTCTACCTGTCCTCCTTTCTCTCTCTCTCTCTCTCTCTCTCTCTGTATGTATGTATATGTTGTCTATCATATTACTCCCTGCATCCTGCATCTGTCTGTCTATTTAGCTATCCATATCTACCTATCCGTCCCTCTATCTGACATCTGTCTGTCAATCCATCTATCTACCTATCTATCTATTTATCTATCAGCCCATCTATCTATCCATCCATCTATCTATACCAGTCCCTCAATCTATCTACCTATCTATCTATCTATTTTTCTATCTATCTATCTAAAAGTCTCTCAGCCTATCTATCTATCTATCTATCCACTAATCTATCTATCCACTTCTCTCACCCCAATATCAAGGCCACCACCCCCGTTTTCTATACACTGTCAATACACACATTTGAGGGTAAACTTCAACAAAGGTCTCTCTGGTCAATTCCTGTAGCCTCCACGCGTTCCTTGGAGTGCTATATTACCTTCCATTGTGTTACTGCCTTGGTGGAATTAGCAGTCGTTTTGTGGAGAAGGTCTTGGTGTGTGTGTGTGTGTGTGTGTGTGTGTGTGTGTGTGTGTGTGTGTGTGTGTGTGTGTGTGTGTGTGTGTGTGTGTGTGTGTGTGTGTGTGTGTGTGTGTGTGTGATTTATTCCGGCTAACGTAAGGCGATTTCACTGTTCGGATGCCTAACGATGGGGAGAGAGAGAGAGAGAGAGAGAGAGAGAGAGAGAGAGAGAGAGAGAGAGAGAGAGAGGAACCTCGAACTAAAATAAAGGTTAAAGACAATACACACCAATACAGATTGTTTTTAAGAGGAAATGGTTGGGGGTTTGTGTGGTGCTATATATCTGTCTATTCATCCATTTGTGTCTATCTATCTATCTATCCGTCTATCTATCTAGCCCAATCTTCCTTTGTTCACTGCTAGAACTGACATAACACATTAATGTTTTGGGATGCCTTACTTATCAGTCTGTTTTCCTATCTATCTATCTATCTACTCCAGCCTACCATGTTTCCTCGTGCTGTGTGACCTCGTAGGCCCCTCCAGCCCCCTCCCCTCGTCCTTCAACCCATCACACACACACACACACACACACACACACACACACACACACACACACACACACACACACCAATACCACTCAACTTACAGCAATCGGCTAAAACACTTACTCTTTCACTTTTATTTTTTATTTTTTTTATTTTACCTCGTTCCAAAAATTTTAACCCGCACCAGCACCTGATCTCAGAAGATTTGAGAAACATATTTCCACATTAAAGCAAATACAAATAGATGGAGATAGATAGATAGATATAGAGACTGATCGATAAACAGATAGATGGACTGAGTGATCGATATTCTTTTCACTCAGCTCTGACCACAGATTTTTTTCCTCTCCGACTCAAGGTATAGAGTCCACAGTCCATTTCCTCAGGTCCAACAGTCTTTACATATCACCACTTCTGCTCTCATGCCCACCGTCCATATTGAATACATGCTACAACTGTCTCATATAGGCCTGGTGTGGGGGCATTAGGTGGAGAATTTTTAACACAAACTGGGAATTCTAACAAAAGATCAATAAAGTTTGCTAAAGCTATATTATTCCAGTAAAAAAAATAAATATATGCTTCAGTTTGGGATCGATGCCACGTCCTTTCAAACAGCCGACACTTTCTCTGACCAAAGGACCACCATCTCCCGAGAGAGAGAGAGAGAGAGAGAGAGAGAGAGAGAGAGAGAGAGAGAGAGAGAGAGAGAGAGAGAGAGAATGAGGACACGGGTTAGAGAAAGGAAGAGAATGATAAAATTAGGGAGAGAAATTGAGCGAAAGGAGAGACAGACAGACAACAAAAGGTTACTGAAGCTGGTTATTATGTAAGGGAGAGAGGGAGGGAATGATAAGGCAAAATAGAGAGAGAGAGAGAGAGAGAGAGAGAGAAGCTGATTATTAGGTAAGGGAGAGAGGGAAAGAATGATAATGCAAAATGGAGAAAAAGAGAGAGAGAGAGAGAGAGAGAGAGAGAGAGAGAGAGAGAGAGAGAGAGAGAGAGAGGAATGAGAGAGCGAGAGGGAAGCAAACAGGAAAGGGAAAGGAAAATGATGGAAAAACCGGAGGGAGGTGGAGGGGGGGAAGGAGGCAAGAGAAGGAGAGGAAGGCGAAGAAGGAGGAAGGGGGAAGGAAAGTGAAAGGAGTGAGAGGGCGAAAGGGAAAGAGGAAAGAATGAGAAGAGAGTGAAAGCAAAAGAATTGAAAAGAAGGGAAAGGAAAAGGAAGGAGGGAGGATAAGGAGGGGGGAAAGGAGGATAGATGGGGGAGCGAGGAAGGGGAGGAGAGGGGAGGAAAATGAGAGGGAGAGGGGAAAGGGGTCGAGAGGGAGGAATGGAAGGATACAATCACTTAATAAACCGGTTAAGGAAACAGGAAACCGGAGTCCACGTTCCTCTCCAGGCAGTAAAAAAAGAAAAAAGAAAAAAAAAATGAAAAAAAAAAAAGCAAGAAGTCTCAGAAACCCGCCAGGTGTTTATCAAATTAAGAAACGTATTATTTTTATTACAGTTAGGAATCCATTATTATTATTACTGTTATTATTATTATTATTATTATTATTATTATTTACCCGGTCATTGAAAACAAAACCTCATGAACGTATATTTCTTGAGTCATTAGAAATATAATTAAATTTCGGGATCACGTATCTTTACATTCCAGTGAAGGCACACTAACTTAATCACAAAAATACCTTTAAGTTTTCGTAATTCATATATATAAGAGGGAGAGAGAGAGAGAGCAACAACCCACCGTACTGGACGCAATTAACCTGCCTCCCTCACTGAAAGGTGTAATTAGCAGAGATACTAGATAGGTCAAACGTGGTCTGTCATCATCAAATTCTTCAAATCGACAAGAACTTGGATCTTTTTGAAGCACGGCGGCTGAGATGGATAAGATAACACATAGGTCAGAGTGGAGAAGTCTGGGAGGGGGGGTCTAGATGATGATGATGATGATGATGATGATGATGATGATGGTGATAACAAACATAATAATGATGATGATGATGATTGATGATAAGGAGGAGGAGGAGGAGGAGGATAAAGATGATGATGATGATGATGATGATGATGATGATGATGATGATGATGATGATGACCATAATGATAACGAAAATGATGATGATGATGAGGAGGAGGATAGTGAAAATGATAGCGATTACAGTAATGATCATAATGATGTCGATAATGGTGTTTACGATAACAATGAAAATAATAAAGATAATAATAATAATGACGATACGATAATGAGTTACGATAACGATGATTACAATAATGACAAAGACAACCATGATAACGATGAGGGTGGTACCAATAACGAAGGAAAGATAACAACAATAACGAAGATGAATTTAACGATTTAAAAAAAAAAGCTATTCAATTTCCTCCTCGTTTATCCAGTTACTACCATCATTAACCGATTACCACACGTACTGGAGAGGCGAGATCACTTTCACGCCCATTCTGTAGCCGCTGGGAACGACACACCGCCCAGACAGCGCAAAAAAAAATCCCTCTGACCACTCGCAAAGGTCGGCCAGCGCTGACAGGTGACGGGGGAGTGTGTGTCATCTGAGGCAACTCGCTTCAACACCCCCTCACTCTCGATTTCCGTCCCTCCGCCATTATCGAAGTTTTATATAACCCCCTCAGTGCGATTGGCTTATTTTAACATTCTATTCTTCGTATCTCAACTGGCGAAACACACTGAGAATACTATAACTACCAATGCGTGTCTTATATGGTTCGACTTTTCCGTTATGTATCTGTCAAACCTTGGGAAGATACTCATTTCTTTAACTGTAGGGAAAAAAATAAAGAAAAAAGAAAAAGAAAAGAATAAATCGCACCACCAACCACACCATCACTGAAACTGGTTCTTGAGCGAAATTTCTCCATGTTTCGTTGTGTCCCGTAATTCTGAATACTGAGGTTAATCCCTGAATCTCATGGGTGACTTCACAGAAAATCACACACGGTTAATCTGTGACCATCTGAACCGGATAATTCTCATGTGAGCTCTCGTTACCCTCATGTATTCCTGTCCTTCGTTACTGTCTTCCTTACTCTCACTTTCTTTCCTTGCTGCACCCTTTACTTTATTTCTTCTGAGCCGGTATGTTGTTATCTAGTCTCTCTTTACTCCCACTTATTCCTATTTGTCGTTACTATCTTTATTGTCACTGCCCTTTCCTTTACTCCATCTTGCATGTTACCATCTCTGTTTGCAGTGCCACTTAAATACCTTCAGACCTAAACCAATGGCCACAGTTTTGTATATTTTGATAATTAGCCACATCTGCATTCTCTCCTCACACCTCGGCATCTTTTCCCCATACCTGTGCATTCTCTCCTCACATATCTGCATCTTCTCCCCACACCTGTGCTTCTTCTCCCCATACCTGTGCATTCTCTCCTCACACCTCAGCTTTCTTCTCCCCATACCTCTGCATTCTCTCCTCACACCTGTGCACCATCTCCCCATACCTGTGCATTCTCTCTCCACACCTGTACGTGATGGACAGGTCATACCTAATCTTCCCCCACCTACACACCCACCTATTATTCCCACTTCCTACCCCACTTAGTACCCCCACTCCCTCCCCCACCTACACTCCCACCTGTACCCCCTTACCTACACACCCACTTAGTACCCCCACATTTTCCCCACATACACTCCCACCAAGTACCCCCACATCCTCCCCCACCCCACTCCCATCCCCTTACCTGGATTCCCCACGTACCATCAATGACCTTGACCTACCTACGTCGCGATCTGTACCTGGGGAAAAAAGTGGGAAGTGGAGTAGGGAGAAAGGTAGGTAAGTGGGTAACCTGGTAGGTGAGGTTGGGTCAATGGTAATGGCATTTAGAGTAAGGCAGGGGTGATGGGGAGGTAGAGGTAGAGGTAGAGAGAGAGAGAGAGAGAGAGAGAGAGACTAGGACTGGTAGTGAGCATGAAGACAGAAAGTAACCAACGAAGGACGTGAAAAATGCAGAGAAAAAAAAAACAGGAAAAAATAAGCAAGAAAGATGAAAGTAACCAGTCTCAAAATAAAAAAAGTGTATAAATAAAATAAGCAAGAAAAATAAATGGGATAGGAAAGAAGAGAAACCCTCCCCCCTCAAAAGAAAAGTCGAAAAATGATAAAAGACAGGACTCAGCACGCGAACGAAAAAAAAATGACACATAGCGAAGGTTACGAACATTTATCGAGCGAAGCAAAAGAATAACGAGAATAAAAGAGAGGTGGATGAAGGAAAAAGGAAGGTTAATGCTGACTATCTCCCTCCCTCAGCTGAAAGATCCGGTTCTGCAATGGACCCAAGTTGAACCGGTACTGAGAAAGGTAATTCCCAAATCCGGAAGCTTACCCGACAGACCCTTGTAATGCGTCCTGAAGGTGTCGGAATCAGCGTCGGATAGTCACGAAATCTGTGTTATTGTAGGATATTCACGAAATCTGTGTTAGCGTCGGATATTCACGAAATCTGTGTTAGTGTCGAATATTCACCAAACCTGTATGAAGACCAGTTATCCGTGTAGTCAGTGTTAGTGTCGGATATTCACGAAATCTGTTAGCGTCGGATATTCACCAAATCTGTAGGAATACCTGTAATTCCTGTAGATATTCACGAATCCCGAACGAGTACTGGATATTCACGAAGTCCGCGAATATTCACCAAATCCGTATGAGCACCGGATATTCATGAAGTCTGTGCTAGGATCGGATATTCATGAAGCACTGGTATCGAATGTTCACGACCTGTGTGCTAGTTTGAGGCAAGATAATTACCAAGTCTGTACTAGTAATCGAGCTGGCTATTCACAAAGTCTGTAATAAATATCTAACTCCTTATTCATCGATGTTTGTGCTCCTGATAGTCTGTATTTTTACGTATTTTGTAGTGCCGTCTAGAAATACATTAGTCTGTGCTAGAATCAGGCTACGTATTATAGAATCACGCTACGTATTACACTCTGCTATTACTGAGCTCCATATCCACGATGTCTCCATCCTTAACACTAAAAGGAAAATACGCGCGTTGATGATGATGATGATGATGATGATGATGATGATGATGATGACCTTACCCCACCTGCATTCCACCAAGCACTGTCCACCACTATTTTCTTTTCCCCTCCACCTTTTTTTCTCCCCCTTTTTCACGATATACATCAGCTCTCCGTCCCCCCACACCGTATATTTCACAACCTGCAGCCGACGCCCAGGTAAAGGAAGGAGTGTGTGAGTGTTGATGGAAAGGTGAGGGGGATGAGAAATTTGTGCTCTCGTGTGTGTGTGTGTGTGTGTGTGTGTGTGTGTGTGTGTGTGTGTGTGTGTGTGTGTGTGTGTGTGTGTGTGTGTGTGTGTGTGTGTGTGTGTGTGTGTGCATATAGGGCATCGTACCACGTGCCTGACATGAATCGTGAGCGGAGAGGCCATCCATAATCCCACACCCTATGGTTTGGTTCGCTGTGTGACCCTTGATAGATACCACACTCTTATTTACAGTCTCTCCTTATCATCCATCACTCTCTCTCTCTCTCTCTCTCTAAACACAAATTTCCTAACAATACCAGTGGCCACCTCAAAAAATCTCCAGTGCACTGACCTCTGATTAGAAACAGCATTAGTTCTTTAATTGACCTTTGACCTCTGATAAAACAAGCCCTACTCCGTGACCTCTGGCTCTGGGGGTCAACAAGGGGAGGGGAGAGAGATCAAGGGGTGCAAGGGGAGGGGGGAAAGGGGTTGGGGCAGGTGGGTGTGGGTGTGGACAGGTAACAGGTCAGTCCGTCTCTTATATTGTTACGAGAGAGAGAGAGAGAGAGAGAGAGAGAGAGGTAATGGGTGCTGAAATAACAAGTGAGAGGGAGCGTGATTAAGAGATAGTCGAAGGGAAAAAGGTTAAGGGTTGCTGTTAACGAGAGAGAGAGAGAGAGAGAACAACACACCACCTTCTTCACACCATCCAGGCCTTGTGCATACTTGAATTTCCCGCCAGAGAGCCTTGTTGTGTCATGGAAGGCCTGACAGAACAAGGATATCCTGGGTTAGGGACAAAGCAGACATTTTTCCCTGCCAATTTCCAAGGTATAAAAACACGCCTTATTATACACACGAAAATTCTTGCATATCTTCCACCAGCATCCTCCTCCTGTCCTTATTTCACACTTATTTCACCAAAACTCAAATTATATGCAAATACGTTACTGATTTTTTTTCAGTTTTAGTTCTCTGGTTGGAACCCTGTCCTGTTTTCCTTCTAATTTTTTTTTTTTACATCCACCTCATCGTTTCAATATTGGGATCTTTTTCATTTTCTCTTTCTCACCGTATGTCACCATCCACCATTATGAATTCCTCCCATTTCCTCTTCCTCTCTCACTGTTTGTCTCTCCCGTATTATCTCTCCCTCATCATCTCTTTCCCTCACTGTTGCTCTTCTCACCCGTTTTACCTGTTGTCTGTTCCTCCCTCTTTATCTCTCCCTCCTACTCTCCTTCCCTCAATCACCCCATTATATTTACCAGGATCTTTCGACAGTGAGGACAGGGAAGAAAAAAAAAGGAGGGGACAGGTGATGAAGAGATAGTGGCGTGTCTCTCATACTAGTCTCCCCCATCCCCCCTACGACAACAAGCTGCCCTCCCCCCCATTCTTTCCCCATGAGCTCCCATTCCTCCCTCACAACCCCCCACCCTCCACCCACCTTCCCATTGTCTCAACATTCCATTCTTAACCCATATCTTCCGCGTTTCCTTAATCACTGTCATTTGTGTGTGTGTGTGTGTGTGTGTGTGTGTGTGTGTGTGTGTGTGTGTGTGTGTGTGTGTGTGTGTGTGTGTGTGTGTGTGTGTGTGTGTGTTTTAATGGAGATCATGTACGAATTAGGCGCCCAAAAGAGGTACCCCCACCACCTTACACCCCACAGTGTATTGGCATTATTAGGGCAATAAGACAAGGCTACATTTTGCATACAGCCTTGCCATGTCGTGAGTGTACAGGCCGTTCTTGTGTGTGTGTGTGTGTGTGTGTGTGTGTGTGTGTGTGTGTGTGTGTGTGTGTGTGTTACTCAAACGTTCCTTCAATCACAGAAAAAGAAATAATAACAACAACATTAACAACAATCTCCAATCCAATCACCACGCCCGAAGTAAAGATTGGCGTCTCCTTACTAATTTCTTAAACTCCGTAACACCTCTTCCTTAGCGATTTATTTTGCCTTAACGAAAAAAAAAATCTTAACCTACCGATGGAATTTAACTTTGTGGAGAGCATAGGTATCACTCCCAGGCGACCTTGATGTGGGTGGGGGGAAATAAGGTCGCGTGGAAAAGGTTGAGTTATACCAGCGTTAAATCTAGTGGTGGTATTATTGTGGGTAATGTGGTATTACTGTGGGTATTGTGGTATTATTGTGCGTTTTATATTTAACTTGTACTGCCGCTAACGATTTTATTTAACAAAGTGGAGAGTCAGGATGAGAGGACGTTTAGTGATGATGATGATGATGATGATGATGATGATGATGATGATGATAAGGAGGAGGAGGAGGAGAAGGAGGAGGAGGAGGAGGAGGAGGATTGTTAAAGAAGGCAACTCTAATGATGATGATGAAATTACTTTTTAAAGGGAGAAACTGAGATGTTCTATGATGATGTAACAGAAGATAATTTGTTAAGGGAGCAAGTAGCCTATGTTAGCTAGACGAACATTATTTTTTTATTTATTTATTTTTTTTAGGTGGCAAATAATGACCTGGTCGCCATGCCACTCTTTCGGTGTAACTGTTAGCCAACGTGTCGGCCTATTAAGTGAAAGGGCATGATATGGAACAAACAACAGGGGTCACTATACTCTTCTGACCTAGCTTCCAGTACGGTAACACTACACATCTACCTCTTCACTTATCTATTACACGTCCAATTCGCTATCTATCCATCTTGTCCAGTTCTCTATCTATCTATCTCTTAGGTCTACAAACTCTACATTAAAACTGGGTGGGCGTAACTGTAAGCAAATCCCTGAATACTGGCGGTCATGCGGGTATTCCAGTGACCTAGCTTCAGATCTGGTAAATTTTAATATTCAGTTCTTTCGAAATCTGTATCTCCAATTGACAGATGCTTTTATCTTGGAATTACTGCAAACTTATAAGCTTCTTTTACCACTAATTATAAAGAAGAATTTATTGTACTGTCAGACGCCTAATCCCGGAGTTCATTTTGAGTAGTCACAAAAAAAAATATCTAACTTCCTCTATCATCAACCTAAGCATATACTGCATTCTTTTTTTTATCTCATTATCAGACGCTTTATTTATTTCACACTGAGAGAGAGAGAGAGAGAGAGAGAGAGAGAGAGAGAGAGAGAGAGAGAGCAGGTGAGGCGGCAAAGGTCACTGGGTGGGGCACTCAAAGGGGGCGAAGGGGGGCAGAAGGGGTGAGTCCAAGTCGATGTATTCTCTCTCTCTCTCTCTCTCTCTCTCTCTCTCCACTTCCACATAACACGTTTATTTCTGTCCAAACGAGACACCAAAGGCAATAGGGGAGAGTACTACTATCAAAATCTTACACAGACACCACCTGCTACTACCAACAACATTACTGCTATTATTATTATCTCTACTATTACCACCTCAACTATTACAACTACTATTACTACCTCTACTACTACTACAACTACCATTACTACCACTGCTACATCACGGCTTAATATATCGTCTCTTCCAAGCGATACAAAATGAATTACGTAACAAACCCAGCCACGCAAACCCAAACAAATCCACAGGCCATCCTCAGACAGCCCTTCCTATCTTTTCTCTTTCGTCTCCATCTAACGCATTCAAGACACAAAGCCAGATAAACGACAGAATGGCAGGTGGCTGGGCAGTCCTTTCCGATATCACGGCACGAGGCTGGATAAAAGAGAAGAACATACTCAGCCCAACGTTCTTCCATCCTTGTCATCATCTTCATCATCATCATCCGCATCATCATCATAACCATCACCATCCTAACCCTTTTTCCTGGTAATACATGAGAAACAGGAAATTACAAACATTAAAGCACGAGAACTATCAAAATCATCTGGCTCGTTAATCAGAGCCTGGAAATTCTCTGCTCTCCCCATTCCCCACTAATAGATGAGACTGGCAGGATCCAGGAATGGGAATGGTAAATACAGGAGGAGGAATATCAACGTCAATTCACCAGTCCTTCAATTTTTTTTAACTTATTTGCTTCATCCAGTAGGCTACTTATTTATGCTATAGTATTTCATCAAACCTCTAAAAAAAAAAAGTAATGAACGATACGAAAGAAAGAAAGAAAAGAAAACAAAAGGAAACGGTACTCTTCCGCTAGACAAAGAAAACGTAATGATATTATCCCTCTAAATATTTCAACACTGATATAAAAAGAAGTCGTGTTCATTTTCTGTAGTGGTTTATTTCAGTACAAGCTCCGGCCCTCAAGGAGAGTCTGCATTCACCTTTGTTGCTTTTGTTGTGTTTTTTTTATATCGATTAGCCAAGTGAACCACAGGTATCTGGTCACTCAGGTGGACCCCCTTGCAGACACTCGGTGGAATTTACATTGAGAAATTACAGTATATAGTGTGAGTCAGCTGCATGAAACTGGTGTGGGTGTGTTGTGGCGGGGTGCGTGGTGTAGTGTGGGTGTGTTGTGGTGTGGGTGTGTTGTGGTGGGGTGCGTGCTGTGGTGTGGGTGTGGTGGGACAAGGAATCAAATGAGAGAAGGGGACGACATTTCCGTGTTATTCCGATTACTGCAGGATGACTCTTCAGAATCATAATAACAGATCTACAGTAGGCTAAACTGTTCTGAATTTCCTCGCAGCACGAAGATGTTAACAGAGCGTGGGTCTTTAGGTGATTTTGTAATGGTGATGCATGCGCCTATGTAGAAATGTAGGAAGTGAGACAGACAAAATGGGGAGGAACAGGAAGTGAAATACAGAAAGTGGTAGAGAATGCTGCTGGACAGGAAGATGCCGCTAGATGCCTGTGCA
>NC_136967.1:3180000-3270000 GCF_032717465.1 Coenobita brevimanus
AAAAAAATCGCAGTGATGGGATTAACAAGTCCTCGCCAATCCCTTCCAAACCTGATTTTTTGATGGATAAAATTGGTTGAAGGTAGTAGGAATGAAATAAAGGTGGTAGTCGTGCTGAAGAGGTTAAGTATATGCTCTATTAATCACAGGCCACTAACAAAATTTTCCTTTTAATTAACATTCTTATCCTAATCCTCTTTCATCTTAATCATCACCATCATAGCCTTATTTCATCATCATCACCATCACCCTACTTCGTCATTATCACCACCACCATCACCACCATCCTAACCCCGTTTCCCATGAACAGGAACGAGAAAGAACACACACACACACACACACACACACACACACACACACACACACACACAATAACTATCATCAGTGCCAGACGAAAATGGGACGCGTCTACATTCACTTGTCAATATTTATCATTTACATCTTCGCGCAGATTTTTTTATTTATTTATTTTTTCAGGATTTGTGTCTGGCCCTTTAACTTCAGTCTCATCATGATTTATACAATTTTCATACAATATTCATAATATTTTTTTATTCTTCGCAATTTTTTTACTTTGAGAATTTTTGTCATAACACTTCGTTTCAGTTCTCATTATTATTCATTATTTTTTCATACATTTTGATCAGATTTTCAGATATTTTGGGGGGCTAGAATTTCTGAGTTCTGGACCACTTCCTTTCAATTGTCATCATTATTTTTCAGTTATTCACTTTTTTTTTAGATTCACTTGATTTTTTTTTTTTTTTTAAATTTTTTGTGCCAGACCACTTCATTTCGTTTTTCATTACTGATCATCATTTTTCCATACTATTTTTTTTCAGATTCTCCATATATATTTTTTTTTTTAGGGGGGCCAAGACTTGTGTGTCAGACCGCTTCATTTCCACCCTAGTCCTCATTCCGTCCGTCAACTTTCGCATCGCATTTCTGTGTCAGGGTTTTCCGGTTGGGGTAGATAGCAGCTGAGAATGCTAAAGATGATGAGGATGAGTCGCTAGTTGTAAGGCAGTAACAGGTACCGGTTTGGTGAGCGGTACATTGGCGCGCGATTAACCTGCTGCTGTAGTTGTTGCTGGGTCAGTGTTGATTTGGCGCGCGAATAACATGTTGTCTTGGCGGATTTGGCGTACGCTTATCACTTGCACTCTCACTGCTTCATTTGCTGTCTCGCCGTCTCATTCACTCTCACTCTCATTTTCTCAATATATGATTCACTGTTTCGCCTTTGCCCACTCTCACACACTTTCACTCCCATTTCTCACTCACCTTGTCACTCACTCTTACATTCACACTCACTCGCTCACTTTCACTCTTACATTCACACTCATTTTCCCTTCAGCTTCACTGTCACTCATCTCGCAGGGTCGGCAGGTCTGTCCAGTTCTAATCTGGTTTTAGGTCAATAAAGCAACACATCTGCTTTATTTCCATGCATCCAAGTAAGGGCATCACCTAGTTAGCCTGCTCCCTGAGGCCCTGCGAGTCCCCCCATCCACTCACACACACACACACACACACACACACACACACACACACACACACACCTTCACATATCACCACCTGAACACTTATCAGAACCATTAATTCTGAAGTATTCTTGAGTTATCGCATTTAAGACTGGTGTAACGGCATGAGCGTTTTATTATTATCATTAGCATCATCATCATCATCATCATTATTATTATTATTATTATTATTATTATAAATTGGTAGGTCTGTGGAATATATAACTCTGAAGGGCGATATTCCTGTGGTGTTAGGAAGCTTACTCAACACCTCGTCGTTACCGGTTTATTCCTGATCCTCCTTCGTTACTACAATCTTGTGTGTTATTCATGCACTCTATGTCGACATTTAAACAAAAAAACATAAAAAGCAAAAAAGAGGATATTAATGGGTAGTCTGGAAAATAAACCGGTAAGGAAGAGGTGCTAGGAACCTCCCTACCCAACAAGTATACGGGCCTTTGACTCCTATAAAAATCGTCTGGCTGGAATAGAATACTAGAGTTGCCCCCCCACCATAAGAGGGTTAATGGTGACAGTATTAACACTCTCAGGCTCCCATGACCAATTTATCAGCTGAATAAAATCGTTTGCCCCGACCAAAGCAGAGGGATATATATACAGCAGAATTAAAGTGCCAAAAATTAAGCCCCTCTCGAAGATGAAATAAAAATGAAATAGGCCTATCCAGATTTTCCACACGGCATGTCGATATTTTACTTCTCTTACGTCGGTGTTGTTAAATAAGGTAGACTGTCTTTAACTGAGAGAGAGAGAGAGAGAGAGAGAGAGAGAGAGAGAGAGAGAGAGAGAGAGGCTATACATCACGTCCAGTAAAGGTAGAGGTGCAGACGGGCCTCCTAAGCCCACTAAATATCCAACCTACGGAGTGGTATCAGGGAGCCCACTAGGCCCACTAAGATATTTTACTAGCAGACCGGTAGCAGCACCCTGGCTATTTTTAACCCCTTCTGTGCCACGACCCCTTAGTCTATTTATTCAGACTTCAGACGATTTCATGCAGTTTTGGGAAGGCCTCTCAGTGTGAAGGGGTTAATGAAGGCTAAATCTAACCCCTCAGTGCGAAAATCCTCTCAGAAGCTCAATATATCACCAGGAGACAGAAGGAAAGTATAATACAAGACCTCGAGCTGAAGGGGTTAATGGAAATAGCTACTTCCTAAACCCCTTAAGAGATAAAGAGAGTGGCCAAGATAGCAAGAGGGAATATAAAGAGATGTCATGATTGTGAAAATGATTAGAGTATTATTTGGTTTTGTGTGTGTGTGTGTGTGTGTGTGTGTGTGTGTGTGTGTGTTTCCTTTTTCCAATGGCATTATGAGTCATTTTTATCCATCACTGATCATAATCTTGCCTTTGCCTGTCATCGCCGTCTTTCATCACTTTCCGGTTTCCCGTTCACTTTCACGGCCTATTGTCCATTTCGGGTTAGCTGCTGTCATCGTTCATTCACTACACTAAAGGTCAGGTTTATATATATTGTTTTTTGTGTGTCAAGACACTGAACTGGCTTCGGTGGTGCAAAGTCGTATAGCACTGAGTTGCTTTGGTAAACTGCACATGTCGGCATTCGTTACGTTGTTATGTTTTTGTTTTTATGTTTTTATATGTTTTATGTCAGCAAAAATAATCCAAAAGCCGAGAACTTAGAAAATAATCTTTCCTCCACAGTACCGTTAAAAGAAAGAACGAAAGAAAATCAAGACTACTGTAGCCCATTTGGGATGCCTGAACACAAAGCATTGACTATTGTAAACCGGATCTCTTCTACTACTACTGCTACTACTTCTAGTAGTAGTAGTAGTAGTAGTACTAGCAATATTATCATCACTATCAACCCATCTCAACTTCTTAAAGTGTACGGTTTCGATTTTTTTTTTTCCAGTTTCGAAACTGCTAAAATCTAGCGGAATCTTCCTAATCACTTAACTGTATATTCAAGCGGGGTGGAAGGCTTTAATATTTATTTCGTTTGGAACCATGGATGTGTAAAAGAATTAATCACCGCAACTGTAAGCAGAATCCAGAAACCAGAAAAGAAAAACAAGACACGTGCACAATTAACGTATCAAACGAAATCTGGCATCATCATCTCTCTCTCTCTCTCTCTCTCTCTCTCTCTCTCTCTCTCTCTCTCTCTCACACACACACACACACACACACACACAATTACTTTTATTTACTCCACATCAGTCCTTCGAAACCGTACATAACGCTATCATAACAAAGTCTGTACGGTATTAATTCTGAACAATGCTATTTCCGTCCCATTGTGACAGGAGCTAAACTTTAATATGGAGACGTTACATCAATACATTATGTGAAGTACGCCATAGCTCCATCGAAATTCAAACTGAAACTTCGAAGCCGTGAAGCTGTAACAAGGCACGTCCCACAGTCATAAAGTAACTAATTAAGGACAGGTAATAAAGTACAGTAAGAGTCAGTAATAAAGTACCAGTAATAAATTGGTAATATACGGTAACAATAAAAAAGTAACAAAAATAGTAACACTAAAGTAACTAATAGTCACAGTAATAAAGTCGCAGAAATAGCCACAGTACTCATGTCACAATAACAGTGACAGTAATAGTCGCAGTAACACAGTAATAATTTAATAGTAAAGTCACAGTACTTAAGGCACATTAATAAAGTAACAGTATTTACGTCAAGGAGATAAATAAGAATATGCCGCCAAAATTGTCCAATGAATCAGGTCACTCATTCAAACCACTTCTGAATCAAGCTTCGAATCAGTACATATCTTCGGACCATTTTATTCGGCTGAGAGTGAGTCATAAGGCCCTGAGAGAGAGAGAGAGAGAGAGAGAGAGAGAGGGGGGGGGAGTGACAAGTAAAATACTCAACGCAATTATATCGTCCGATACTAATTCAGCAATGGGAGAGAGGAGAAAGAAGTGGAGGAAAGTGGAGAGAAGAGAAAAACAAGTGGAG
This sequence comes from Coenobita brevimanus, assembly GCF_032717465.1. NCBI lineage: Eukaryota > Metazoa > Arthropoda > Malacostraca > Decapoda > Coenobitidae > Coenobita > Coenobita brevimanus. The sequence continues at coordinate 3,184,503 of NC_136967.1, forward strand.
GAAAGAGAGAAGAGAGAAACAAGTGGGAGAAATAGGAGAGAAGAAAGAAACAAGTGGAGAGGAAAGAGGAGAGAGGAGTGAAACAGGTGGAGGAAAGCAAGGGGGAGAGAACACGCAACGCAATTATATGCAGTCATGGCCGATAGTAAACGCCACAACAATGACATTTCCTTCCATTGTGACGGGGAAGCGAGTGACCACTGGCTCAGTTACTCAGCAGCTTGCAATGCGCCGCTCACAATACCTCATGAGCACCAATCACACTATCAAAGTCTCCCTGGCACTAAAGATTTACCACCAGACAAAAATCCAAGACGCAAAATCCATGACGCAGAAAAACGACTAGATAGAATGATGCGGGCTGGGTGGATGTGACGATTTCTGACAACCGTTCTAACCAAACCTTAACCTATTCACAACCGATTTATTCTATCCATACTAGATCTAACATTAACCCAACCACATTCAAGTTGACTTAACAAAACTATGACTGGACTTAACCTGCTCTAACCAAACCTTACCCAACCCAATCCAACCCAACCATGCAATCAAATCTTCTAACCCAGCCTAGTCTGGCCTTTCTCGTCTCGATCCTACCAAACCATAACTCACCCAACCTAACCATAACTTACCTAACTTACCCTAACACAACTACAACTAACCTTTTGTACATAACTGATAACCTGACACAACCATGACCAACCAAAACACAACAGAGCCAACCTAACTCCACCTTAACTAACCTAACAACCATAACGGATTTTAATTAACCTAACCAAAGCTGACGTAACCTAACAAGTACTTAACATCATCATCCTAACCATATTCCCTAGTAATATATGGGGTGAGAAGTATTCAGAAATAGTTACAGGGAAATATAAAACTGGGGGAAGTACTAACGAGTGTCCACGTAAATAAACAAACCCAAATAAGTGCAAACGTAACCAAAAATATGCTGAATGTTGATGGCTGATCCAGTAATAATAATAACAGTTCCCATTATACACTTTTTACTCTAATTTGGACCTGATTTTCGTATTTTTTACGCTTATTTCATGTAACTCAGTGGCAAACACAATACTACGGCTCTATATCCTTTCCATAGCATTTCTTCATGATAAGCATCTCATTTTAGTGCAAATGTACTCCTACAACCCAGCATTCATGATGATGGAGAGAAGAAATATTTAGGAAAGGTTAGTGTAAAAAAATTATATTATAAGAGTAATAAATGTAAACAATCGCCCTACCTGTCAGGATCCGGCATCACGGTAGAATCCTTAGCGGAGATGATTTTGGCCACGGTGAGGGCTGCCTTCTTCTTCAGTGTGTTGCTGTTGCTCTTGCTCTTGTTCTTGGCGTTCATACGAGCCTCCTCCTCCATCTGCAACTCCTTCAGCCGCTTCCTGTACTTGTTGAGGAAGCTGCAGCGGTTCACAGTCCCAGCGCCACACTTCAGCCCAACGTCACCCACGAAACCGAGATTGTCCTTCCCCAAGTCGTCCATCTCGATAAAATTCCCGACTTTGTTTCCCCGTCCGTTTTCCCCCTCGTCGTCTGGGCACAAACAGGCCACTTTGCAGTCTTCAGTAAATAATGTAGACTGGGTTTTGACGCTTCCGTAAGGGGAGACTTTGTTGCTGCCTCCCCACTCCGAAGGATCCACATCGCAAGCCGGGTTCATGCAGGCGGTGGACGAGGTTGAGGATCTGGGGCGGCATTTTAGACAGTTCGTCCGCAGTTGCTTCTGCTTCTTGTTCTTCAGTTTCCCGATGGACGAGAGGCTGGGGTTCTTGGAATTTAGGACCTTGTTTCGACGGTAGTATCCTTCCTTCTTCTTCTTGACACGCACTTCCATCTGAAGGCGGAAGAGGTCGAGGATGCACATACTGTCGGAGCCTATGTATCGTACGTCTGGCGCTAAAAGTTATCTTACATTGTCAGCCAACACTATCGTACATCAACTCCACCAAAGCATATAGTTTTCCAGACAGTATGTTTGTACGTCAGAGTTATCACCACACTAAAACACACACTAATGTAATCCCAAATGTAAATCCACAGGCACTGAAAACCGTTGAGAGGAGAGGAGAATAGGATAGAAAGGGACGGGGGAAAAGGGTGGAGCTCAGAATGTCAACGCTCTACCTGGCCCAGCCAGCATCTCACAACGCGTGGAGCCGCCTTGAGAGCGGAGCGACGCAACAGACCTCCTCTCCCCACGGCTGACAAGAGCGCACTGATCATGCAGTCGCAGAATCGCAGATGCAGTGATGAAGGCCTTGCAACTTGCAAGGCAAGCCAGGGCTACGAAAACGCCAGTCCGTTCGGGTGGGAAACGAGAGAGGGAGGAGGAAAAGGAGTGAAGAGGCCTGTTTGTTTAGAAGTCGGATTTTAAGTGGTTTATTATTATTATTATTATTATTATTATTATTATCATTATTATAGTTTATTATTATTATTATTATTATTTCGCAACATCATTCCAAGCGATTTATTCTTCACACACCTGCATGTCGTCTTGCACATTACCTACGTAAATTACACAGATACTGAAATGATACACATAACATGCAGGAGACTGTTGTATGCAAAATAAATCGCTTAGGAAGAATTGCGCAGTGCCATCTAGAATACAATATTCGTCAGCCGCTGATGGTGCAGTGGTAGAATAATCCGACTCGTATCAAGGAGACTCGAGTTCATTCCTGGAGCCGGTCAGACTGTTGGACAAGATATGTTTCCCCCTTGTCTCTGTTCACGACTGATGGGCAATACTAGTGTTTTGTGTGTGTGTGTGTGTGTGTGTGTGTGTGTGTGTGTGTGTGTGTGTGTGTGCGTGCATATATTTTTCGATTAATTTTACCTTATAATACAAATATATTAAGATAAGGTAAAAACTAATGGCTTCAGCGTATATCGTTCTCTCTCTCTCTCTCTCTCTCTGGGCAGCAGTCTCGCATACTGGGCAGTTTCCTGACACCTCTCCCTTACCTATTTATCCCCGCCTGAGATGTTACCACGTTCCTTTAAAATTTTTGGAAGTCAGCATTATGGCCAGCCCTAAAACTCTCGTGAAAATTATAAACATGAAGCCGTGATTGTTATCGATAGCATAACTTTACGTAGAGTGGGGAAAATAAGCAACTATAGAGCACTAATATCTACGCATCAAAGGTTAAAAAATAGTAAGTCTGGTCATAACAAAAAAATAAATAAATAAATAAAAAGACTTTGGCGGGTATTCTCGTCTGTTTATGAAGGTCACTAACACGTTTTCCCTAAGTGATTCATTTTTATTACACATTACTGTCCTGAGTAGCAAAAATCCTTCCAATCTCGCCATACTCTGCATAAATAACATATAAGATATTAACCAGCTATATCCAAAAAATAAATCGCTAAGGAAGAGGTGTTAAGGGGCCTCCTTAACCGACGAGAATAATTTCCAACCCTTATTTTTTTTTTTAATGGGATGATGGAGCTTCCCCCCCCCTTTACGAAAAGTCTTCCCTCAGCTGAATAAAATAGTCTGCAGGTTAAAAATAAATAAATAAATAAATAAAATAAATACATCGTCGCACTGAAGGGGCTGGAAATTAAATACGGTTGGATTTTGAAAACGTGAAGGCGAGAAATTAAAATCGTGTTCTTTTGTTTCCCACGATATTCCGGGGAGAGAGAGAGAGAGAGAGAGAGAGAGAGAGAGAGAGAGAATTAAAGGTTATAGGGATTAATACATCTGTTTAATATATGCTACAGCCAGACGATTTTATTCAGCTAAAGACACCCTCATGAGTGAAGGGGCCGAAAACGATCTCTTATCACCTACTCCACAGCCATAACGACTTTCATATTTTATCCTTGCTACCGTCAGGAGGCTTTGAACCTAAAATGAACTACGGCAGTGTAGAGGTAAATAGCATTGTGGCAAGAGATGATGTTCAAGTGGTTAAAGAAGTGATCTCTTACACGAAAGGACGCGAGTTCGTTCTCAGGCTGCGGCAGGGAACAGTTTGACTATTTGAATTTCATTAAAACAGACTTCATTGCTTTTCTATGAGACTAACCAGCCTTTAAATATAAAAATAAGATGTAAAAAAGGAAAATCATGTTAATGCCACTACAACTGTCCTGACAAACAAATCTAGCAATGTATTTAATACGAGCGGTGGGCATTAGCACCCGAGAGATGACATGTGAAGATGTGTGGCACTTAGGGGGACTGTTGGACCTCAAGCACACACACACACACACACACACACACACACACACACACACACATTCCACTGCAAAACATAGGCCTTTCCCAGACGTCTTGTGCTGTTTTTTTCCATTCCCGAACCCTAAGATCTGCAACGATTTTTTTTCCTACGACGTTTGATCTTTGTTTTTTGTCTGGGCCCTATGTCTCCTGATGTCATTTTTTTTTTTTTTTTTTTTTTTTTTTTTTAGCCTGGTTGCTGGTCTTGCTCTTGGTCTTTTTGAATCAGTTGTTACCCAGTCTGTTGCTTTCCCTGGCCATCTGTTGTGTCTCATACAAATATGTCCCGCTCACCGTTATATCTTGTTTTTAAATATTATTACGTGTGTGTGTGTGTGTGTGTGTGTGTGTGTGTGTGTGTGATAGGTCGTGGCGTTTATAGTCAATATATGGAAAAGAAAAAGAATAAAGAAAAAAAGTTTGATGAGCGTACAATAGCGTCCGCATGACCGGTTCGCCTGCACTGAGGACGCATGCGCATTGTTGTCAAGATGGCTGGTTCAATAGTTAAGATGACTCGCTGGGAAATATTAGAGGAAAAAGAAAAAAAGGCAAAAAGATTGGCTGAGTGCCATGCGAGAGTGAAAGTGTTCCACCTCATAATGTCACTTGCAGCATTTTTATTTTTTGCTTTTTTTTTTAAATCTCGCATTTATCTTTGGCAGGTCACGATGATTTTCGGAAAGAGGAGGAATAATCAGGACTTGCGATTTTTTTCGGCTTGCTTGTGTGTGTGTGTGTGTTTTAGTGATGCCTGGTGCTTAGCGAGTTAAGGCTCTCTAAACAGACATACCGGGTCCATACGGGAATGATGGGCATTTATTGTTTACATAATGTTGCAATCACTCACATTCACCCTGCAGTGAATATCTAAACATAGTAGCCTAGCCCCGGGTCCCTACGCTACTGATAGGGCAATATTGGATTAGAGGATGGATTAAAGGATGGATCAAATGATTAGAAGATGGGTTTGTTTTCGTATCGCTGGCCCACATCTCTCTTCTGTCGTCAAGCTAGTGGTCATGAGTTTGACTTAATTAATTGAATATTTGTCTTGTCTAGTATCGGATAATCTGATATTTTTTGACGGTATGCATAAAGAGGAGGCAATAAATAAACAGATAAAAAATAAATCGATAAATAATAGATAGATGAAATGATCAAAAGCTAGAGCACTCAAATCATGGGTGAAGACCGTACCTTAAGCGTAAAGGATCAAGCCATCTAAAAGTGCCTGAAGGTTTTAATATGTAAAATGCTGCCAGGAAAGTAGGTCTGTCTCGTGCCCTTGAATATTCTGGATCACTATAACTCTCCTTAGCTACGAGAGGAGTATTATGGGACAGGGTGTTTTTTTTTTTTTTCCTTAGAAGAGTAAAGCACATAACAAAATCATCATGTGTCACTAAAGTATCAGCTAAACCAAACAGCCTTCATCGAAAAGGACGATAACAAAAACTTTATATACATGTGTGGCATTTGCTCTTGCTGCACTAAACTCTTGAGAGGGGAATGTTTCAGCTTTTTTTTTTTTTTTCTTTTATGACACCTCGAATCTAGACAATTTTATTTAACAATGGGAAGTTCCTCCCTTCTACGAGGTTAAATCAAAGCCTCATCTGGGACACTTCATTCAGGTTACTGCAAGGCGATTTGTTCAGGTGAAGGAAAAGGAGAAAAAAAAAAAAAAAAAGTACGAAATGCAGGAAAGAAAAAAGGAACAGCATTTACCAGGCCTCGGGCAAGGTGATCCTGGCACTGGTCTCTCGCCGTTAGCCATTTTTTCCCTCCTCTCTTGCAGGGGCTCCGGAGGACTGGTGGGTGGGTGGGTATAATCTGCAAGGGGAGAAAGGTCACTGCTATATGAGGCTGTCCTGGCGGGGGTGGGAGTGGGGCAAGGTGGAGCGGGGATGGGACGGGGGGTAGGGGAGAAAGGGAACGTAGGGAAGGGAGGAGGGGATAGAAGTAAGGGGAGAAGAGGAGGAGAGAGGGAAGGGGAACGTAGCAGGGACGGGGTTCATGCCTACGAGAATGATAACAATGTAGCGGTATTGTGAATTACTGGGTTGATGATTGTGTGTGCAGAATGTGTATATTGTAGCTTATTTGGTCCTGAGTATTATATAATGGTGATGGTTACTTTATACTGTGTGTGTGTGTGTGTGTGTGTGTGTGTGTGTAGAATGTGTGGTATGCATAGCAGTTGGTTCACTGGTTCTGGATTCAGAATGTCTATGTTTGGTTAGTCATTTTGTACTAATCGTTGTGTACTTAGGATGCTTGTATGTGGTGTATTTTCGTGGTATATACAGGACTAATGACATATCCTGAAATTTGATAGTGAATTAATGAGTGTGTATTCTTAATGATAAGTGTAATTAATCATCAAGTTTCTCAGAGGCATTAGACAGTTACTGGTTGCGTATTCTGAATGTTTATTTATAGTTACTCAATGTCTACTCACAAACACTGAAATAATGGTATTCATATAAGCTATAGGTATAAACGTTACGTATAAAAGATGCACGATGTTTCCTGAAGCGTTTAATAGTGTGCCGACGACACTGGTATTTTCCCAGATCAGTGCCCATAATCATGCACACAAACACCAGGGACGGAATTACGAAAAAGTATTGTCCGTATTTGGCCGAATACCAAAACTAATTTACCTCTGCAATACTCTCTCTGTCTCTGTCTCTGTCTGTCTCTCTCTCTCTCTTCTTGTTGCAGGCACGCGGTTATATTTTGTGGTGAGAAATCTCCGTTCCACCTCTCTCTCTCTCTCTCTCTCTCTCGTCGTCTTGCTAATCTTACAGGCTATTTGTTACTTTCACTTTTTATGCTTAGCGCTGGGGAGACCTCGTAGTGAAGGAATAATAAGCAATTTCCAGTAGGCTACCCTCAGAACAATGACATTTTTAAAATACCAAATTTATCAATACAGTGCAGTTTTTTATATCTCATTTCTTGCTGCCACTAAAAGATTTCAATGGAAAGACCTTCAGAAGCAAATAGAGTATCAGAATATCACTAGTTCTTAACCACCACTATTATAGCACCTGCATCCCTAATTACAGCTTCCAGATTATAACATGGAGTATGTAGAGTCCTTGAGCGTCTAGAGCTATGAGGAGTGGATTGGCTGGCGTAAAGAGCACTAGTTGTGTACAGTCCAGCAGGTCTAAAGTTTCCTTACGCTGTTGAAATACTACAAAAGCCTGATAAGTTCTTGCCTAAATCTTCATTGCTTACGCAGGAACTTGAATTTCGCGCTATGATAAAACTACTGGTTTTCTGTGTGTGTGTGTGTGTGTGTGTGTTTAAGCCATTCAGTATGGTAATTCCTTTGTCTCGTAACTTGCTCAACTTATGGAAAAAAAAAAAAATTGTATATATATATATATATATATATATATATATATATAGTAAGGAACAGAGAGAGAGACACACACAGAGACTATGGCAGCCAGCCTTTTATCTTACAATACAACAATCCTGGGAATCGTTCATCTGAGTAATATCAGCCCCAGACCAGCAGTCTTCAGTCCCCGCACTCCTTCAAAAATACAATGGTGTATTTTTTCATTTTTCTTACCCTTTTGCAATTTTATCCAGCTTTTTTTTTTTTTTTTTTTTCTTCTCGTGCTGGCTGAGTTAAAAATAACCCCCCACTCACCACTAGAGTGCTCTCCAAAGCTTCTTCTTCACTGTCAAGTTCTGCCTGGATCCACTGATCTTTACTGCTGCACAATGGCAAATTGACATCCCAGGCTTAGAATGAATGCTTTAGACCTTTTAGTTTGTGATATTAACTTTTTCATTCTTGTTACCATTAGACAATTTCATTCAGCTTTGGAATAGCCTCTTGTGACTGTCCATTCACCCCTTATGGATTGGCAAGTAAAATGAGTAACTTGGGTAACATCAAGGGAAGGTAACTGTGGTATCTAGGATATGGCAGCGGTCGTGTATCCCAGGATTGTGGGTGAATAACCCATCACAGGTTCAAGGGTTTAAGTTATGGAGATGAACACCAAGGCTAAGCACCTCATGGTATCTGACCCCACCATTACCTTAACTAGACCGCAGTACATAGCGAAACAACCTGTCCCTTGCAAGGTATAGGTGCTCAGTGGTAGGTTAGAGGTGACTAACCTACTGTATGCCACTGGCGGTGTTATATCATCAGATAATACTGGCCAACTCTTAGGATTTGGAATCAACGACAGTAGTGCACATAACATTCATCCAAACTTGTTCTTCAGATTACAGGACTAGGCACTGCTGTAATGTAATTACATTCAGTAAAGTCAAGTGTACTGTACTATCAACAACAGTCACGTCACCTCCCCTGCATCTCCCTCCTTGAACTTCAAGCCTCAGTCCATTGAATCTTCAGTAATTGACACTGATGATTTTGTTTGGTCACTGATCTGTGTCATCAGTCATTTGCTTCAGATTCAAGATACTAATTTTCAAAGCCCTTGGTGAGTAAAGGGGAGGCGACAGAATATTTCACAGCAGAACGTGCATTTAGTTTACCTCGTACTGCCATGCACCTCTTCGCAGTCTGCCAGAACGACTATATATTCAGGCTATGATGTATAGTTGGCGACAGAAGTTTGCCAAATAAGTCACCTCATTTTCTTCCCTCTTTCCTGTGCTGGTTAATATTCCAAAGTTGAAAGAGGTTTGATGTGTTTCTTTGCCCATACTTTATTCACTTTCATATGATGCATTCGGGAAAAAAGTGGATGACAAGTAAAATGTGTGAAGTAGATGCACTGGCATAAAAAGCCAAAAGCCAACTTTTGTCCCTGAGTATAAATGCTTTGTAACCACAGCACTCAAGCACTGATGAAATTCAAAGTACTATAGTATACATAAGGGTAATGAAATAGTTCTTAATGGTATACCATATATTGATTAAAAAAAAAAAAAATTCTAGGTATATGTGTGGACATCTTCATGGAACTGCTACATGAGTTTGAAGACTGGCTAATAGGAAGAAAATCTGAAAGCCAAATAAGTACAAAACATTACTGTACATACTTTTCCTCAGATGATAAGGAATACATTATGTATCACATTGTAGGGACAAGAAGAGGAAGAAAATTATAGTCCACTGTGGATCAGTCATTGATAATCCATGAAAACTATGATTCTATCAAAGGCTCAGCCAGTCTGAAATTCAAATTATCTAAGGTTCAAATTACTTTTCAAAAATGGTCATCTCTTCCATGATAGCAAAAAGGTACTATACACTGAAAAAACTGCATCAGACTAGCTTACATAATTTCCTTAGCCCCTTCACTATGATGATATCCATTTCTCAGCCTACTGTAGCTACCACCAGATTAATAAATTCAGCTTCGAAGAGATCTCCTCGTAGGGAAGGGTTAAGGAGTAGGGTTGCATGACAAGAATATTTCAGCACATGTAATAACAAACGGTTCAGGTAGTGGGATACATTCAATTATTAACACTCTCCGGAAAGAGTTTAAGTTATCTGGAAATGCTTAATGTACGGTAGAAAAAGCCTGTCAGAAATTTTGATTTTTTAAAAATTCTACACATTGTTAAACCTCTAGTATATTAACCAAAATTCCACAAGCTGCAGAACAGCCACCTACATTTACCATGAAAATATCCAGTGCATTTGAAATAAAAATAATTCTTTTACAAGCAGTAACAATGCATCATACTTCAGTATTTCTTTTAATTTTCAGGTTACAGGACTTCACTGCCCCTATACATCAAAATACAACATATTTTTAATACAGAATTCTGATAAGATTAATTTTTAACAGTAAACACATTCCACTGCACTAACTATAATGCAACCATTTTTACAAACACTCTAACACTGTTCAGATTAAACAAAACACAGAGCTATTTAATACATGGTTGTGGAGTAGCTTTCATTACCAGACAGTACAAAAGTGAAAGAGTGAAACAGACTGCTAGCTTGCATTACATATAACATAACATATTATTCATTTTGCTAAACAGTAAAGTCCTCATTATAAGTTGCCTCTCTGAATGTTCTTTTTTTCTTCTACATCCACACTATAGGTTCCACAGCCATCTATAAGGCTGCTTTACCAGTGTCTTCTAGTTTAGAGTACCAATTGTAAGAAAAATGTTGTAAATGTTTGGAAAACATCCCTGACTTATAATAAAGACTGCCTGTACACCTACAAAGTATCCAATTTCAAAGTGAGCTTGAGAACAAAGACTGCATATTACTGTATTCTGATAAAAATCTGAGTTAACTCTCTGTTACGATACAAGATTAATTTTTCATTCAACAGGTCCTGCCCATTCACAGAAATTACAATTTAAAGGAAAAACTGTACCCAAGCAAAAGCTACATAAAGGTGTACTGTAACTAACAGGGTAGTGATGAACCTACATTTGTAGGCATTAATTGTATGTAAGCACCCTTCAAAAATAAAAATAACAATGGAAGTGAAGTTCAGACTAATGCACGCACTTTCAATCGTGAACCTTCACTGCACAAAGTGACCACTTGGTAACTCATATTATGTGCTTCTGGAGTGTTTGAAACTTTCAAGTGGCTTTATTGTGACAGTATGCAAATCAAACATATGCTGAATGACAAATTAAAGTAAATGTGCATGTGATGTGACACAGCTGCATCAAATGTGCAGTAAATAATCATAAACTTAAGCAGGCAAGTACAATACTGTTCAAACATATTCACCTGGAGAGTAATTCAGCTAATATCTGAGTCAAAAACATAATTTTCTTCAAGTCTTTACAACTGATTGTAATCTAGCTCTGTCCTAAATCTTCAGGAAAATTAAAACATACATAGGCTATAAGTGAAAGCATAAAGAAAAAAAAAATGTATACAAAAGAATTATGGAAATTGGAAGAATAGAAAAATCATGCCTGGTACATAAAGTATTGTGCTACTGTACCTCATATGAGAGCTGGTGACAATTTTCACTGTAAGATGTACTGTATATATATATATATATATATATATATATATATATATATATATATATGCTATAATGTGCAAACTTGTAGAGACAGTAATAAACACACAACACCAGCACATTAAATAATTGCTATACCCATTAACTTGAACATCCATGTAAAATCTAGTATAAATAATGTCCTGAAATACAACCCCCTGATTTCCATGGGCAGTGTTTTCTTTCATTCACAACACAATGGCATCTACAAATAAGTGACCATCATCAGTAATATGGCAACTCTATCATCATGTGCAGAACCACACCTGAATCAGTTAAGTTTCTCATCTATCACACAGAAAGCCAGAGGGATACTAAAAAAAAAAAAAAAAAAAAAAAAAAAAAAAAAGTCCATTTGTTATACATAACTGTATACAAAGTGGGTCATGTACTGTGCATCCAAATTCTTGTGTGATGTGGGAGCACTTTAGTTGCTGTTACAAGTGTGCATTGTACTCTGCATCATCTTGTATGTTCATGAAGGGCATGGTTAGTTAACATTTCATACAGCAGCTGCAGTGTCCACACCCGTCACACCAGCACAATGAACTGCCTCACAACGTATAAGATTGCAGTGTGCAACATGTTTTCATATCTGCTGTATCATGTTTTGAAATAGTCTGAGTTTTAAACTGCAAGAGAGCAATCTGATGAAGCTCTGCATGCACTTATAAGTTCATGTGCACTGCCTACATATTTTTGCCATCACAAAATGTACAGTAAAATAATCTAAGGCCTCTTCTGTAAAGCAGTCAGGTAAGAAAAATTATCTTCACATATTTGTCACTGTCAGTCATAATGATGTTACTGTTGTTGATAGCATTCTTGGACCACCTCTTGCTAAATTCTAAATGACCAAACCTCTAGAACAGAAAAAGCAAAATAATCCCTTGTGTGTAGTGTGAAATGTTAGTGTACAATGAAAAATAATGCTTCCTTCATAAGAAACCATTAGTGACAATAGTACTGTGTAAGACCATCTATAAACTCAAATGGCACTGGTCTCATTTACTCTCAGTGCAGCCAAATTTACCAGTACTGTATACATGTTTGGAGATAAAACCTTACTTCCAAGCATCATGAGGAAAAGTTCACCAGCAACCCTCTGCCTGAAGTGTGTCCTGCCTTCCACACTTTTCATTCCTCCCTGATTACTGAAGAATATCCTTCTTTATACTCTTTTGTTTTCATCTTCATATTGCTACCACATAAATTTTCATGTAACACATTCTGTTGCTACAGCAGGGTAATGTCGGTGAACTTTTGACCAAGATAGAATGGTACCTTCTAAACTGAGTATTCTACATCGAAAGATGTTGCAGCCATTGTTTATGTCAGTGATCAAATGCTTATTCACTGGTATTTACCAAGTGCCCTCTACAGGCAATATGCAATCAGATTCAACTTTTATTCAATAATTTCAAGTCAACTGATCTTTGCACAAACATCTTGTGATCCCCCTAACTCTGGTACAAAAGGAGAAAAGGAAGAGAGATCTTTATCATTACAGTGCCACATAACATTCAGAGGTGTAATCTGAGGCCTTTATCCTGTTTTAAAAAGCAAATGGTAGGTTATTCCTCTTTGGCCTATACTGTGTTTCTGACAGATAACACACACTTTGACTAAATTTGGATATTACTACATCATATAAAAAATTGTGTAACTACTGTATTCACAGACTATCCAAGTAGACAAGTAACAAAGTACTGTACTGTAATTCCACTGATAATACGATTCACACACTTATAATAAATGTCTAAATGGATTTTGATGGACCAAATGCTACCAAAAATAAATACCAGCAATACATAATGCAATATACAGTATATTGTAAATTTTCTACAACATACTCAACATCCCATACAAAAATGTTCGATATGTCCTCCTCATAAGTAGCCCTTTTTTATGGAAGAATTCAAATTTAGAAAAGTTGTTTGATGAGAAGATACAACATTCTTAAGATGTAAATGTCAAAACAAGTCACTTTTATTCAAACTTTACTGCTGCTATTCAGCTCACCATACTTTCCTGAAAGGTCTATTAAATTTATTTCTGTCTAAGATGCTAATCTCAAAAGTGTCCCCAACTTACAATGTCACGAAAAAACCTGCAATAAAGTATTTTATAGAACATCTCTGACATAGAATGAGGACTGGTTGTATATACCTGTACTACAATGTGTTTCCTCCAACCTGATGAAGATCCCTAACTCCACTCAGCTCAGCAAGTGACCAAGTTTTGTCAGATTCATGAGCTAATTCAACTAGTAACCGTGGAGACTCATTTCTACTTCGTAAATAAAGCTCACTGGATATCATGCAACAATGACCTATTGTTCAAGTTCTGGGAGTGGATGAGCTTCATTAGGTAAAAACAAACCGACTTTAGTTTCATTTATTGCATTTAAAACTATAGCATCCCTACACATTATAATACATATCAATCCAATGGTGTTGGAACAGAGTGTTAGAATTCGAACCCTCACTCTGACGGCATATTTTTAACTTTTACTGGGCTTCAACCAGATTATTTCATTCAGGTTAGCAAGGATCTCTATTACTGACGGAGTTAATTAATTATATCTAAGTTTCTAACCCTTTCAGTTCAGAGAGTCTCCCCTAAGCTGAGAAAAAAGTCTGGTAGTCAAGGGGTTAATTAAAGGCTCTACTTCACCTGAATAAAACTGTATGGAGATAGCATTAATAAAATAGTGGCACAATGAAGTGTTTAAATAATAGCAATTTAAAGGATATGATTCATGAATTATTTGAAAGTTTTGGGAACAATACTTAACACACTGGGTCCATGATGTCCATTTAATTTCTGCCACCCCCTGATGACTTTCTTTAGCTTTAGGATAGAATTTTCAAGTAAAGGGGTTTGATATGGCCTAGATGCCCTTCTTCAATACGAGAGGCCTTCCCAAAGTTGGATAAAACTGTCTGCTGGGGAGCATGAACAGTCTAAAAAGGCCATCAGCTGTAGTCAAGGCATTCACATGAAATCACTAACATACAATCTGACAAAAATTATACATCCCTACTCCTAATTGGTCCCTCTTCCAAATAATCCACAGTACTTCTTAAACCTTGAGGTGCAATGACACTTTTTTTTTTTTCCCCCCTGATAATTCTGATGACAATTTTCTTGCTACCTCACACAATTTTATTCAACTAAGGAAAGATCTCTCACAGTGATGGAATCCAACAGTCTCCATTAATTCACTCACTGGAATGACAGCATTTTTAGTTTGTGCTTGCTACTTCCAGATGACTGCATTCAGAGCAGCACAAATTTTTTGCACTGAAGAGGCTAAATAAACAAAATATGCTGTATGACGGGCTTTGGGTCTCTTAAATCCTCACCATCTGTTTCTATGAAAATTCTTTTACTTTTGGTAGAAAATCTTGTTTAACATCACTTGCTGATTACTATCAAAATGAGCTCCCTCCCTCACATCATTATGATAAAGTGCAACATGGTAAGTTCTCGCAATATGCCACCTTTTATTTTTTTATTTTATTTTTTTCACAATAAATTGAAGAAATACTGCCACTCAAAGTTCCACTGCTACATATAAAACTCAATTACCAGTCCCCCAATTTACAATACCAAATTTATGGAAAGAGTTTTGATATTTGGAACAATTCCCTGATATACAGTACAACAAGGACCACCAAAACTTACATACATTATTCAATGACTCGTTACATTTGCTGAAGAACTCTGTCAGCATGATCTGAATCTCAGTAATATATAGAATCAGACAAGGACTACAAGAATGTAAATAATATGGATGGGATAACAAAACACAACTTTTCAAAACACCGATACAGAATTTTAAGCAATGAAGGGCAATTAACTGCTTAGCTAATGCATTTTGGTTTCATATTCAACACAGAATATCATAAATAATGATATCATTTATTCTCTTTTGAGCAAGTGATACCTTTCAGTAATTTTCTTAAAATTTCTTTAAGCAATATATCAGCCCAGCAAACTAACATTACTCACTTGTTATATGCCACACACATACAGTACTTCTATATTGCCTTCAGAAGGGTCCTAAGTGCACACACACGCACACACACACACACAAAGGCATGGCAGCATCAGATATACAGTAAGTAATTTTATAATGTATATACATACAGATGCACACACTGTACATGCACACACATACTGTATTGAAGGATCATTCAAACGGTAACCAGACTGACAGACATGTTATTTTACCTTACTTTTAATGACCTACACTTCTTCAAATTAATGTCCCTCAGGATAAGAATAAAAATTGACAGAGGTACATATGGCAAGTAAGCAGGCTATTTCATACTACTTAGTACTCTTTACCATTGTAAAAATTGCCCAGACACATAACACATCCACCTCTATAGATTCACCACAGGAGCATTATACTAAATGGAGAGGAGTAATCATATGAGTGTCTAAACATACAAACAAATAGTCAGCAGAGTAACCAAGATCAATGATGCCATGACTACAAGAATATACATATAACCTGGATACTGTACTCTTTAACCTGCTGAGTCTAGAGATGTCTTTTTCATTTTATTCATATCATCTTCTAATTACTTTATTCGACTTAGAATATACTTTTTGAACTGAAAGGGTTAGGTATGACTTTAATAAACCTCTTCAATATGAGAGGCATTTCCTAAGTTAAAAAATGGATGGATGGATGGAAAAAAATAATCAAGAAGCACTGACAGTAAACTAAAAGACAATGTCACCCCATTAAGGAGGTTAAACAGACTTCATACATATTCAACACCTTGTTATATACCATACATACTGTATACTGTATTGCAGAGTTAATATAATGGTAGCATATGGGAACATAAGAATAACTTCTGTATCTTTAGTAAGATCTTAGAGTCAGGATATCTCAACTTAAATCCTTCAATGGCATATTTGAAGTTTTATTTCTGCTGCCACCAGACGGTTATTTCAATTTAAGACAGCCTGCTTGTCGTGACGGGATTAACAAAGCAATAAACTCACCCCTCCATTTAAAAAACTGTCCTAGGCTGAATAACGTTGTCTGGAGATAGCAAGAATAAAATGAAAATAAGTTACCAGACTGAAGGGGTTACATCAGCAGTCTTGTAGCCATTCCCGAGATGCTTAACCCTTTGGCTGCAAAGTATGGACAGTGGATCATATTCTGACAAACTTTAGACACTTTAATTTGGCTCAGAGAATGCCACTGGGGCAAACTAAGTAAAAAATCATCTTGATTAACAAAGTGGCCAAAAGTTTATATGTTATTCTTATTGGTGCCAGATGATTTTACTCAATATATGAAACTCTACTGCAGTCAAAGAATTAAAGCAGGATTATATGAATACTTAACGTAATAAAATACAACACTACAGCAAAAACCCATTCCTTAGGTGCACTACAAAAGCACTTTAAAAACCATTTCCTAACAGTCTGACAGTATGATGAAAACTCTTTACAACAAATGAGACATACTCAGCCTATCCCCCCAAAACAAAATGTTCAAATGAAAAATAATCATCATATAACAAATTTAACTTCAGCACATAATACACTCATACTCCTCCACACCACACCAAATGCCCAAGAATACATGCAGTCACTGTAATACATGCAGATACTGTATTATTCAATCATGTACAGCTTATCAATCATAAAAGCTGCACTGGTGAAAAGTGTAGCCTAATATACAAAAATTCCACATGAAAAAAGAAGGGAAAGAAGCTTAACGTATAAAACATCATTGTTACTAAATGCAAAATATATAACAAAAGCCGGCACACCATAATCATCTCTGCATACCACTCAGGCAGAAAACATAGAATAGCTCCAGAAGCAACAGAAATTACTGTACAGTATACTGTACTGGTCTCAGCATCAATGTCTCACGGGCTACATTTAGCTCTTGAAGAAACACTGACTTACAAATATTTCTTGAACCGGTAACAGCAAAGCAAAACAGCTGAAGAAATATCCACACATCCACACCTCCTGCACATAACCTCATATCTTTTTTAGCCAAACACTTATGTATGTCTCAATAAACTTTTGGATCTGATGAAAAAGGCTGATGAGCACATATGAGTATTAGGATAAATAGGGGAAAAAAGAAAGGTAACAGCCAATCCCACAAACTCCTTCAAGGCATAGGGGCATTTAGGGTATAAATGGCATTATAGTATTTAAAAAAAAAAAAAAAAAAAAAAAAAAAAAAGCTTATGCGAGGCCATCACTCTGGCCAGGACATAGACCACCTGGCAAAGTCTTAAATAATTCACTCATAAGGCTGATATGAATAAAGAAAATCGAATACTCAGTGTAAAGTAACTCCATACTGAAACCTGAGTGTATTATCATCACTGTCAATCTGTTATTAATTAAACTGTGCACCCTTAATGTTAATAGCAGAGGGCTATATTCCTGTAGGTTACATAGCCTCCCTAGCATTTCTTCCTTACCAGTTTCTATCTACCTGTCACATTAATATTATCTTGTATATTACTGCTGTAAGTCTCTTCAGTACCAAAATGATACAAATAATATACAAGAGAACAGTAAGGTGTAAGAGGTTAATCAAATCACTCTGAAAGAGTAAGAAAGACTCCTAAAGCTGATGAGCATACAAGCCAGATTACAAACTCAAGGCAAACCACTGAACTGTCTCAGAAATGGAGAGATATATCAATTACACTGGGTATATTGTATATCCATTTCTTCTCATATCTTATATATATATATATATATATATAATGTATGTATGTATATGCCCACAATACAACAGGCATCCATAAGAAATCAACTAATATCTGCAGAAGTGCGAATTAATGGGCTTCATACTATTTTCAGTATTTCTTGCATTAATTAATTCCTCTGGTGTTAAGTAGTTTTTTAGGTTAATCATTACTGTATAACACTTATACTGAAGTTCTATTGTATCTGATAACAAACATGAAATGTTCGCAGACTCTATACAAGACTTGGTTCCACATCAACTGGGCCTGTGTTAGCGTAAGTATAGAACATGTAATGGTATGTTTGTAAAAATTTCCCAAGACAAATACTGTACTGAATTAAAAATACAGTCTTGCACACCACAAATATACTTTTTCATATTGCATGCTCTAAATTCTTGAGGTTTCCTAGACACTTATGTGAAAATATCCTGACAATGAATTCAGCTTCATGTTTCATTTTCATCATCTTTAACGTCTTACTTCTGGTGGAAAAAAAGATCAAGCTGATGATGATGATAATGTAAAACTAAGCTTCATATTTATGAGGAATCCACTACTGTACACTCACTCCAACTAAACATTTCTGTACTGCAATTTGAAGTTAATGTTGAACAGTGTGTCTGAAGCACAGCGTTTTTGCAACCTATGCTTGTATGCAATTAGCAAGGTTCTATTATATTACGTAGCAGTCATTACTATGGACACCATCGAGTATAATACTGTACTTTTAAAGTTCTTACTTATTAAAGCATGGAGTAATGTAATGTAATCTGTCTTATGACATTGCTGGGTCTTAATTTATAGTCCTTCTTATCTCTATGGCCCTAATTCCCTGTCTTATTCAACTACGAAATGGGATAATCATAGTCAAGCAAACTCTATGTATTTTAATCTATATTGACAGGAGCATCAAACCTCTGCCATGTACTTGTAGAATAATAAAATATTTTGAATGGAAAAACAAAATGTACAGTATGTCTAATTCACAGAAGTGTCTTACGACACTGCTACACAGGACATGTGGGAGGGGAATGTTTCTGCTGGCAGTAGTCATTAAAAATAGTTTATTTGCTGAGCAAGAATGATAAATCATTATTTATACATCAAGTGTTGCAAATCCATGCTTTTAAGCCTACTATAGTGCCAGACATCTGTTCTTGGAAGTAAACCAAACAATTCTAATGAAATATGTAAAGCCTCACGGTATCAGATTTTGCTAATTCACACGCTGCTTTTATTAGAAACCTTAAACATAAGAGATTTTTTATATTAATTTCTGCTTCATCATTATCTTGACCTCTCTTTCCTACCAAAGGATGGGGTGAGGTAGGGTTCATAAAACAAGGAAAGAGAGATCATGAAAGAGGGAGAACTACCTGTTTCGGTCCGACAGTCTCAAGATGATTCTTTTCTTTCAAACATACCTGGTAATTTGTTTGCTTTTATTTGCATTCAAATTCAAGTTATTTTTTTATTTTAACTTTTAGATTCACTGACCACCTACTGGAGATCACACTTTTTGCCATCAAAATTACATCAACATACACACAAGTTAATATCATCATCATCCAGACCTCTTTTCCCATCAAAGGATGGGATGAGGCAGGATTCAAAATAAAGGAAAGAGAATGTACCAAAGTGCGAGAACTATCAATAGCATACCAAATAGCATTGGCCAGGCATTACGGAAAGAATCAGGATGAACTGAAGATTACAAGCGTAAGGTGAAGGTGCTTGAGAAGAAAACTGTTAAATATCTGGAAATTATATTGTGTAATCATAATGAGATGGCGTGCAAGGAGAAACATCACTTTAACGGCGATGAGTCACTGGAGAACTTCGTAGTAGTATGAAGGGGAGAATGGTTAACTTGCATGAGAAAAGGACCCTGCTTGAAGCTCATGTTACTATGATACACTCAGATGGGAGTGAAACCTAGGCAGTGAGTGACAGAGAACTTTCCAGGTAACGGGATGTATTTTAGAACAACTGCAGGCATACGCATATGGAAGACAAGGAATGAGGTGTAGAGTTACTGAATGGATAATAAGATATAAAATCAGACAGCATGGACATATTCAAAGTATGTACATACAGATGCCACAGCAAGTTTGGAAGTGAAAATATGGGGAAATGTTACAAGAGAAGCAATATGTGAGGGGGGGGAAAAAAAAAAAAAAAAAAAAAAAAAAAACAAAGTGAGAGAAAAGTATGAAGCCAAGGTACTCTGGAGGCAGTTCTGCTGTGGCCATTCACTGTTTGGGAGTTCTTGGGAGGAAGCAAGGCATCAGAGATAATTATTTTATTACCGAGTCCATCATAATATTCTTATGCATAATTTTGTTAATCTGTTTTGGACTTAAAGATGCATCACAATTTTCTTGATATATTTAACTTTAAGTTCAAGATATCCAGAAAACTGATACCTATACAATACAATCATCTTCATATTGAACTTTCTTTTATAGTCTGGCTTTTCTAAATTAACTCACAGACACTGAGGTTTTACTGTAAATGAATACAAATCTACCCTCATTGGCAGCTCTTTATAGTACACATACAAGATGCAGATCCATTAACAATCATGTTCTATCATTAACTGCCAATCCCAAATGTATTTTCAGTTGGTTTTCAATAGCAATCGTATCTCATCTGCAAGTTAAAAAAAAATGCAGGCTTCCTATGTAATTCCTGAACTGGTTCTTATATGACTCTATCTATTATGCCTGTGAGGAAACATAACATTAGATATAAAAAATGAGTTTCACCAACATAAAATCCCTCAGAACCAGAAAACAGTTTCTATATCGGAGGCTAACCAATAGCAAGTGGACCATGGATATCTGCAGGTTATGTTCTTTGTCTTGTTATCACAGTTCACTTCCATCATAGCTTTGTAAAGTTCAAAATCTAACATGTTAAATACTAATGAAGATTGGGAAGGTGCTCTTTATGTTTTAGAAACACAATATATAATCACTAAAATGAGGAAATAAAACTAGCTATAGACTAGGGTTAGATAACAGGTCAACTTCTATTTGGATATGATGTGTAGTAATCTGATACTTCAGAATGATTCCTCATAGTACACTTCATTCATCAGAGGATAATACATGCATGTCTGCAGATACATGGATGCCTGCTGTAAATAATAATGAAATGGAAAATAAACTTAGGGTTTAAGCAAGTCATATACAAATTAACATTCCAAGGAATTGTTTCACAGAAGAGGTATCTTACAGTGCTAGTGTACAGTAGCTATTCATTGGAACGGAATACTGTATATACATATAAAAAGAAAATGGAGAAGCACAAAATGATATAATAATGTATAACATATAAGCAAATCAGCCAATGCGAACACTCTCATATTTCCACTCTTTCTGTGTCTTTATATACAAATTTGTTAAGAAAATAATCCTGACACAGACTGTGTACAGGCCATGGCCCAAATGATGACCTCACCTGCCAATACAAAATGTACGCACATAGCCTGAACGATTCTATGGACTATTTGCAGCATCAAGCAAAACTGCTACAAGTGTGAGGAGACATTACTGAAGAAAAATAAAAATCTATATATACAGTGTACACAGAATTAGCATTATAAAGTTTTGGAGCTAAGTGTATAGTGATTATAGTCTGGAATAAAATTAGACAGTATATCTGACCAAATCACCCCTTCGTTTCAAGCTGTACATGATAAACAAAATTATGTGCATAACCAGACATATGCACTGTATATTCATTTTTTTTTATTCTCTGCACATTCACACAAACATAGATTCCTCTTATATTCTCTCTCACACACACACACACACACACACACACACACACACACACACACACACACACACACACACACATACACACAAACACACACACACACATACACACAAACACACACACACACACACACACACACACAGCATGCATGCAAGCAGCCACACATTACTGAACATACAGTATACCATTACCTGTTAATAAACATCTATACTATAAATGGAAATGCAAAAATGTATCTTTGAATTATATATTTTTCTACCTAAACTGCATGATTAAAGGAAATACCTGCATTATGCAGGACATTATGCATAACAAATACCTACGCATCTACAAAATTACATTTTTGCATAAACTCTTGACTAATGATAAACTCAACATTCATAAAAGGTAGAGTGCCACTTATACACACATACAGTACATCCACAATTCCACATCCACACCCACATACAAACGAGCATTACATAGTAGGACAAATGCATGCCATAGTCATGCTGCTAGTACCTAAAAATCTGACATATCACAACATGTAAAACTCTTGATGTTCTCAACAATGAGGCTAGTTATGTCACTACCTGATGCATTTTATAAAACTTGGACTTATAATGATACTTACCTCTCTCTCTGTTAGATTACCAGTAAGAATCACTAACCTTGCAAGAAACAAGGATTTCTACCTAGTCTATTGAAATAACAAGATATAAGAAGTTTAATAGCAATTAGTATAGCTTCAAGACGGTTCCAGTCCTGATAAACAACCTACACAGGGAAGGGTAGTAACTTCAAGCAGATGCTTCAAGTTACTCTTCTTTACATAGCATTTATTATACTGTATACCATTATCATTATTATTCTCTACTGACTGAGTGGTGGACTGTTGGTATTAGGAAGCAGGAATGGATAAGGGAATGACAGATCTAAATACTAACTGAAATTAATTGTTTAGTACTGTTGGAGTTTATTCTTAACCCCTTAAATACGGTGGCATCATTTTTAATTAAATCCTTGCTAATCATCACCATTATCATCTTGCCTTCTTGCTGTCTACAGACAATCTCATTCAGCTTCCAAAACTTTTCAAACTGAAGGGGTTGGATAAAACCTTAATCAATGCCTTCCACAATACAGCTGAATGAAGCAAAGAATAAAGTTGCTGGGCAGTAGCAAGAATAAACTAAAAAAAGATGTCACAGTATTGAAGGGGTTAATATCGTACACTTCCTCACTGTATATTTTGCTCAAGCATACATGCTGAGAAGTATTGTCACAAATGTATTAGCTACATGCAAAATATTCTCCCAGACACTATATACCTTCCTCACATAACAACTTTCTACAGACTATTATACATATCACTTGACCAGCACACAATCATTTAACTAAGTGTATGCTGCTCCACACACCAAACTGCCCCATTTACACTAAAATCACCACCTACAAAGACAACCTTTCAAGCCTTAGCAATCATTCAGACCTCAATTTGATCTTAACTTTAGGCAAGATCATAATTCTCAAAACTAGGCTTTCCCACCAAGCTTTAATCATTTCTCTTTCCAGTGTGGCCTCTGTGTTTTCTTCCAAATATTAATCATAATCTTCACACATTCATTTATTTCTGTATATCAAATCTTAGCTTCCATAGTACTAAATTTTTTTTCCTTAAAGTCAATAAATCAAGCTTATACCCCTTTCAACCCTACAGTCCAATGACATATTTTACTGATTTATTCTTACTATATTCAGATAGTTTTTTTTTCATTTTTTGGAGAAACCACCTGAAATACTGCGTTTAGAAACTGTCTCAATTACCCCTCCCACAACCTGTTCCCTAAGCTGAATAAAATTGTCTGAAAGTAGCATGAATGAAATACAAAATGTATGTCATCAGACTGAAGGGGATAATAATATTTTCTAATGGAGCTTGTATTGAAATCCCCCACAGCTCCACTTTCCAGAAAAGCCTCATTCTCAGCATCAGCCATTTGAGGAATAATTCAACTTCAATTGCAGATTTTACTTTACAGACAACTGGAATTTTAAAATTTGACTGGGTACCTAATATGACCATGATATATTTAAACTGTTAACCATATACAGCAAGTCTTCACTACAAGCTGCCTTTTTTTACATTCTTTCTGGCTATAAGTCCATAGTGAATAACAGAAAAATTGTCTAGTACAGTTCCTTAGCTACCTATCAAGCTGAATTTATGCTCTCTATTTACAGTACCACCTATAAGAAAAACATTGTTATATCTTGGGACACATCTCACACTTATTCGAGCAATCCTTCTTTTAAGTAAGAGATGTATCCTAAAATACTGAATACATCTGCTATTGTATCATGGGAAACTAGGAAATTGGTTTCATGGATAAGTGAAACTTTAACACTCAATTGTTTTTTTGGTTAGTTAATTCACATTTGGAGAGATTTTCTAGGAAAGGTTACATACTGCCTTGATAAAGTGGTTCAATATGATACGTCTTTAACAGAAAAAAAGTTGAAAAAGGCAACTTGTAACGAGAATTTACTGCAATGAAGACAATCAGCAGCTTAAATGGATCCATGGACAATGTACACTTATTCAGTCCTGAGCAAGTTAAATGACATCAGCAGCTCTCATAAAGATTGCAAATGATTTAGTCAACACCAGCGAAGCCCACTGTTCCCTCAATGGCCTTGATCAGTTTCTCTCGTAGCTCATGGTAGGACTTGTATGGGGGCAGGTCCAGTCGGTTGAAGCTGAAAGTAGGTTGGGCAGGGTTACTTATCATAACAATCATCATCGTCATCATCACTGTCATCATTTTCTTCTCCCAGCCATGAAAGTGAGTTGATAAAAACTGAAAGCGCTTCATATGGAAAATTTCCCTCCAGATAAAAAATGAAGCCTACTTATCATGAAAGAAAAAAACCCTTGTATTGAGTCAGATGTGTCCCACAAGTTAATTTAGCACCAGAAGATAATGCACTCTTCAAATATAATTAGGCCATGACAAAGACTGAAAATTTAAAGAATTAAAAGCTATGACAAGTTAATAGTGGTAGGTGGTGGCAACCATCATCCACTCACTTGGTGTAGTGCTGCCTACTGCTTCCTTGGCCTTTATCATTCTTTTTCTGTGCCTACCCTACTCTCTTCCTATTTCTCTCATTTTTCCTGTCATTTCTTATTGCTTTTCTTTCCTTTACAGGTGGCTTTACATTGAGTGACAAGCCAAATGATTTCCTATAAGTCAAGAAACCACTTACAACGCTGGGTGGTAACCATATAACCAAACTATACGTGCTCCCCATGTGTCAACAAGTGGGTTGGTGGAGGATTAGTGCCCCTCCCCGTAAAACAAAAAACTCAAAGTCAAGGCCACCCCTTATGGGATTATGGCATCTGGCAATAGATAGACAGACAGACAAGGGAACAGTCCGTGGATAAATGTGCGGAAGAATGTGAAATGTAGAAAAACTGATGAAGTGAGGTTTTGAGGAAAGGATATCAGTAACATGATTTCTGCCCATTCAAAAATAATGAATTCATTTGGTCACAGACCAGTGCTGTCAGAGTCAACTGTTTTGGAATTATGGCACTGACTTTTAAAGTCAACAGTGAGAAACAGGTCAGGACACTTGTTGAACATAGTACAATACTGGCAATGTACTGTACTGCTATTATACCATTCTAATCTAATCTAAAAATGACCGTCATGTTTCCTCTTCAGGAATCCCCATGTTGGGGTTGGTACAGTTGTTTTCTATAAACTAGAAGCTAAACCAAGGGCCCAAAGCAGCTACTGTAATTACTTCACAACAAATGCTGACAGCTGGCAGCAAAAAAGATTTTGTGATGTGTAATAAGAGTTTCCACTCACTCAATGTAGTGCTGTTTTGGGTGTCTGCCCTTTCCCCTTCTTCCATCCTTCCTCTTCTGTCTTTCTCACCTTCACTCTTTCCTCTTTCTTCTGCCTACGGATGACTTTACACTCCCTCTTCTGTCTTTCTCCCCTTCATTCTTTCCTCTTCCTTCTGCCTATGGGTGATTCTACACTGAGTGACAAGCCAAATGGTTTCCTGTACACCAGGAAACCATTTACTAGTGGGTGGTAACCGTAGAACCAAATTGTGGTGACTGGTGGTTTAGTGGGTAATCAAGGTGCTCCAATCGGATTAAGCCTGTGTAGGTTTACTGTATATCCAATTTTTTTTTTTTTTAAATGCTAGGAAGAAGGAACCAAAGGCTAGGAGCCCACAAACTGTTCCTTCCAAGAAAATAACAAAAACAATGCAAGAGAGAGCCAAATTCAAGATCTGATCATTTTGAGATGCCTGGACACACTGCTTTTGAAAGACTGGAGATCATAGGAAGCAGGAAATACAGACAGAGGGAGATGGTTCCAGAGATGACCTGTTGCATAAATGAAGGACTGGGAGTAACAGTTAACTCTTGCATTACAGAGTTGGACAGAAAAGGGATCAGAGTCTGTTGCTAGATGGGTGCTATGTGCCTGTCGTAGAGGTGGAGGGATGCAAGCAGACAGTTCAAAGGAGCAGTGACCATTGAAGTAGTGACAGAAAAGAGATAAAGATGCAACAGTACAGCAAAGTGACAGAGGTTGAAAGGAGCCAGTAAGAGGAGAAGAGTTGATGAGAAGAAAAGCTTTTGACTCCACCCTACTGGGGTTTACTGGTCATGTAATGCCACTCAGGGATTAGTGAGGCTGGTCACTCTCATCCTAAATGTCAGAACCAACTTACCCAGCCCCAGGTTCCTACGCTCCTCATGGGGTGACAGAGGATTGGATGATGGATGGACGAATGGATAGTAATAAAATTTGCAACTATGTGAGCTTTTTAGCCTGGACTCTGACTCTGTGTACAGTCACTTGGAGGAAGGATCACCAAGTGACTCTACTTGTGGCTGGATGTTTCCTGTCTAGGAGTGATAATTGTGAGGCCAGCTACCAAGCTTGCAGCCACATCCACTCTCATAATAGTACCTCCCACAGTCAATGGTAGCCATCCATCTACTACCTACCGTCATTAGATACCATAAAAACAAGCTACCACTCATCCAATGCCAAACAGCAATTAGGCACAGAATAATACGGTATCTATTGATAGTAACGTACTTTTCATCATCATCTAATCCTGTGTTGCCCCATGAGTCCAGACTAGGCAAGTCAGTCCTGATATTTAAGATGAGAGTGACCAGCATCACTCATCCCTGAGTGGTATTACATGGGCAATGAACCCCAGCTACCCCTTGGATATACACCTGCACAGGCTCAATCTGATTGGAGCACCTTAATTACCCACTAAACCACCTGACGCCATAATTTGGTTACATGTTTACCATCCAGCATAGTAACCATTTAGCTTGTCACCAGCATAGTAACCATTCAGCTTGTTACCAGCATAGTAACCATTTAGCTTGTCACTCAGTGTAGAATCAACGTAGACAGAAGGAAGAAGAAACAATGAAGGAAAGACAGAAGAGGAAGTAAGAAAAGAAAGACATAAGAGAAAGGAAAGAAAGACAGGAAAGGACAGTAATGTGAAAACTGCACTGCATCAAGTGAGTGGATGGTGAGTACTGAAAAATAATAATGCCTACACTATTCAAACTTCCGTAACACAAATGTATTAGAAAAAAAAAAAAAAAGTTACCAGGTATGGGAGCGTGGGTAGTTCTTAATTTCACCCCACATTTCAATGGTAAACAGCTGAGGTCCATTGCTGCCATACAGTTCCTTGAAACCATTCATGGGCACACGTGAAGTTCCAGTCACAAACTGAAGGAGTCGTGCTCGCATCTCATTGGTGAAGGACAAAACTACCTGTTATGAGGGAAAATAAATGTCTTAGTATCTTGCTTCTCAATTTAGTTAGTAATGGATGAAAGGCTAACCCCTTGAATCAGATGCATTTTATTGGTTTAACCTTACCAATTCTAATTATTTTTTTCAACTTAGGAAATGGTGAATGGGATCAAGAAGGTTGCGTTTATCCCTTCCAGTTAGAAAAGTATCACCTAAGCTGAATAAAACTATCTGAACATAAAAGGTAGCAATAATAAAACGAAAAATATCTACATTATATTAGCTAAGTGAATACATGGTAGCATGGTGCTAACAGGACTGGGGACAAATGTGATCAAAATCCTACTTTCAGCCTCACATCATTCCACTGTCCAACAAATATATTCCTGGGGAGGGGGAGAGGAGAGAAAACCTTCAAACCATTTAGCTACTCCCTGCATGTCAAACAAGGTGACAGAAAAGGTGGTTGCAAACACTGGAAATGTCGTACTTCTTTATATTGGTAGGGTTGTAGGGATGTGATGATCTCACAGCCCAGCAACTGTACTGCATATAGCATTGTTCTTCATATGACAGACACAAGTTAGGGGTTTGTGCTTGGCACTTTACTTTCTCATTCATGTCCCAATAATAATAAAATTTCAACTCATCCACACAAGGTTCAGATTACAATGCATTATACTGCAGTTTCCTCTCTCATCTTTCTCTTTTTTATTTGCTTAATGATCACACACATTAAACTCTTTCTTTGGGGAGAGAGGATAAGCTCATATCTTTACTTAGAAGGCAATTTTTCTGGCAAAGCTTACCCATTGTATTATATTCCCAAAACCTTATACTGGTATCAAGACTGAGAGATTCAGCAGGATTAAAGGCCAACACAGATAGAAAATCATTAACTCCAAATATATGATGACTTAATAGTTATTTACATTTATAAAATTTTGATGTGTATATTGCAAAAGTTAAAGTAAGTGGATTTATCACTGCCACACAAAGCACCTCATACAGATGAACAAAGATTATGCAGCAAAGACGTGAAAAAAATCTGTCACACAGTAACTTTTTTCATTTACTCTCCAGAACTACCATACAACTATCTGCCTGGGGTGGTACTATACTTATTTCAAAGGTCAAATTAAGTGGATTCAGTAATGCAGAACAACAGATCAGGCTACAATAGAGCACAAAATCAGCTATACCAATCATTTCTCTCACTTACCCTCCAGAACCACTGTATAACAATATGATTGGGGTGGTACTCTCCCTTGTACACAGTGTTGGCTCGCCAGTCCTTCACATCAATGGATACGATTCCACACATAAGCAGCTCTAGCTCATTCTGGAACAATGGGAAATTATTTCTGCAAAGTCGGTGAGGTAAAAGAAATATGCAAGCCTCATTACACCTTCATTTTTTTTCTTTTCTTCATTTATTTATTTATTTTTTTTTTTTTGCTAGTGAGCTGATTATATTAAGCTATGGAAAATTACTGCCTCACAAGAAAATGTTTATTGGGAAGATGTGATAGAACAGTTTCAGTAGTTAATTTTCTTTTCCAAAGAGTCTGGTTGAAACTGCTGTCTCTCTCCTGTAAAGAAAATTTCCATATGCAGATACCTGTATTATTCTTCTTTGAACAATTTATGGAATTCTTATATCAACACACACTATACGATATATATCACCAAATAGTTTGAGTGTCCAGCTCCTCACCTCATCGAAGATCTTAATGTGAGAGATGGGCACAACATCATTGAAGCCCTCCCTGAAGGCCTCCATCTGGTTGTGGATGCGCTGCACAAATCTCCAGTTGATCACAAGCCTTTGAGTATGGCATGTAATTACTATACAGAATATTCACAAAATGATAAAATGATACACTGATTAGTAAATATACATACAGTATTTGCAATGATGCCATTAAATAATACATTAATTAGCCTCATCACTTTTATATTCCTATGATATTTTCCAGGCTTTATTTAGTCATAAGAAGGGCAACTAATAATGGCACATATTGAACACTCACTCAATGTACTCATTCTTGTTCTCATTGGTAACAGGGATATTGTTACCATTCTCCTTGAGGTTGTGAGATGAAGTACGGCCAAATGATTCCTCATCCACGCTGAAGGTTAAGTCAAGGTCCGCTGGATCATTTTCCTGTGGATGTTAGGGCAGACAGTTTACAATTTCATTTTTAATGGACTGAGATGGAGCAGTTCAATCCTCCACTGAGAAAAAAAAAAAAAAAAAAAAAAAAAAAAAAAAAAAACTGCTTCCTAAAGATGTCTCCACATGAAGAGATTAGAAACACTCTTAGCTAACCTTTTCACCTAAAGGACTAACTGTTTTTTTATTATGATTAACACCAGACTTTCATTCTAATAAGGAAAGTTGTTCTTGTGCGATGCAGATCAATGCCAGGCATTGAGGATTCTGAAACACTTAAAAATCTACTGTCGGTTGTTTGATCCCTGGAACCAAACAAACTTTACAAAATATTGAGTAAGAGCTTCATAATCGCTTGATTAATAACTGGTACGATATGACTGACTGCAACTGTTCAATGTGCACTCAAAAACACCTCCACAAATCCCATAACGGAATGGCTTTTAGACAAATAAATACTGAACTACAGCCCTCATTATCATAATTTAAAATCCTGACCTCTTTTTCCACATCATTCATAAATAAAATCTTCCACAATCCTTCTCTATACACCTTTTCATACACCTATTCCACATCCATACCCACCTTACATTTCTCTCACACTTGTTCTCCACTATCTGTCATACTGACCTGGATCCAAAGAAGGGAATTATAGTACTCTGAATCAACACTCTCCATGTCCTTCAGCTCAATGGGTTTGGACAGCATCATCTTGTAAAATGGCCGGATAAAGAAGGCTAAAGTAAGGAGAAAACGAGAGTAACAAATTAGCTTAGTGTTAAACGATTCCCTTCAATATTCATCCATTTTCATAAATACTAAAATGGGAGTAAGGGCCACATATGATACTGAATTAATAACAAATAAAAATACACTTGCAGCTAATCTGATAACTGCAATACAATCAACATCCTATCTGATAACTACAGTACAATCAAGTGTGAAATAAATAAAATTAAGGTCACTGTCCAAGTTCAAGAGCTGCATTACACTGACTCTTCCTCTGATGATTAAATAATTTTTCTTAAAAACTACAGCATCTATCACAGTCTCAACTGAGAATATAATAAATTAATATTTAACATAATGATACTGTAAATAGAAGAGGGTGACTCATGAAGAGGCTGACTATTTAGAAACAATGTCACAAAACTTGAGGATACAATACAATGAATTCCCAGGTACTCAGTCATCCAGCTAACGGAAACATAACAAGTTTGACAGCCAGAAAGATAGTAAAAATAGATGGGAACACGAAAAGGCAGAATGCATGTGGTATATATACTGATATAGCTAGGTAATAAAGTGTTCATAGAATCATCACCATCATTATCAGGGCTAACCAGAGAAAAAAAAATTACAAAAAGAATAGGCAGTAACAAAATATGAGACGATGGCAAACAAAACATGGATGGTAAATGGCACATAAATAAAGCTGGTAAGGCTGCAACTCAAGTAATAAACAAGTTCATGTTATATGTAAGTATGCCATCCACTCACTCGATGTAGTGCTGCTCTCAGGTGTCTGCCCTTTCCTCTCCTCCCTCTTTTCCTTCCTTCCTCTTCTGCCTTTCTTTACTTCATACTTTCCTCGTCCTCCTGCCTACGGGTGACTTTACACTCTCTCTTTGTCTCTCTTTCCTTCATTCTTTCCTGTTCCTTCTGCCTATGGGTGACTCTACACTGAGTGACAAGCCAAATGGTTTCCTGTTCACCAGGAAACCATTTACTACGCTGGGTGGTAACCATATAACCAAATTATGGCGCCTGGTGGTTTAGTGGGTAATTGCAGCACTCCAATCGGATTGAGCCGGTGAAGGTGTATATCCAAGGGGTGGTTGGGGTTACTGCTCACATATTGCCACTTAGGGATGAGTGAGGCTGGTCACTCTCATCTTAAATGTCAGGACCAACTTGCCTAGCCCTGGGCTCTTACGCTTCTTGTGGGGCAATGTAGGATTGGATGATGGATGGATGGATTACAGTATTCATACAATAGCTATAGGCAATACTCAACATTTAGGACCACATTCCTTAGGGTATTCAATATAACCACGTAAGGTACATACAGGTATATATACCATGACAGGACTCACCATCAAGGAGTTTGCCATGGAACACTGCCATGCCTGCAACACGCCCAATGAACTTGAAGTAGCGGAGATGTTCCTCATTGCACATGCCAGAGTACGGGTTGATTTGTAGCGTGTAGTTGTCTCTGTTGGGTAAACGATGATGAGCGGTGAGACCTACCATATACAATTATTAATCAAATCAACATCTACTAAAAAATTCTGTACATCTGTCTGTGAAGAATGAGGGAGTATGGTAAAACAGCAACAAGAAGAGTACTTTTATCTTTCAACCATACATTGAAATCATTATCTACTCAAAATTCTGTGCATTTGTGTATGGAGAATGAGGGAGTACAGTAAAATATCAAAATGAGGAATTATTTAACATCCCTCTACCATACAATGAAATCAATATCTAACAAAAACTCTTTGTATTTGTCTAGGGAGAATGAGAGATTACAATTAAATATTACAGGTACTTTCTTAACCCTTTCCAATATATGGCATACTTTATATTTCTTTGCTACAGTATCTTCAGGCAATTCTATTCAGGTTTAGGATAAACTTTTAACATTGGTAATGGTAAGGTCAGATACAGCCTTCACCAACCCCTTCATTACAAACTGCTATTCCTAAGTTGAATAATATTGTCTGATAATAGCAAGAACAAACTAACATTCCTAACTGTGAAGTAGATCCAGCAGACTCTCACTATAATGGATTAATTGGGGGGAAGCCTGATCCAATAGAGCCGACAGTCCATTATATACAATGTTCCCCACCCCACCCCCAGGGATGGGATTTCAAGCACGTTTGAAAATAAATGCGTACAACAGCATATTTTAGAACTAAAAATGAAAACTATACCCATTTTACACTAATCTGGCCCACAATTTTGTCCTTTTGCAACATTTCACATCCTTGTCTGAGAACTTCTTCATAAATACTGGTCAGTATCACCATAGTCTGTTATTACAACTAAGCAATCATGATGGGGAGAGGGCAAGTTAAGGTCTGGTTGGAGTAAAATGGGTAGGAAACACATATATTGTAACCCACTATACCCAATTTAACGGACACTGTTTGTTATAGCCAACGAAAGTTCAGTGCTTTCGCTGTGTCTGTTAAATGTGATATATGCTAAACTGGTGCTGGAGTCTGTTATAGCAGGGGATCACTTGTATCCAGCATTGCAGGTCCCCATACTTACGTTGCTGAGTATTCAAAGAGACCGTAGTATGGGTTGAACATCTCTTTGGACAAGAGGAAGAAGAATTCTCTTGCCACACCACCATAATCTAAGCCAACCTGAAGGGGTGGGAGAGAGAATAGAAATGTCAGAGTTAACAAAGAATCATCTATATATCTAGCTGTTATCATCATCACTCCAAACCTACATTCTAAAAAGGGTGTGGTAATGCTGGGGAAAAAAAAAAGGGGGGGAGGGGGGGGAAGATAATATTAAATTGGGAAACTACTGTACAAAAAGCATTACCAATGAAATGAACCACAATATTCACACACCATTAATGTGATGCTACTTTATTTCCTGCATACAAACTGGAATTTTTTAAAAACAATTTTGGCAAAAGTAGCTGTGGCAAGATGGAGCTACAAATTTAAACCAAAAGCAATGCACTGGAATATGAGTGCTGCTATTTTAATTCAGTAGCCTAGGCAACGTGCAGTGAAAGGGGAGTGACACTGACTAGGATAGTGTTCGTGAATGAAGCAGTGAGAGAGGGAGAAATGGTGACTGAGGATGCAGTGAACGGACAGTGGAAAGGAACAGTAAATGAATAAGTAATAAGAGGTGACATGCAGTCTGATGGCAGAGGACAGGGTGACAACTGACAAAAGTGATTTGTTCAAAGCCATCCCCTCTGGGATTAAGGTACTGACAGACAGATAGATATCCCTCTCTCTACACTACTTTCCAGTTTCCTTAAGCATGAGTGTCACAGGCAACAAAACTGAATTAGCAAGACAGTGGGCAAGTAATGACCATCAATAAAGTGTGAGCTTTGCCTTTGATAGTTTTTATATTTTCTAACACCTTTACTTTTATACAGGGACTGTCTTTATCCACTCCACTGATACAACTTCGCTCATCATGGCTGTGGAGAACATCTATCCTAACCCCATAATTCTGATGAAGTACTGTAGATTTCCACATCATTCTACTTAAATAATTTTGCTTAGTTTAGAAGGGACTTTTTCAAACTGGAGCAGGTAAATATAGCCTTCATTAACATGTAGTACAAGAGAACTTTCCAAAACTAAATCAAATCAACTGGCAGTAATATGATTAAAATGAATAAACTGTCATCATATTGAAGGGGTTAAGTGCACTCTGCAAATTTTTCACTAACATGAATTATACTCTACATTAAAACTGAGTCAATCAAGTAATGTGGAAGATATAGACTGGATAAGGACCATGGTCCTCAAAATAATATGTTTGCATGTATAATGGTACACTGCGTTCTGGCAACTTTCAAAAAATTCTCGCTTTTACCTCTTCTGACCACCGTACCCCACATCAATTACCCCCTATTTATACCCACCATCAGTTAAACCATATAAAGATGTAACTTTTGTAATTAAGAACAAGAATGGTATTAATATAGCATTAAGAAAAACAAAAGTTAGGCCAGGTACCTGTGTGTTGTTGATGCATAGCCCTGCGGCACTCTCCCCCCACCCCCCACTCTCAATGTTGTTGTTCTTCTTCAACATCTAAGTCAAATTCTTCGATGGTGCTTTCATTCACGCCACACATTTTCGTCATTTCTACCTGCCTCTTCCCTGTTCTAACTCCTTTACCATCTCATACTTCTGGGCACATGTGACGATACGCCACTTTCTGGGTGGCTGGGGCTGATCACGCGGCATGATAGAGTCAATGTCCTCACTTGACACTCAAACACAAAAAAATGCAGGTAGAACTCAGTGAGATGCAAGAAAGGACTGACTATATGAGTGTGAGCAAAGGACAGGTGCCCGGATGTAAGCCGGCCAATCATGGCGAGTCTGGCAGGTGACGTCACCATGCTCGACTTTCAAATTGCGTCACCAGCCCAGCTGACACTTCCCACGTAAGCTCAAGATTTTCTCTGTGTTGATTATAACCTGTTGCACTATGCTGACTGTGTAAGTACAAAAACGCGTTACTCAACCACGCGTTACTCATGGACTGACTATTAATTTACCATCGATACCCTTAAACATCAATCTATCCTGCAAATTTTAACAGTGCATCTACTATACCTAAACTGCATGTAATCATAATACAGAGTATTCTGAAATCCTTACCTCTCCCTCAAACTCAATCCAGAGCTTGGTCCTGAGGAGGTCAGTACGGGTCACCTGACTGATGATGGCAAAGGAGTCCTCCAAGATGTTGTTCCTCTTCACCTTGATGTCAAACTTATTCGGCACATTCGTCTGAAGGAAGGAAGTTGTAATGGTTAGTGTCTCTTGGCCAGGATGTATGCTGTTATACATGTGAATGACTGACTCTACAGCTGCTGCAGGAAGTGCAACAGATATGTATTTACACATGTTCCTGAATCATTCCTGAGTTTGAAAGTGGTAATCAAAGTTTGCCAATTATGATCATAAAACATGTCCAAATCTACAATGATCTCCATCATGTAACTACATATGCACTGACTATATCACTGCTCTTGTGTCTGATGGAAAAAAAAAAAAGAGATACAGAAAAATTTCACATATCTCACACTTCACAAAGAAAAGATGAAGGGGGCAGGTCCAGCAGTCAGGTAATCAGCCTCTGTGAACTGGTTTTATCTGTTGACTGTAATGCTCAGCCCCTGTGCTGCATGCAACCTCACAGTTCATACTCTACAAAATGTAGGGAGAATGCATATGAATCTCCCTTTCTTCTCTAATTTACATTCAAAGGAGGTATGCTTTAACCATCTTGCCATATCAGGCGAACACAGAAATTGTTATACAGTAATCCCTCGATTATCCAACGTAATTGAGCCAAAGGCATGTCCTGGTAATGGCTCCATCCGGATAATGAACTTCTCCCCTGGCCACCTTTTGTACATATCCTAACTCTGAAAGCCAGTGTAAAAGGCCACTACAGTACACCGTACAACACTTGTTCCTGTTGTTTAACATTATCTGGTCAGAGAGACCTATAAACCAAAGCCATGCAGATGTTGGTTGAACTACCCAGCCAGACAGGGCAGTGCCACTGGGTTATTCCCGCCCGGCCAGGCAAAAATGTTCGCATGGCCATAATTTCCAGCAGACGCATGCATTTTGTCTTGAGAAAATGGAAAATGTACAAATAATGGTTTGGAACAGCCAGATCACAGCATCCGGGTATTGGATTGTCCAGGTAAAGGATGTCTGGATAACAGAGGGATTACTTATTATTACCATGCAACAAAGCTGCCTCATCACTACCAGAAGGTGTTACAGGCCCAAAAACGTTATGACTTACTGGTTTCGGCAGTCTGTTCTTGAAGTATTCATACTTCTGCTTATAGTCCCGGGAGTAAGGTATGGCCTTGCCAGCAATGGCTGGGTTGAGCAATCTAGGGTCCTCCCAGGTGGTTGTGCGCTTCTCTGTGACAAAGGAAAAAATTCATTAACGTATAGGGTATAGAAGTAATGACTGTTATTTTGAAAAACTAGTTACCTTACTTTCTCTCTGTTCTAAACACTGAAGCCACAGTAAATCTTTAATACAACATAGTACTGTAATTAGGAGAGACCATGTTGGTCTAAAGGATATAAACAGGTTCCTGAAGACAAATGAAAAATACACCAAAACATCTTACTATGGTCGATGAAGAAGATGCGGCCATCACTATGCACACGCTGCTCCCACCCCTCCGGCAGTGGTCCTAACTCATCCTCATGCTTCCACTGGCTTGTGTGATGCTGGTTGTGATTAAAAGAGCAACGTTTACATGGTTAATGATACAAAATGGAAGACAGTGAGGCTCATATCTGTGTTGCATTATGAGGCTCTCTAACGCTTCTTCCTTATTAATTTCTTTAAATGATGCATATAATCTAGTATGTTATGCACAGTGCTGGAACAAAACGCCTTTATGTGGTAGCACAGATATATATAACTGTTATACAAACATCCCTCAGTTCCCTCCCTATCCCCCAAGCCAAAAGGAGGATCATGGACCACAGGAGTCAGATAGCTTCTGCCGACATTCTACTGGGATCACATTTTAGCAGAACCTAGGGCTGCAACTACTACTATTACTACTGTGTTATATATGCAATCCATGCTGATACATAAAAGACATCAATGACTTACAATAGCGTACTAAGTTGCAGTATGTAAAATAAATAATTAAGGAAAAGATGCTTGGGAGCCCCCTTAACTGACCAGAATACAGGTACAAGATGATTTATGGTACACTAAATATACATACATAACAGGTGGCAACATAACCAGAAGATAATGTCAAATTTTAAGACTTTTGCTATGATGTACTCTCCATTGCCAATACTGCACAATAATCCTCTACCTGTTTACGTCTGTGGGTGCACCTGCTTAGATGATCATATATATGTATATTTTTTTTTTAATAACAGAACAGAGGAAGGAAAAACAAATGAATAAAAAAAATAAATCCATACACCAGATGACTGGTGTCCTCTGTTCATAAAATATCTGTAACAGTTAGACTTGAACAGCTGTGGGTTGATGTCTGGAGGGAAACAACTCAGGGGAAGTGAGTTCCAGAGTGATGCAGTTCAGAGAATGAATAAATTCTGATAGGCAGAAGTTCTGCAATATGGCTGAGTGACATTCCAGTCATGAGTGCTACCAGATGCCCGTGTAGCACGAGGGATGGCATGGAGAGGTGGCACCATGGATGCAACTTCGTCTGAGAATTTGTCATAAAAATATCTGTAAAATAATGCAAGGAGGCAACATTCCTTCTTACTTGTAAGGGAGGTAGTTTATTTGTAATGGCAGGGTTGTTAATAATTCTAACAGCTTTGCTCTGAATTTTGTCCAGTTGTTTTAATGCAACCTCTCCACATCCATTCCACAAGGGTGAGCAATATTCAAGCTGAGAGCACACATGACTCATAAATTATAGCTAACTGCTCGTCACTGAAGAAGTTATGGACTCGACAATAATCCAAGTTTCTTTGAGGTGGTTTTAGCAAGTGATCTAACATGAGAGGTCCAGCTGAGGGCACTGTTGAGTAAGACACCGAGAATTTCCATACTTTTGGAGATGGGAATATTAGTAGCACTGAAGGTAATGTACGAATCTGGCAATATCTGTCTATTTGTAAATTGCATATATTTAGTTTTACTAGCATTAAATGAGACAAGGTTGTTTTGTCCCCATTCACTGATCGCAGATAGGTCTTGATTGATGGAAATGGCTGTACCGAGTTGAGAGGTAGAGATATCAGACTTTGTAAATGGGTGTCTTAATGTGAATGAACTATGTAGTGCTGAGTTATCTGCATATGAGTGGATGGGATTGTGGGTGACAGATAAGAGATCATTAATATGAACCAGGCATAGGGTTGGTGCCAGAACTGATCCCTGTGGCATGCCGGCATTAACTGAGTGGAAATTGGAATATACATCATTTACTTTTATTCTTATTTTCCTGTCGCTAAGATATGAGGAAATCAAAGGAACAAAAGATGTTAGTCCACAGCAAGGGAGTTTGGACAGCAGGGAACGATACCATACTCTGTCGCAAGCTTTAGAAATATCAAGGGCTACTGCATGAGTTTCTCCATGTAGGTCAAGTGACTGATGGATGGTATGAGTTAGGAGACTGAGTATGTCAATGGTGGATCTTTCGTGGCAAAAACCATATTGTCTATCATTAATTAAGTTGTTGGATTCAAGATGTTTAACAATGTGCATATTAATTAAAGTTTCAAATACTTTACCAAGAGATGTGACAGCTATTGGTCTATAATCAGAGGGGTCAGAGGAACTTCCTTCCTTCAGCACTGGGTGGATATTGGCTTCTTTCCATGTATTTGGGAATGAAGAAGTACGTATGCATAGTCTGAATAATTTCTCGTACCTATAAATAACTCTGTATGCACTGATAATGGCTTGTGGGCAATGACCTTTCCGGTTATGAGTAGTATTTAACAATGTTGGAAAATGTTTATTGTATACCTCCTTTAATTATTATTGTTATTATACAAGTGCTCGTGGGCCCTTCGGGCCCCTCGCACTTGCTCCTGTGGAGGGCTCAAGCTTTCTCATTCGCTTTCTCGTGCTTTGCACTCATCTCCTTGTGCTTCTCACTCGTTTCCTCGCATTTCGCACACGCATTGCAATCATTTCAGGTAATCCGAGTCACGTTTATGTGGTGTTCTAGTCTAACGCTGTCACTTTGATTATTTGCAGCTAACCAACTGATCGTGTTATTTGCAGCTTCGGGAATGGAACCCAAGTTGTCTGAATGCAAGTCCGAAATACATACACAGACACACAGCTACTGCCATAGTATATTTTAGTTGTAGCTATGGGCAAAAGATTCTACAGAGATCCTATGCTGGGCGCCAGGAGCGGCATTTTTTGGTCAAAATGTGATTGCTCATTAAATATAGTAAAAGTTTTTCAACTGCGATGGGACCAAGTTTTTTCACATCAGCGAATTTTTTGTGATTTTTGTGCCAATTTTGGTGCGATCTGAACATGTAGTTTCGGCTGCCCAAAATACACACACACACACGGCTAGTGCTATAGCATATTAGATTATTTATTTTTTTCTTTTTGCCCTTGGTAATGCAGAAAACTTGCCTGGTAAAGTTCCATTGTTACCTATAAAGCTGATCTGCCAATTTCTCTCAACTGACAGTACCAGTTGTATGGAAAAAACTGTAATTTTGAGGACATATTCCTAACAAACAGAGCAATGAGGACTTATTATACTGTATAACCAAAGCAAATAAAAACAGCAATAAATGCTACCTGGTTGGGTGGGGAGCTTGGCATGCCTGAGCGAGGATCAATCCACGTGGTCTGCTTGTTTATGTGGTCTGGAAGAAAAATAAAGTCTTGTTAATTTTACTTGTGCATTATCTTCAGAGATAATAATCACAATAAGAAATTACCACTACTATTACTGCTACAACTACTAGTACAAATACTGTGATGCTAATAATACTAATACTAATCCATCCATCCATCATCCAATTATATGTTTCCCCATGAGAAGCACAGAAGCCCAGGGCTAGGCAATTTGGTCCTGACATTTACAATGAGAGTGACCAGCCTCACTCATCCCTGAGTGGCATTACATGAGCAAATAACCCCAACCATCCCTTGGATATAAACCTTCACCGGCACAATCCGATTGGAGCGCTGTAATTACCCACTAAACCACCAGGCGCCATAATTTGGTTATATGGTTACCACCCTGCATAGTACATGGTTTCCTGGTGAACAGGAAACCATTAGGCTTGTCACTCAGTGTAGAGTCACCCATAGGCAGAAGAAAGAATGAAGGAAAAAAGACAAAAGAGGGAGTGTAAAGTCACCAGTAGGCAGAAGGATGAGGAAAGAATGAAGTAAAGAAAGACTGAAGAGGAAGGAAGGAATGGAGAGAGGAGAGGAAAGGGCAGACACCTGCGAGCAGCACTACATCGAGTGAGTGGATGGTGAGCACCCCCACCTACCACAACTAATACTT
Organism: Coenobita brevimanus; assembly: GCF_032717465.1. NCBI lineage: Eukaryota > Metazoa > Arthropoda > Malacostraca > Decapoda > Coenobitidae > Coenobita > Coenobita brevimanus. The sequence goes on from NC_136967.1 coordinate 3,225,075, forward strand.
CTACTACTAATAATAATAATACTGTGATAAAAATAAAAATAATAATAATAATAATAATAATTGAGGTAGGTAGGGGCACTCACTATCCACTCACTCGATGTAGAGCTGCTCTCGGGAGTCTGCCCTTTCCTCTCCTCCATCCTTCTCTCCTTGTCTTTCTGCCTATGGGTGGCTTTACACTCCCACTTCTATCTTTCCTTCATTCTTTCCTCTTCCTTCTGCCTGTGGGTGACTCTACATTGAGTGACAAGCCAAATGGTTTCCTGGACACCAGGAAACCATTTACTATGCTGGGTGGTAACCATATAACCAAATTTTGGTGCCTGGTGGTTTAGTAGGTAATTACGGCACTCCAATCAGACTGAGCTGGTGAAGGTTTATATCCAAGGAGTGGTTAGGGTTTATTGCTCACGTAATGCCACTCAGGGATGAGTGAGGCTCGTCACTCTCGTTTTAAATGTCAGGACCAACTTGCCTAGCCCCGGGCTCCTACGTTCCTCATGGGGTGATGGAGGATTGGATGATGAATGAATGAATGATTCATTCATTCATCATCCAATCCTACATTGCCCCTTGAGAAGCATACGAGCCCAGGGCTAAGCAAGTTGGTCTTGACATTTAAGATGAGAGTGACCAGCCTCACTCATCCCTGAGTGGCATTACATGAGCAATAAACCCCAACCACCCCTTGGATATAAACCTTCACCGGCTCAATCCGATTGGAGTGCTGTAATTACCCACTAAATCACCAGACACCAAAATTTGGTTATATGGTTACCACCGAGAGTGGTAAACAGTTTCCTGGCATACAGGAAACCATTTGGCTTGTCACTCAGTGTAGAGTCACCCACAGGCAGAAGGAAAAGGAAACAACGAAGGAAAGAAAGGCAGGAAAGGGAGCGTAAAGTCACCCGTAGGCAGAAGGACAAGGAAAGAAAGAAGGGAAGAAAGACAGAAGAGGATGGAAGGAAAGAAGGATGGAAGAGAAGAATGGGCAGATACCCGAGAGCAGCACTACATCACGTGAGTGGATGGTGAGCAGCCCCACCTACCACAATAATAGTAATAATAATAATATTGTGATAAAAATTATAATAATAATAATAATAATAATAATAATAATAATAATAGTGAGGCTGGTCACTCTCATCTTAAATGTCAGGACCAACTTGCCTAGCCCGGGCTCCTATGCTCCTTACAGGGCAACATAGGATTAGATGATGGGTAGATGGATGGATAATAATGACAATAATTACAATTGTTCTCGTCCTGGAAAATGCGAGTGCATTAAAGTACAGTATTTGGGTAGTGTGCTGAGTAAGGATGGAAGTTTTGAGGAAGAAGTGCTTGAAAGGGTACAACAAGGAAGAAAGGTTGCTGCTTCTTTGAATGCAGTGATAAGGAAGAAGGAAGTGAGCATGGAAGTAAAAAAGTCACTGCATGACAGTACTGTGATACCAACTCTAACACATGGAAGTGAAGCTTGGATGTTGTTGGAAGGACACAAGTCAAGAGTGAGAGCAGTGGAAATGAGTTACTTGAAAGGAGCATGTGGAGTCATATGGAGAGACAGACTGACAATGAGAAAGTGAAGGAGCACTGTGGTGTGGATGTACATGTGACAGGAAGAGTTAGGAGAAACACTGAGGTTGTTTGGCCATGTGGAGAGGATGGAGAGCAAAAGACTGACAAGGAGAGTTTGTGAGTGAGGTGGAGGGAGGGAGAGGAAGGGGAAGGCAAAGGATGAGATGGAGGGATGGAGTGGAGAGGTATATGACAGAGGGGGGGGTGAGCTAGGAGCAGGTCAGTGAAATGGCAGGGGACAGGGCGACATGGAGGTGATTTGTTTGTGGCCACCTCTTACACGATTAAGGCATCTGGCAATACATAGATTGATAGTTTTCGTTTTTGAAGGCTCCAACATGCTTGCATGCATCGGCCTTGGTCACCTAATGGTGGCTCCCCATGCTGCTCGATCTCTGGCGGCTTCCCTATTCAGTCCCCTAACCCTGAGGTAACACTCAACAACCTCGTCCCAGGTCTTTTTCAGTCTACCTCTCACTACCCAACCCCCAACATTAATACTTCTCACTTTCTGCATCCAATTATCATCCCCCATCCTCTCCACATGCCCAAACCATTTCAATCTACCTCTCCTCATCCCAACACCAATACACTCCAGTCCCATCCTACCTCTCAACTCTTCCATTGTAATCCTAGACCCCCCAGGCCTTGCTCTCAAGGATGCACTGCACATCCACCTAATCACTGCCACTTCTGTACATCTGAGCCTGTGAATATCCTCTTCTTTTACTGCCCAAGTCTCACTACCATATAACAATAATACTACTAATAATACTGTGGCACTAATAACAATACTAAAGAAAAATAATAATAATAATAATGAGAAACTAACACTAAAAGTTTATACAGAAATACCAGAATCACTATTTTTGGTTTTGTGTCTGCTCTCCAGATAACATGGGTCAGACAAGTACACCTGACAGAACTCTCCCACCCTGCTATATTCTGCAGACAATACCAAAACATGCAACAGTTTACAGCCATCTGGCATGCAGCACTACACTGCTTTAATAATAACAGTCTCTAAAGAATATCACAGGATAAGTCAAGGATAAATAACAGTGTACTTGATATGACTCAACTCACCAATGAAGAAGACACGGCCATTTGGAGCTACTTGACTAGTCCAACCACGAGGCAAATTCTCATCGTTACCGCTCGTACTCTGATTCTGTGGCTAAAGAAAGAATTAAATTAATTTTGTTTTACAATTTCACATGCAATATACCTTAATAATGGATATTTACATGGAACAGAGGCACCTGAAAATCAAATATGAGATACTGTTCAGTATATACTGTACATGTGTAAGTTTATGTGTGATGGTTTCAGTATTTAACAGATTATGTGTGAAGATGTGTACGGTACTCTAGCAGCAAGCTTGCACACACCTAACATGGGTGGGCAGCTCTACTATACAGGTTTGTGATGTGTTTCACAGGCCCTAAAAGGTAACTGATTCACAGGACCAAGGAACACCAGTGTCTATCACTGGAGAAGTGACCTACCTCATCCACTGGTTCATGCATGGGTTTAGGTATGGTAGGCCTTTGGAGTGCAGGACGAGAAGCACATGGAACTGCGTGACAGTGGCTACATTTGTGAGTGAGAATCTGTACATGTCATCGAGGGAACTCGATAGAGTGCAAATATGTGAAAGAGCACCTTATATTTATAACTGATTATAACAGTGATTCTGAGTTATTATAGCAACGGATATGTTTTTACCTGCGTGCATCAACAGTTTTTATCATTCCATCCAAAATGTGAGATTAAACTCCTGAATATGACATCACTTATATATAAAGTGGGTATTTTCCACATAATCCAGTTCAGCTTCAGCCAGTCTTTTCAAATTGTAAACTGGATATACCCTCTATTAACCCATTCAAATTGCAAGGCCTTTCTTGAGCTGAATGAAATAATCTAGAGGCAGTTGTTGAAGCTGTGGACCCAGGATGATCTGAAGGTGAACCTGGCCAACTGTCAGCTGAGGTTGTCCTTCTCACGCAGGGGGATTGGATGGGAGTTGAGATGTTTTGTAACCTGGCATCACTGTCCAGTGATGCTGGTGCTACCTCAAAAATATCTCTCTCTCCAGCAAAATTACAGTAAAGAACATACTGCAGAGAAGGGGTTAAGATATACAGTACCTGCTTTCAGTCTAAAGGTCATGTTGGCTCTACTGCCTGTATGTAAGGAACTTTGCTGGGACATTTAGCACTCTGTGACTGGATGCCTTTCCTGTTGTTAATTAAAGGCCCTTTGGTGGGGCCAAATGTTTGACCACACAGCTAACAGCATTGCCTCTACTCCACTAGACAACAGCAACTAAATGTTATTATAAACTGTATACTCAAAGAAAGCTGAAAACCACAAAAAGATGAATGCTGACTGAACTGATATTGCCATCACCTGGATATCTACTATTCTAAACTTAAACAAACATACTACATTACATGAGGGGCAGAAATTCAATTCCACCTGAATGAAGGTTGACAGTCTCAGTCTGGGGCGTTGATGAGAGAGGACTGCCACCTCTCCACGACAAGTGTTGCAGCCATTCATCTGAGAGAGAGACTTGCTGAGCCATTTGTCAGCCATCCGCTTCACCATGGGGGAATGGATGGGGCTTGAGGTGACAGAACTGACTGGTGAAGGTTCCGGACTGAGCCACCACTCCTCCACATCCTCATCTGGATGGTGACGATTCTGAGAAGCAGGTGAAGGTTGTGGTTGCCGTCGGTTGTGGCGACTGTGACGGCTGCGGAAGCGCAATGGGAATGGCACTGAGAGGTGCCGTCGCGATTGTTGCTGGCTTGGTTGCCCGTTGTGGTTGTGTTCTTGATGTGAATTTTCGGTCTGTTCAGTATGAACTGATATCTGCACCTCCTCCGTGTTGTCTCGTGGTAGCGATAGCACAATCCACTCCTCCTCCACCCTTAGACCACTGCCACTGCCTCTATGATTTACCTCACTATTTTCATTAACAGGTCCTTGATTCTGCTGCTGCTGTTCCTCTTCCTCCTCCCCTTCCTCTTCATCATCATCGTCATCCTCACTACCAGTCACTCCTACTGTTCTATGTTGCTGGTGATCTCTCTGCATATTCCCATGTTGCTGCAAATCATTCCTCTGATGGTTGTTTCCTCTCTGTTGCCCTCCATCATCCCGTCTGTTCCTTCTCCCCCTTTGCCTGCGTCGTGCTTCCCTCCGCCTGGCTCGTGCTTCCTCCTCCCGCTGTGTGTAAATTGATCGCACCTCCGGGTCAGGGAACACAGATTCCGTAAACATGGGTAAACTTGGCTCAAAGTTCACGACAACTATCTCCATGTTACTCATTGTAGCTTAGTTCACACTTTTTGCTTTTCTATTAATGCTTATCTATCTCTTCCCTGAAAGCACTAAGAGTTTAGTTGAAAAACTTTAAAATCGTCACTTCAGCTGAAATCTACCAGTTTCATACACTCTGATTTTTACTGCATGGAATGCTGAATCAAACATCTATAACTCTTTATTTTATGAAACTCACACTTTGTTTTCTAATACTGGTAGAATTTTCTCATTTTTTCCTTTACATAATTACTTACACAGTATATTCATTAACTACCAAACTTTGTGACTAGACAAAATTCATAAAATGCAATACATGAGAACCCTCATTTGATGGGAAAATTTCATCACATGCCCCCAGAATTAAACTTCCTGAGTATGCACACAAAAACGTAACTAAATATGCAAAACAAATGATCAAAAAATTGTTTCCACCTGTTTTCACATTACTTCAAATCAGCAAAGAACTTAGCACTACAGTAATTGTATAAAATGCACTACCACAGCAAAAGTACAAAGTCCATTCTATGTACAGCACATCATACTGTACATTGAATCCTTGTTTAAATTTCTTTCACTTAATGCTGTTTCACCATTATGATGGTAATGATATTCCTTCTTCACTTAAAGTTGCTTGTGAGTCATGATCAAGTTATTTTCAGAAGACAGCTTCCTTGTCCTTTTCACCCATCAATCATGAAGAAGAAGCACATCTCACACATAGGTGTTTTATTTAAAGTAGTATTTTGTTCACATCTCAGACTCTAAGTGAGGACTGACAGTAGATGTAGAGCAAAAGCCAGATTTCATGACAGTGTGTAGCATGTGTGTGTGTGTGTGTGAGCACGTCAAAGGGGCACCAACTGCACTGGAAACAGTCACATGGTCCACGACCATGGAGGGAAGCCATACTCAGGTGACAGGCGTTGGCTACTATTAAGAGCTTTGGCTTCCTTGTTGACTTGTCTCTATAATCAGACAAATGTCCTTTAATTTGGTACACTAATTTCCTCCTCAATTCAGTAAAATATAAAATACTGTTCCAAATTCGTAATAATATTGAAGAAGTAAACTAAATTTGATACCAGTACTCAAGCACAGCTTAACTTCTTTTTCACAGTATATTAAACTGTATACAGAAAATGATACAGTGCTAAATAAATGCTTAAATCAAACAACAGCAAACATCTTCACAGCTTTCATAGAGAAAGCCAGAAATAGTCAAGGAGGGAAGCCATAACATAATTCCTTACAAGACTGAAGGGTCACATAAGGTATACAAAGACTGACAGGTCTGAGAGAAACATCTGTATGTTAATGATATGCTCTTTGTGTATATAACTTACCTAATAACTAACAGCAAAGAAACCCCACCACTTACAGACATACTATTTCAAAAGTTTTTAAATTTACTAGGTAGCTACCCTATAAACAAACACAACCATGAGGTTTTCTTCTAACTTGGGATACAATACTATTCTCGCTGGAGTATTGTCAACAATGTAATGCAGCTCATAAATGTACTGGTAACATAGCTAGAGGTCCCCTAAACCTCCAAGGGGACAATATGGAACTGACTTTTAAAGTTCTACCATTTTAAACACCATGCTGAGTGTGAAATATCATAAGGTAACCATCTACTAAGGTTACTAAGAAGCTTAGCAGAAGACAGTAAAAAGTAACCTTCAAGAAATCTCCAGTTCTCACGCATACAGAAACCTTAATAATGTCAGTGTCACAGGGATCTCAGAAATATGTCCAAGCATGCAGACAGAAGCTATAATTAATGAACAGGTAAGCCAAAAACAGCACAATGGTTTACAGTACACTACAAGGTTTGGTGGTCACATACGATAGCTGAGAATATGACAATGGCAAAAGTGATGGCCAAGAAAAATTAAAATATGGAAAGGAAACATGAGTGGAGGAGGTCCAGTCTATTAAAAAAATTATTAAATTCTAAATGGGAGATGCAATAATCAAGAGTCTTGATTCCTAATGGTTTAGTGATCAGAAGTGTTGAGGTGCTGGTGGCATACTGGTCTAACCAAATAGACAAAATGAGAGTTTTTGATCAAATAAATTTACCAGGTGCACAGATTAGTCACAACCCAAATCCAGCCTTGGGTCTCCTCACCTTGCAAAGAGCAATACAAGACGGAGAAAGACTATGACTCTAATACAATGCATACTCTGGCCAGATGATGCACATGATAAAAATTACTGTGACCTATATACTAACCTGGAAGGCAACTGAAAGATTCTAACCCACAGGTACAGAGATATCAAAGCATGAAAACAAAAAGATGCACATACATGTAAGTGATATACCCACAACCTGAAGAATATATAACCCATTTAACTAGGCAGTAGCCAATAGTTTCAAAATACTGTACTCATTTTCCAGTTTCTGTCCTGGATCTTACCCATAAATTTTCATCATTCATTCATCTACTCCAGTGTTACCCCATGAGGAGTGTGGATGCACGGGACTAGGTAAGTTGGTCCTGACATTTAAGATGAGAGTGGCCAGTGTCACTCATCCCTGAGTGGCATTACATGAGCAATAAACCCCAACCATCCCTTAGATATAAACCTGCACTGGCTCAATCTGATTGGAGCACCTTAATTACCCACTAAACCACCTGGCACCATAATTTGGTTATATGGTTACAACCCACCGTAGTACAGTAAATGCTTTCCTGGTGTACAGGAAACCATTCGGCTTGTCACTCAGTGTATAGTCACCTGTAGTCAGAAGGAAGAAGAGGAAGGAAGGAAAGAAGAGAGGAAAGGGCAGGCGCCCGAGAGCAGCACCCTACATCTAGTGAATGGATGATGAGCACCAACAGAAAAATGAAAGGCAATCATGATAACTATGATGATGATGATTACGTCGATGATGATAAAGCAATACAGTACAAACTGGCAATGAAAAGAGGCACTGTAGTGTTGTACTTGATTAAAATATCCTCCTTTAGTACAGTATAAAACAGTAATAATGGATGATTTCTGTTATACAACCAGCAATTTTGCAAAAAGAGAATCAGCATGAAAACCACATAGACACCTCTCCTGTCTCTCTTCAAACAGATAAGGCAAATGAAGCAACAAATTTAAAGACAAAACTCATGGTCAAGTAGGGACTGCTTTCTAGCATTAAGTTCATAAACCTTTTTTCAAGCTGGAATAAACAGGTTTATCAACAAGTCAGTGTCAATCTGGAAATGTCTCATCCATTATTAGCCTGCATAATAATTCCATTTCTAGTACCACAGACATAAATTAAACCAAGTATCCCTCTCCCATTACATCTCGTACCACAAGGAGCACATATGGGATAGTATATCAGTGACTTCTCCTCAGGTTCAAGATCACTGCCAGAGTCTCTCCCTTCATGCACCACCTAACACAAAAAGCTGAGAAGCCCCACAAACACAAGGAAGGAAAAGTGACCTTCCTGAACACTGCTAAGGCATATGTAATTCACTTAATACTAAAATGTCCTCGTCACATACCATGGAAGGATATATGGTACATAGGGCTTCATTTCTCATCACAGTGCTTCATTTGTCCGCTGAATTACATCTCCAGACAGATTAACAAATCCTGCTCTATATCTCTTCACATCAGATGAATATGGTAACACATAAGTCTGACACACTGATGATGATGATGATGATGACGACGATGACGATGATGATCATGATGGTTAGTCTGAAAGATACGATTTACATTCTAGGGGGGGGGGGGAATAAAGGATATGAATTAACTTTTGTCACCTCTCTCAATATACTGCAATTTCCGTCACAGTGCTAAAAGGATTAAAGAGAAGGTGACTGAAAACAGCTGACTGAGGCTAAGGATGATGCCCCAGTCCTAGTCACTTGGAGGCCACTAACCTATAACTTAAAATTTCAACCCTTTCAGCCTAGAACTGTCATTGTTATATCATTCTCATTATCACCAGATGATTTCACTCAGCTTAGGGGAATCTTTTGAGCTGAAGAGTAGCCTTAGTTACATCCTCCCCCCTCCCCCCCTAAAAAAAAAGTCCCCCTTAACCCCCAAACGCCGGGCTATTTTTAATGCAGTTGTCACATCACTACGGGCAATATCTTGGAAACCGCTGAAAATTGCTTGTTTTCAAACCTTATTATCGAAGAAACTATAGTACTTAGGGAAACGAATTAATAACTATTTTACTCTTCAACTATTCTTCTCACGAATGAAAGTATCCCCAGGTCTCTAGGTCAATGCGCTGATGAGAAATGACGAGAGGAAGAGAATTAATTTTTGCTACAAGAGCAGGACTTGTTCGTACATCTGCCCACAGCGCCAACTATGGCTCTGCTCTCAATGTGATAACTTCTCCACTATTAGATAAACTACACACTGTAGCATCAATGGCATGCCTTATGGCACTATCACTGAGTCCATTTCTAGTATCCTTGGAGAGGCTTGGCAGAGGTGGATGATGCAACTGGCTACAGGCGGTGCAGACGAAATCAGACAAATAGGAACCTGAAGTCATCGTTGTACACCAGGCAAAAGCACTGGACAGACTGACTCTCGCCTGTGTGCTATGGAGGGACTCCCGTCCTACCCTTTGGTGGTGAGTTGAAATGGCGGCCAGTTCAAACAGTGGCAGGAAGACACTTGCGTGTATAGATGTCGCGTGGCAGCCCCGTAGCAGCCAGATTGTGACATGTGTAGAGGTTAATAGGCAGATGGGGGTTATGGTTCATAAAATAATCTGGTGGTAGCAAGTAAGCCAAAAATTACACAGTCTGAGTGAAGTGACAATTAATAATCTGAATCAGTCTGCAATATATTCCATTCACTATCAGCAAGCAGCACAGCACCATCTGCATATTTAACAAATTAAAAGTACTCTGTTTTCATCATCTCTTACCAGCTTCATTTTTTGTTTTCTTTCTCCATCACTTGGTTTTGACCTTTACCATAACTCAACTTATAAGCATAATGAACAACCATAAGGCAATCATTCTGGAAATTTCAGAGCTGCTACCTGCCATCAGAAAAGCATCCGAAGTCCACTAATGCCATGAGTAATCTACAACTTAGCAGAGGTAGTTTATTCTAATTACCGATGTGGTCTTCAGTGAAAATGGGAAAGCGCCGGTGTTGATGAGGTGTATGCAGAAATGATTAAGTATTGTGGAGAAAGCAGAATGAAGTGCTTGTTGGAAATATGTAAGAAGGAATGGATGAGTGAAACTGCCAGCAGAGTGAAAAAGGCTGTGATTGTATCACTTTACAAAAATAAAGGTTGAGTGAAGTAAGTGCAAGAATTATGGTGGCATAAGTTTACTGAGTGTTGTGGGGAAGGTATAGAGAAGAATTATTATAGAGAAAGTAAGAGAGATATCAGAAGTCCTAGAGAGTGATGAACAGGGTGGCTTTAGGAATGGTAGAGGATGTGTGGATCAAATATTTGCAGTGACACAGATAGTGGAGAAGGCTTGTGAAAAGGACTATGAGGTGTTTATGGCACTTATGGATCTGGAAAAAGTATACAACAAAGTAGACAGAGAAGGACTGTGAAAGGTTTTGCTCAGTAGATAGTAAGCTGCTAGGTGTCAGAGTTTTTATGATGGTAGTGAGGCATGTGTAAAGGTAACTGAGCATCAAAGTTAATGGATCACAATCAATGTGGGCGTGCAACAAGGTTATGTGATGTTCCCATGGTTGTTCAATATATATATATAAATATATATATATACTATATGGATGGGATGATGAGAGAAGTAAAAACACGAGTAATGGAGAGATGGATGGCATTGGTAATGAATGGTGAAAAATGGAAGGAATATCTCAAATCTGTTGTATGCTGATGATGCAGTGCTACTTGCAAATACCGGACAAAAACTTGGTAGACTAATGCAGAGTTTTGTTGATGTTTGTGAGCATCGTGCCTTGAGAGCAACTGTAGGAAAGAGTAAAGTGATGGTAATCGAGAGAGAAGGTGGCTCCCAGTGTGATGCTACAGTGAATGGAGAGAGATTGGAATTGGTGAGAGAGTTCAAATACCTGGGTACAGTGACAGAAAAGAGAGGAAAATCTGTAAAAGAAGTGGAAAGCAGAATGACACAAGGAAGGAAAGTAGCTTGTGCTATGAAGGCCTTGATAAGAAACAGAGGCTTGAGTGTTGCAGCTGTGCAAGGCTTACATGAAGGAGTGTTAGTGCCAACTTCAACATATGACTGTAAGACTATGGTGTGGCACGAAAATGAAAAGTCAAGAGTGAGAGTAGTGGAGATGGGACTAGTGAGGAAGGTATGTGGATTGTGAAGAGTGGACAGGATACGAAATATTGTGATTCATGAAAGAAACGGAGGGAGGAAGTCTGTGGACACCAGAATCGAAGAGAGTGTACTGTGATGGTATGGTCATGTGGAGAGAATGGATAACAATAGAGTGGTGAAAATGGTACATCTGAGCGAATTTGAAGGAGGAAGGAGGTGAGGTAGGCCAAGGAGAAAGTGGAGGGATATGGTGGATGAGTGTGAGGAAGAGGTATGGAAGTCAGTGAGGCTAAGGGACTGACAAGAAAGCAAGCTGGCTGGATAAATGCTGTGAGAAGAAGTGTGCGGTCAGGGATTTGGCACCCCCTTTTAACATGACAGCATTTGGAATGACTCTATCAGATATATTTGTGTGAAGTTACAGAATGTGGTGGAAGTTGTTTGGCATATCAGATACAGCCAGGATTCTGGGGGCTAGAATGATGAGTGAATGGAAATGTGGCCCACTCGACTGGGCAAACTTGGGTTGTCTGGTCGTTGCTATACATACTGTACAACCATATACAGTATATACAGACCATATACATACACACACACACACACACACACACACACACATATATATATATATATATATATATATATCCATCCATCCATTGCCAGACGCCATGTATCCCAAACGGGGTGGTCAAGCGCTTAGAGTTAATTGTTTTACAGGGAGGGGCACTAATCCTCCACCAACCCCACTTGACACGTAGGGATGCCAACAGCATCTGGTGTTCCCAGGCGGTCACCCATCCAAGTACTAACCAGACCCAACGTTGCTTAACTTCGCTGATCGGACGGGAAGCGGTGTACTCAACGTGGCATGGTATATATATATATACAGTAACCCCTCCAATATCCGGATCAATAGAGCCATAGGCAGGTCCGGATAGTGGTCCTGTCCGGATATTGGGCCCCAGCTTATGGACTTGTACTTACGGACCCTAACTCTGAAAAACACCTATACAACTCCCTCTGGACATGCATTGCACCTATTTAAGACCCAAATCACACCAATAAGGGACATAAAAGACTGAAATAAATGCAAAAGAACCATAAAATGAGGTTTTAGAGGTGAGTTTATACAATATTAAACATTCTGGGTACTTACAAGTCCCTTGCTCTTGGACTGGTTTGAACCGCCAGTTTGCAGTCCACAGTTAATCCTCTGCACTCTAAATTCTAATTTCTTAACACTGCACAACACTGTAAATTCCTGTGTGTTCTAGTGGCAAGGTATTGAAGTTTATTCACTGTTTATTCACAAAAAACAAGCACCTGTGGCTTGCACTGTTATGAGTATCTGCTCTCCATCGGAGTTAAGCTGTGACTGTTGATGTTGGTGGGGTAACAGAGTTGCCAGATCACAACAGCCACATTACCAATCTCCTCAACTTTCATTGTCAAATATAACTTTTCATTACCAAATTCGTAAAGCTAGCATATATTCTTCACTAATTATATATATAAGTGGAAATACATGTAATCACTCTCCTTATAACTAACACCATGTTGATTATTTTCACACTACAGTATGTAGGGTAGCAGATTAATCAGAGAGAGCAAACAATCCACCATCTCCATCCTGTGTATCCTCATACATGTGAAAAATCCATTTGGTAATGCATTATTCTAATGCATTACCAAGCAATTTTCATTATCAAATTGGCCCACACTGGGGAATGAAAAATACCAAATGGCATCCTGTCAGGGGAGGGGGGAGGGAGGAAGGAAGGGGTGAAGCGACCATGGTGTAACAGCTGTTTGGCGCCAGGCGGGAATTTCAAATTATGGGAGGGAAAAAAGTCAGATTTTTTTGAATTTTTTGCGGTTTTTGGCCCATTTTGGGAATATTGGATCCCAGGAGGATTATGTCCGGTTAGTGGGGATGTTCGGATATTGGGCGTTCGGATATTAGAGGGATTACTGTATATATATATATATATATATATATATATATATATATATACAGTAAATATATATATATATATATATATATATATATATATAAAGTATATATATATATATATATATATATATATATATATAGATATGGAGCCTCTGTGGTACAGTGGTAGAGTGTGCGTCTCGTACACGGGTGAGCCAGGGTTCATGCCCTGCCAGGGTAATAAACATTGGGAGTGTTCACCCGGCCACATACTGCATTGGCGGACACAAGGGGTGCTGTGGTTGAACCAGTGTCACTTACTATAAAGTATGCTTGCACCCAGTCGGCTTGTGTGGGCCAATTACACTTGGTTCACAGACTACACACACATCCAACCACTCCAACACAACAATTACATTTACAAGCACTTCTCACCCACATACAATCTCTACCAGACAGCCTAAGCCACTCAGTAGAGATACATTGGCTGTATCGTCCTGACTTCGGTCGGGATAGGCAGGTCCTGCAGTGGATACTCAAATGGCTGATGATGACGATCCAGTGACACTGAACAAGTGGGCAACTGAACCAGTGACAACTAAACAAGTCAACAGAACGAAGCAATGTGTATTAGACTGATAGCATTCACAGAGCATATTTGGACAACTGAACCAGTGACAATCGAACCAGAGGACACTTGAACTACATACTGTCTGTTTGTTTATTCCCTTGTGGTCGTCACCCCGCTTTCATTACATGTGCCATCACTACTTCAGAGCAAAAATTTTAATGTCTCTTCAGTTTATGAGCAACGAGAAAGGGAAATCGCTCCTCATAGAATGCTGGGCATGAATTCGTGGAGAGGATCAGAGAACGTTGGATGACTCCAGGAATCTCTTACTGGCGATGTCGTCATTATTGTAAACACAGGTGCAACGCTAGTATGACGACAGAAGGGGACAGGGTGATCAAGGAGCCCAGTGCTCGTAATCATTCTGGCGATCCACTAATGGTCCAAGTACAGCAGGTGGTGAGTGCATTACATCCATCTGATGAAGGCTCACTGGACAGTGCGAGAAACTCTGTAGTGAACACTGCAGCTTCTGCAACTGAGGATGTCCAACAACAACTGCAACTAAAGTTGTCATTGGAAGGACTGGTAAGAAGAAACCATCAGCGCAGTGAGAGTGCACGCAAAATCTCCTGCTCAAGAAATTTCAGAATTCCTCCAGATTATCAAGGAACAATTCTGCACAATTCTGGGGCGGATGATGTTGACTGGATCATCTGCACAGGTGATATCACCACTATCACCAATCTCAACAGCAACGGTATGGTATGGATGTGCGACGGTATATTTGAAACCACGCCCATTTTCTTCTATCAACTTTACACCATTCACACCAAAGTCAGCTGCACCTATTCTCCCTGTGTTTATTTCCTTCTTCTGAACAAAACCCAAGCCACGTATGAATGGATGATTGACATCCTTCTCTCAGTCATGCCTGGTCTATAACTTGAAAAAGCCCTCACAGATTTTGAAACTGCAACCATCAAGGCATTTGCCAAGAAGTTCCCCTCCACCTCCACTTCCAGTTGCTTTTTCCATCTCAGTCAGTGCACCACGTGAAAAATCGCCAGCATCGGCCTAAAGGCCAGGCACGAAAACGACAACGAGTTTTCAGTGCTCATGAAGTGTCTGCTTGCTTTGGCATTTGTGCCTGAAGATGACGCCATACTGGTTTTTGAGGATACTGTCGTTGTCCCCCTTCAGGAGCTGGAAGTCGAAGAAGTGGTGGCATATTTCGAGGCCACTTACATCCGAGGCACACTGATTGGCAGACGTCGGAGCGATCCCCGTTTCCCAATCAAGCTTTGGAAACACTTTGAAGGCACTGAAGAAATACTTTGAAAACCACAAATTGCTGAGAAGGGTCCCACAATGTCCTGAAGCTGGTGTACATGTATGTGCACCCAACCATGTGGAAGGTTCTGAAGGGCATCGCTCAGAACATCGCTGTCCAGTGTCTAGGGCACCAGAATGCTTTGGTACACTGGTGAGATGCACCCACCAATAAGTACACCAGACTCCCGCAGCTACTCGACACTAAAGTTAAGAGGTATTGAGATGAACCGGACGAGCTCCTTTATCTGCGAGTAATAGCTAACACAGAGGTGGTGTAAAAAGGGAACACTGTAGTGTGCTGAATGTGATTTTTCTATATTTTGCACATGAAGCACTGCTAACTTGTACACATTTTTATATAATATTTTACACTGACAAGCCAAATGGTTTCCTGTACACCAGGAAACCATTTACTACGCTGGGTGGTAACCACATAAACAAACTATGGCACCTGGTAGTTTAGTGGGTAATTAAGACATTCCAATTGGATTGAGCCTGTGCAGGTTTATATCCAAGGAATGGTTGGGGTCTACTGCTCATGTAATGTCACTCAGGGATGAGTGAGGCTGGTCACTCTCATCTTAAATGCCAGGACCGACTTGCCTAGCCCCAGGCTCCTACGCTCCTCGTGGGGCAACACAAGATTAGATGATGATGATGATGATGATGATGACTACACCATTCATAATGATGAAATATGTTTCTCAATAAATTTTTAACGTAACCTACCTCAACATTTTTTTATGAACTGTCCACTAGTTCATATTTTATATCCACTGGCACATACTTTTATATGCTATTTTACTAAAGCATTCACACTGATGAATAAGTTTCTCAATAAATCTTTAAATGTTGTCCACTGCTTTAACTGTCACTGGTTCAGCTGCCATAGGGTTAGTTGTCAACTGGTTCAATTGTCAGTGGATTAGTTGTCAACTGGTTCAGTAGTCATTGGTTCAGTTGTCACTGGTTCAATTGTCTTCGGCTGAGTTGTCCGCTCACCATTTGTGACACTTGTATGAGGAAGCAATAATCATCAGCAAATTACAACCAGCAAAAAAAGCAGCAAGATGCCTAAGAAGCGTGAGATTAGCATGCAAAGTGTGATCTCAAAAAGCAGTGTAGGGTGAGGGTGGGTGACAAGCGCATACCTGAAGTGCTTTATGGGTGTTGACACTAGAAGTGGTAGTAGTGGTGTTGGTGGCGGGGATGATGGTGGCAAGGGAGCTGGTAGAGGAGGAAGAGCTGGTAGAGGAGGTGGGGCTACTCTGGCTCCCTGTGCTTTGTGCATCTTGACTCTGTTGAGATTGAATATCAAGGGTAATTCAACACTACACACAAGGCGTTACTGGCTTACTGGTGACATGTTTAATAACTACAGTACTAGTAAAATCTCCTTGTACAAAAGACTAGCAGCTTAAAGATAAACTACCAACCTAAAAAAGAACTTGAGGAATCCATTCCATGAGGAGATTTATCTGGTCAACTCAGCTTCAAGCATTAGCAAACAACTACCATCAACCTTATTAGCTTACTGGTTTAGAGGGCTCTGCTCCAAGGACACTACGCATATTACATAGTACTGTATACTGGGTCCTTAATTGGACCCATTAATTAAGACATAAGGATATATACAGCTTGATAGCAGATATTACACAAGGTAAATGGAATTAGCAACCAACCCACTTGTTACCCAGAACACAGCTTGGTAAATAACAGATTTGTGAACTGACAAATCTCCAATTTACTAGGGGAAAAAATCCATATAGCCAAAGTAATGCCATCAGCAAGGTATGGTATTTGCCTGGAATTACCATCACAGAGTCCTGTCATTAGTAGACAGCTGTCACTGTATCAAGTATTCATTAACCTGCAGACCTACGGTGCAGCACAGGCCGCATCTATCTATCTATCTATGGCCCGACGCTCTAATCCCGCAAAGGGTGGCCACAGACAAAACGCCTCCAAATCGCTCTGTCACCCACCATTTGACTACCCTCCCCCCAACTCACCCCCCCTCCCTCATATACTTCTCAACTCCATCCCTCCACTTCATTCTCGGTCACCCCTCCCTCTCCCTCCTTTTATATGAATAAAATATTTCCACTTCAATACCTCTGTGATTACGCATGTCATTTGCCTAAAAATCCATCCAACTGGGGAGGTATGGCTGAATGGACACAGTACTTAGTAATGCTGATACTGCTGGGTTAAAACACAATGTAGCTTGGGCAGATACTGCTGAGAAGTAATTTCGGACTATACCAGTCCCTGATATAAGTATGGGATAATTGTTGTAACAATTACACCTTTCATACAATTAGTTCTATAAATTTGGAGGACCTGGCAAATTAACTATATGTAGCAACAAACCTTCAGTGAGTAATTTTCCAGTAATTCACTGTATTAAAAAAAAAAAAAAAAAAAAAAAAAAAAAAAACAATGCAAATGGTTGCAGCTGTGGGGAAAAAAAAAAAAAAAAAAAAAAAACTGTAAACTGTTTCAGTGTTCTTTCTTATGCCAAACAACATGCCATAAAAACACTCTTATTGTTGTCAATGCACTATACTGTGTGATTTCCCAGTCTAGAATAATGCACTGAACATGCATTACTCAAAAAGGAGGTAATACGAAGCTGAGACTAGTTCTTTAAGTAACATGGAGGTCCAATCCTCACTCCTAAAACTCCTTTCATATCCAAAATTTATCTTCTGTTACTCATTCACACACAAAGTCAATCACTGATTTTTCTCAATCATCCCATCTTGCATTCTCTTTTTAACTTGCAGCTACTCTGGCCTGCCAGTTAACTCCGCTGAGTTGATATACCATTCTCAACCCTGGATCACACAGACATACATGCCATAAATGCAAGAAGAATACATCGAAGTATAGCACTGGCAGGTCATGAGCAATCACTGCAAAAAGGGTACCAACTGCTCAGGCCTGTCATTATACAAACACCACAACTCACAAAGGACTTGTGGCTGAAGTAACACACAAAGCACACACACCAAACACACAAACAACTACATATGCACAAACATAAGAAACACAATAAAAATTCTACAATTTAAATATCAAAGGTATTAACACAAAGATCACAACTCTATACAACTTTCTCCATATATAGAACACTGACCCAGCATTAATACAAGAGACAAAACTCGCAAAGAGGTCCAAAACTCCAAACTTCACAAACCACACTACCATTAGACAATACAGAACATACAAGGGGGAAGGGGGTGGCCTAACACATAAAAACATCCTTTTCACAAACACTCTAAAACAAACAGAACAAGTATTCAATGACAACACCACAGAAACTTTATCAATACAAATCAAAATACACAATAAAACACACAACACTGTCAACATCTACATACCACCACTCATATAATGCCCCACAGGATAAACCCCCATCCCTCAATTCACTCCTGAGCATCTCCAAGGTAATAAAATCAGGTGGTCTGAATGCAAGACCTCTCACTGCTAAATACACAGACACATGACAGCTGACAGGCCATTATTCTAGAGGAGCTTGAACACTGACATTTTCAATAACTATCACACCCCAAGACAACCTACACACAGACACAATGAGGAAAACTCTAGCAGATTGTCTTGTGGCTCTGGAGTTGCTGAAGTACGTGAGGCGGTTGCAGAAACTGAGGAAAAGGGAGTGGATACTCCATGGCAGTTTGTTTACAAATGACCATGAGGCGTCAAGGCACACGACATTGCTAGCCGTTTTGGCTTGCAAAAATACACGCATGTGACAACAACTCGATTTTGCTAGCCATTTCACCTCACAAAAGCTGCTCGCATGTTAGCCACTTTTGGCCCAGTGTAACGCCGCCTTTCGAGTTCTTTCCTACACATTAGAACATCTATACACCCTATACATACATACATTAGCTAATCCTGTGTTGTCCCATAAGAAGTGCAGGAGCCTGGGGCTAGGCAAGTTGGTCCTGACATTCAAGATGAGAGTGACCAGCCTCACTCATCTATAAGTGGCATTACGTGAGCAATAAACCCCACCCACCGCTCGGATATAAACCGACACAGGGTCACTCCAGTTGGAGCACCTTAATTATCCACTAAACCACCAGGTGCCATAGTTTGGTTAAATGGTTATCACTCAACATACAAATAAAATTTCATGCCATCAAACTGAAAACATAAGGTATACTTACAGATGAACATATGCTAGAACAATAGAGGTGGAATTTTGGGATACCAGAGGAAGGAGGCTTAATATAAATACTGTATAATCTACTACATATAATAACATCTTCACACCACACACTGGTTTAAACTGAACACTAACCCTTTTAATTATTAGCTACACGCACAAGCAGACTTTTTATTTTTTAAGTGAACTAGCCTCCACGAACTTTGCTAAAATTCACATTACAAATGTTGTAATTTGACACTATGCAAAACAAAGGAAGCTACGAGCCAATATCCCTTAGTTAACAATTACTGAAAATGCAGTACCTTACTATTCCACCAAGATGCAGTATTGGAACAAAACAACTGTGTGGTAACTGCTTATATAAAAAAGCCATTAAAACACTGGGTAAAAAGAAAATATGTTCACACATACACAGGGTTGTCAGTCACCAACATGGCTGACAACCCTATATATTTTACTCTGCATAATATAAGATGATTTAATAGTCCAAGAGACACCTCCTGTCATCCAAGGTTTGAAACTTTCCCTGTTAACCCTCAAACAACAATGGATGACATGTATAATGCTCTAATACTCTGGCTACTGTCAGATGATCACCTGGGCAATACTGTTAATTCATCACTATGTAATCTCAACATAAAATTGTCATATAATGAACAAATATTTTTATTCTAATTTCAGTAAGTTCTGCTTCAGCTTTACTCTAAATTGGACAAGTTATATTTAGTTTATCATTTTAGAAACTCTGAAGTTACCTCATCAAAGTATGTCTTTCAAAATTGCCTGCCAAGGAATCATCACCTTTTTGGCCCGTTCAGGTGTCAGTGAATTTACTTGTTGATTGGTTAACAACCTTTATACAAGTGGTGGCCAACTGGATCATAATCACCCTGTTCTCTAACATCAATCTTCTCCACATCGAACACGATCTTACTCACATACTGTACATTTCCACTCCATTTCTCCATTGCATTCTGTCTCCCTCTCCCTCTCTACCTCACATCTACTGTACATTCACTTCATACTGCTAAACCACCTCAGGACATTCCTCCTAATGGTTTCCAGCTAATCTAATCCAACACCATAACACTCCCAAACTTCTTCATTTGTTCTCTGTCTTTCCACATAACTCTACAGATAATTCACTTCCACTCCTCTCACTCTTGACTTCTCTCTTTTCAGCATGGGCTAAGCTTCCCTTCGATATGCCACAAGACAGGCAAGAGTTCATAGTACAAACAAACGAAACCAGTAACAAACATGAAAAAACACAGGTATTGGCAAAATGTAATGCTGTTGAATCTGAAAAGACTCGTAACTCAAGAGCATGTTGAAAAAAAAAAAAAAAGTACAGTTGCAACCCTGAGTTTCATTACCCCCCCCAGAGAGATGGAAGTGGAAGACATGGTTGGAGAATGGCCAGAGGAAAGATATTGGTCTTTCATCAAACACACAGACACACATACTCATATATACATACTTACACACTACTGAACCATCAATATCCATTCACTCGGCCTTGCTCGAACTCTGTTCCAACTCTCAGTTGCCAGGGAGGTAATGAAACCGGGGACATTGATGGCAGATCTGAACATTAACTGGCTAGATGAACTTTGGTACAGTTTATCTGCATCCAAAGACCTGAATTATGAATGAAGATTGAAGATCACCAGTATACATGCTATGAATTTCTTAATCACTTCTGGCCACATACATCATTCATACCATATTCTTTTTATCTCCAGACTCATTTTTTTTTTTTTTTTTAACTAGATGGATTACATACAGGCACAAGTAACCCCTACATTACTAAGGTGCTTTCTTAAACTGAATTAAATAGTCTGTTAGCAGCAGGGAAAAAACATAGATAATGGTGACTGAAGAGGTTAAATAAAAGCGTACGGTACATAACGTACCAGATAAATTAAAACAGTCTTCAACAAAAAAATCACATATAAAATTAAATCCCAGTACAGTACTTCAATTACTAGGTGCAGCAGGGAATAAAAGGGAAAGCAAACTGGACTTAACCCACATGATAATACAGTCCTGTAAGCAATCAGGTAAATTTATTGATGCTTTCAATACACAAGGGTAATGGTACCCAAAATGATAAGGAAATGAAGAAACAAAAGAATCAAGTTATCCAATAAGCAGTGAAGTATGATGGGAAAGAGAGTACTTAATACTTCATTAGTGGCAGTTACATTAATGTGATAATTCATATTTAAAATAAAGAATTTTCATAAGGCAATGCTGCCTATCCCTAAGATGATGTAATGTATTTATAACTACAATAAACTAGCTATACATACTGCAAGAACTGTACTGTCCCGCAGGAAAATAACTAATGTAAACCAGAGGAAAATGGTGAATGTATTTTTAAACAAATTACAGTATAGGACTGTACAGAGCATTATTCTTCAGGTACAAAGACTTTATTGAAGCAAAGAGATGAGATTATCAGACAAACTACATTAGTACAAAACAATACCAACTACTACTGCGGCTCATTTGGGTAACTAGGTAAAAACACTAGAGAGAGCTCTGACAGTTACACAACCACTGGCAGTAAAGTTTCTCACCTCTTCTGAGGCAACTTCTTCAAATCGAGGCTGTGCCTCTTCCTCTTGAGCTTGTCCCTCTTCCCCATTTTCATCTTCCTCCCCATCCTCCTCATGGTCCTCCTCCTCCTCCCCATCCTCATCATCTACATCCTCCTCCTCCTCATCCTCCTCCTCCTCCTCCTCCTCCTCCTCCACGCCTGGGCCCATCAGTGGTTGCTACAGTGACCCCCAAAGCACAGGTCAAGTCAACATGCAAGAGTGGCATGCAGAGAGAGCATGGAGGGAGAGCAAGACAGTTAGTTGGCAGTGAGAGGGCACAACACACCCACACTCAATACTTCACAAAGAACGCCACACAAAGATAATCGTATTCTCACTGGTTAACCATTTTAATCCTGGTGACATCCATTACAATTTATTCTTGCCATTGTAAGACTGGATGATATTATTCAACCTACGCAAGGCCTCTCATAATGTATTCTTAGGGGTTTACTAAGTCTCTGTCTAACTCCTCCAGTTGAGTAAGTGTAAACTAAATAAATTATCAAGAGATGGCAAGAATAAAATGAAAAAGACCTCCCCAGGCTATATAGGTTAAGAAGGTTCCATAGCACCTCTTCCTTCCCAGTTTATTCACATACCTGGCTCATTAATATATCTTTGTTTGTTATATAATTATGCAATCTAAGTTGTTACCAAAAGGAGAACAATAACAAACAAAAACACTAAGGAAGAGATACTACCAAGCCTCCTGAGCTTACGAAAATTTGGGCCAGAGGGTTAGGTGAATCAAGGTTCCTAGGAAAATTATATTATCATGCATTTTGGGGTTACAATAAGATTGGTTAGCCATCACCCTTACAAAAAGGTTGGTTATGCTACAAAATATTAGTTTAAGAGATACAGTACTGGAAATATCAAAAAAAGATTTAGAAGAAAATATAATACAGTACACCCACTATATTAGATCACACAACCCCAAGGGACAGCAACAGAGCTAGAGTAACAAACTAAACATGAAGTATTTGAAATATGATAAGCCACAATAAAACATGATGAAAATACTATATTCCCACATAAACCTGATGAAGCAATCGCAAGATTTCTTTGTTCGTTCTGTGGTCATGTATTATAAATAATCTAGAGTACTGAAAAAATAACAATGACTTTACCTTTTAAACTATACTTCTTATTACTGCACTGGTGAGTGTATTACTGCATGATTTCATCATCATCATTGCCCTCCAACTTAAAATCCCACTAAGAAGAATATTAATAGGATGGGGAGCTTCAGAAACAGAAAACAGTGCAAAAGAAAATGTAGGATAACTCCACAAATCATAACAATTACCGTACTATCCATTCCACTGTTGCAAACAAATTACAGCTGGTAATATGCTGGTTGATAACTTTTATGTATAGCAAATCCACAGTCGAGTTCTTTTATACTATAGCCATGACACTACAATACATTCCCACATGAACTTGGATGATGCACAGAATGTGGAGTGTGCACAGTTAAACCTGGGACCAGATCACATAAGTGGAAATAAATCCATCAGAATTACCATACCTGAACCAGATCAGGAGACTAATTCTGGACCACAGTACCTCCAGTAAATCATAATTTCCACTTCAACACTCTCCTTTCAAGAGCCAGCACATGATCAAATTTTGTCACTACCTGTACGGTATCAACCTATCAAATCACACTGTCTGGACCGTATTTACTGGAAATAACCCACAGAACCTACAAAATCAGGAATGAACCAGACCAGATATCTGGAAAAATACAAACTGAATCACCAGATTTTTACTATAATGCACTACATGGCATGTGCAGACATAGTGATTTTTAGAGCTTAGGATGCTTGCGGAAAGTGACTGAAAGGAAAAGAGTGTGTGTGAGTTTGTACTTATAGAGGGTGTAGAGAGTGATTTCTAAAGCACAGAGTGCTTCTACAAACTGTATGAGAGGAACAGAAAGTCAGAAAGTTGCCTATGCAGGTATATACTGGAGTGTGCCTAGAATGACTGACAGACCTAAGAGTACTTGTACTGGATGTCCAAGACAGCAAATTGTTTATGTTAGTGTGTGTAGCCTGTAAAACTAGTATACTGAATTTCTGTGACCTCATATACACCAAATCATTGTGAATGTTGTGACCTGCTGTATATCACTTGTAATGCGAAGCATGCCCAAGTTACTTTATTATCACTTATCAAAACTGAAGTGACAACACTGGAAGTTTTTCACATGGTATATTACCAGTACATAAGCTTCCTAAATTCTGGATATGTTAAAAACAAATACTGTATGTAGAGAAGTAATTGCTATGCACAGTACAATAAAACATGCTCCATATAACTGAGGTATAAGCTAAAAATGAATGAATAAGCGCAATATATACAAAACTTTAACAACTAAATGCAGTGACATGAGTTAAAATAATTATTAGTGTTGCTGATTCATAAGCAGTTTCATGGCTGGTGTCTTTCTTTTGTGGGACAATGAAGCAGGAGAAGAATTCATCTTATATATGTACACCTAAACATCTTTCCATGTCAAGCTATGTATGATGTTTGCGACACTCACCGTTTATTAAAAATGTAATAAATGTTCTCTATATCAAAGAGATTTTTCACAAGAGGGATTTCAGTTTATATATCAATAAATTGGGAAGTAATTAAACTGGGCTGCTGTTATCAACAATAAGCTATTGTGGCTTTCCATATCCTTGTCCCTTATCCCAGCTTTTGGGCATTAGCATAAAAGCATGAAATGAAATTCTAGAACTAAATCACCATACAAGAAGATCATCATCATCCAGACCTCCTTCCCACTTTAGGGCA
Organism: Coenobita brevimanus; assembly: GCF_032717465.1. Taxonomy (NCBI): domain Eukaryota; kingdom Metazoa; phylum Arthropoda; class Malacostraca; order Decapoda; family Coenobitidae; genus Coenobita; species Coenobita brevimanus. The sequence goes on from NC_136967.1 coordinate 3,249,721, forward strand.
GGGTGAGGAATAGCAATGTCCAGACAGCCCAAATTTGCCCAACCAATGGGCCACGATTCCATTCACTCACCATTCAAGTCCCCGGAATCCTGGCTCTTTAGATAAAAAGAATTAGAAACAAAAATCTCCCCATTCCCTTTATTTAAAAAAAAAAAAAAAAAAAAAAAAAAAAAAAAAATACGGTAATGATCACAAACTCCACAGGGTACAATGTATCCCTGCTAGACCAAAGGCCAGAAGTGCATATCTCTGAATCTGGGTGACATCCCATTTTAGTTTACTCCTGCTGCTGCCTGATGACTTTATTCAACTTTGGAAAGCTCTCTCATACTGAAAAGGTTTACTGAAGCAGTACCTAATCTCAGTTTGGAAAGTCTATGGTGAACTAAATAAAATCATCAGGATTAGGCAAGAACTAAAGAAAACAGATATCCCCAAATGCAATGGGTAAATTACCAAATTATTGATTTATGGAATTTCCAGCAAAAGCAATATGGCATCATATCAGTTCTCTTCAAAGAAAAAATGGAAAATATCATTACAATTCTGAATCAAAATTTTTACTTTATTACAGTTTGGTATGGTATTATGAATATCTTTTTACTTTCCAATCACTGCAAAACATTCATGTCATAATTTTTCTTATAATAACAACTTTTATGATATACGATAATGTGTATAAAACAAAAGCCTACTACACAACAAATAAAGTCTCAAACTTAGACATTTCAAGGCTTAATTTGTGGCCTAAATCACCATTCTGCATTACATGCTATTTGCTGTATGCCGTTGATAAGCTTTTATGAAAAGGTAATTAATGACCCATATGAAAATCCACTTTTTCAGAGAAGAAAAATTCTGAAAACAACAAACTGCAATGTTTGACATACCCTCTGCAAGACTGCGTTGTTGTCAGTGTGCGAGACTTCATTATCATCAAGAGAAATGTGGAAGCGTCTACGGAACTCATGCTGAGCTGACACCATCCTCTCCAGTTCATTGTTGTCCTGGGAACTGAGGGAAGAGAAAAAAATTATTATATATATATATATATATATAGTTTCATTCATAAAGGCTGCAACATGCTTGTATGCATTGGCCTTGGTCACCTAACAGCACCTATCCATTATATATACTGTATACACACACACACACATATAAGCATACCCCGGTTTAACGATGCAATTGGTTAAGTAAAAACCCATCACTAGACAGGGTATCGCTTTTTGGGGTAGACTTTAACATGTAAAGTATAGGGATGTGTTTTTGAGCCTTGGGTTTCTCCCCCAGCCAACTCCAAAGTCCACCTAAATGAGTCCAGAGAAAAGTTTAATGCCAATCTAAATGGCCTAAGAGCTGTAAATGAAGCTAACCTAGGCCTAAAAGCTGTGCCTGTCTCGCTTGTACCCAGTCAAGGTTACTGGAGAATGCAATCTCCGACTTATATTCAAAGTCGGTAGAGAAGAAGCAGCAGCATTGTATACAATCCCACCATCTGACGATCCCAGGACAATTCAATAAACATCTGCTATGCATAATAATAATGTATGAATGACAGTATCATCCAAGGTGAGAATTGTTGTGACAGAGAATCAGTGATACTTTGACAGGGAATTCTCTTGACGGTGAATGCGACTGGGATAGCCTTTTCAACAGCCCCTCTTTATGTCGTTTTGGTTACTGTTCTGGTTGTAAAGCTTCTTTATTTTATTTTCTCTTATTTTCCAACATTTACTGTATTCAAAAATTCCTTTGTACTTTCAAAGCATCTTCCCTTGAACAGCCCAAATGAAAACAAGTGATTTATTGATCACTGATGCAATTGGGGTAGCCTGTATAAAGGCCCCTCTTTATGTCATTTTAGCTACTTTTCTGGTTGTTAAGCTCCTTTTTCTTCTCTCCTATTTTCCAACAATTATTTAGAAATTCCTTTATATTTTCAAAGCATTTTTCCTTGAACAGCCCAAATGTAAACACATGATTTATCAATGTTACAGTTTTCATCAATGCATGAAATATTTACTCTCTAAGGCTTTCACAGTTATTAATATTTATTTAAAATTATTACTATGTATTCCATGATAGGTTAGATGACAGTTCAGTGTTCAAACACAAAATATTCTTTGTTGAGTCGCCTACTTGTCCTCAATGTTTTGGTACCTCGTCTGATGGGTGAGAATACGCACCTCAAATGACCGTGTTCACTCCACCTGTGACTAGAACACATTAATCTATGTCTAAAAAATTTATAATTCAACCTAAACACAAAATTTAAGTCAAAAATATCATCAAAATTGGTAAAAAAAAAAAATCAAAACCCATCACAAAACTAGGGGTAGGCCTACGATTGGCAGGGTAGGGTGGTATTTCTACCCCCATCACTATTCTGGGATATTGCAAATTGGGGTTTGCCTGCATATACACATATCAAACCCATATCCCAATTTCCGGCAATGTTGTATACCAGTGGGAGTGTTCGGTCAGTATGTTGGATATCGAAGCAATTTTCCCCATAAGATACTGAAGAAAAGCCATAGATGTGTTTCAGGCTGAAACTCAAACTCTTATATACCTTACTCAATAAACAGAGACTGACACAGAAACACCATAGGTAATGTTATTATCCTCATAAACAATGCTACTGTTAAACAATGAGACATCAAACATCACATGCAGGAGGGTAAGGTGGGTGGGACATGCAGTGTGAGATGCTTCTGGGCAACTGACAGGCAGGCAGCTGGCGGCCAAGCAGAGGTGGGGGGGGGGGCGAGGGAATGAGGAGGGAGACAAGCTAGGGTGGGGGAGGGAGACAAGTGGGGATGGGGGAGGGTGGGGGGATGGGGAGGGAGACAAGCAGGGGTGGAGGGGGGCAGGGGGACAGGGAAGGAGACAAGAAAGCCAAACTGCCCTACAGCCCCTACTACTGCCCCTGCCACCCAGCCTCACTCACTAACTCTCACTCACTCTCACTGACTCACTCTCTCACTCACTTTCACTGACTCACATTCTCACTCACTCTCACTGACTCACACACACTCACTCACTCAGTCACTCTCTCTCTCTCTCTCTCTCTCTCACACACACACACACACACACACACACACACACACACACACACCGCTCGCTGGCTCAGTGGTAACGTTCTCACTTGCCATCTGGTAGACGGGAGTTAGTGCCTTACTCAGGTTGCAAAAAAGTTTCACTGATGAAGTGGGTGGTTACTGTCCCCCTTGAGCAAGGGGAAGGGTGTGTGCGTGTGTGAAGGTCACAACCTTACCCTTAGATCGGACTATATGAGCTCTCAGCTCCCTTCTGGGATGGTAAAAGCTGACGATCACAACCATCAGGTGATCCTGACTGACTCAGTGAATTACACATACACACACACACACTCGGGAGACAAACGGAGGTGGGGGAGTGCAGGAGAATGGAGAGGGAGACATGCCTAACAATGCTGAGAGCAGTGGGGAATGGAAGAGAAATGGGGGCAGAAGAGAGGGGATGGAGGGAGGACAGGGAGAGCCGTGTGCACTACCACATCCTATTCAGACATGCTCGTTTCAAACCTATGGAGGGATGGAGTGTTCGAACTAGCAAATCGATGGCTGTTCAGATTGTGGGAATGTTCCTCCATTTCTTTTGTTCGGTCTAGTGAATCGTCGGTTATCAATGTGTCGGAAAGTAGGGTATGGGTGAATACATTATGATTTATGAACTCCTTCTCCCACTTGCACCAAAGAAAGCTGCACCTGTGCTAACAGCAAACTGATTTTTTTTTTTTTTTTTTAACCCTAAATCTAAGCTCAGAGACTCTTTACACATCAGTATGCTGAAGGACATGATACACTTTAGTCTCCTATTCCCTCTTATGTACAGAACAAATAATTATGGTACACCTAGAAGCCTAGAAAAATGAGTGGCATTATAAAGTGTGTGAGCTCGAGCAGCATGATGAAAAAGTTAAAAAAAAAAAGTAGATGCGCTGGCAGTGACGAGAGAATGGGGCACAGAATGGAAAGAGGAAATTCTGTATGAAGGAAGGGAAAGAAGATGAAAGGAAAATCAATGAAGCAGAGGGGAGGATGGATGGGGGGGGGGGAAGAATATCAATAAAGCAACATTTCCAAAATCATTGGTATATCAGAAGGAGGGAAAAAAATAAAATCAGCCATACTGGGGCATTTCATTAATCATTCTTTTCTCCAAACTTTAACACTAAGATACTGTACAGTGAAAGTGCATCCATAGAGAAAGATATATAAAGCTGAGTCTTGCTCTGCTGACAAACACTAATCGTCATCTGCACTAACCTTGTGGGTCGATTCCATTGTGTAGTTCGAGCATTGTGGTTGACATAGTAAGTTCTCCCATTGGCATCCTGCCGCTCTTCCCAACCCTCTGGCAGTGGATTCTGACTATCATTGGGCACCAGCACTGGCTGCAAGACACATGAAATACCACAAGCAACAATCAGTAATATCCCAACAAACACACAATCACAAACACACAAATATACAGGAAAGTGAAAGTGCTCTCATTTTTTTTATTAGTTAAATCCTGGAGTAGGTGGGGATGCCCATCATCCACTCACTCAATGCAGTGTTACCTTATGGTCTCTACACTGAGTGACAAGCCAAATGGTTTCCTGTACCCAGGAAACCATTTACTACACTGGGTGGTAACCATATAACTGGGGTTTCTGGCCAGGTTAAGTGTCCCCCAGATTCCCCTGCCTAAATTCACTAAATCATGGCAGATGTTTTGGAGGGACTTGGAGGGCCCAATACCTGCCCACGGCCCCAACTAAATGGGTAGATTTGCATGGCCATGTGAAATGTAAGAGGAGTGAATGAGGAGATTGGCTCTATGAGGCAGGTACCAGTACATGTGAAGTGACAGACGGTGGTGAAATATTTCTGGCCTATCAGATGGAGCCAGGATTTCGAGGGCTTCAATGGTGAGTGAATGGAAGTGTGGGCCACTGAACTGGGCAAACTTTGTCTGTCTGGATGTTGCTACTCCTCACCCTACAGTAGGGTGTGAAAGGAGGTCCAGATGATGATGATGATCTTTCAACATTTTCAACAACCAACACTCCCCTACAGGAAACCTAACAGATAGTGTACTGCACTTTAAGCCCTACGAAGCCATGATTGATCCACTCCTGGCAAGAAGGAAAATGCAAATAACCTAATGAATTACAGTACAGTACTATGATCTATTAGAGAGAGAGAGAGAGAGAGAGAGAGAGAGAGAGAGAGAGAGAAAAAAAAAAAGCACAATAAAAACCCCAAAGATTAAAGGAAAACCACCAACAACTCCCTTCCTATTTAATTACGCCAGTCCAACAGATAACAACGTTTCTTTTCTTTTAATTCTTCAAGTATCAACACCAGACCACAATACAGAACATTCACCTAAAACACTTATGCCTCATAGCTAGCCATAAATTCCTTAAATGAACTCTTCAATTTTTCCTACATTCACAACTAAGTCTGAAATATTTTGAAGAAAGCCATATTCAAGCCAGCAACCCACCCATTAATCCACCATCATGAGTCCCCACAGTTGCAATAAATTCCATTAACACATGCAACATTCTCTGCTACATTAACAATCCAGGCTCAACCCAACTCTCATCAAAGCCACACTTTTTAAAACTAATTCATCAAAATTTGGAACCACACTACCAGCAACAGACAGAAACAAAGTTTTTCAACACAATAACAAGACATACTCTGATCAACAAAATCCTTAACATAAATATGCAATACTAGATGTGACTAGCCAACTCCTTTCAAACAGACAAGCCCAAGTACTCAACCAAAACTCAAAGATCCAAATGAAGAATACTCCTCATTGGTGTTCCAATTCCTGCATCCTCTGACCACGACCATTCAAATTTTCATCCATGGCTTACCATCCCCTTCTCCATCCTGCAATCTAATGCCAGATAAAATGGCAATGGCTTCACAACTCATCAACTCACTTTGCAGCAAACCAACTCCAAACACCCAAAAATATGCCTTCTACAAAACTTAATAACTGCTACACTGACAAATTCAATTGTCACTCACATCATTCTAGATACACACACAAAGCACAACCACAAGTCACTCTCTTTAACAAAACACTCCTCATGAAGACATCCCAATATATTTGGACTTACTTAGGATACACACATAACATCTCTCAACACACAAACAACATAATGACAAGGAGTCTCTGAAAACATAAGCACCACAACTGTGCCATTTGGACAATTAATAATTCATACAGGCACCAACAAATTATCTAAGTCCAAACTGGCCCCCACCATAGCAGCCACAAACATGGAAAGGCTTTAAACAAACACAACAAACTCTCAATAAAATCAGATACAGGACTACAATGCTCAACAGTAAGTATATATCACCTTCACCATGAAACAAAAGTATTCCCAATCAAAGACTGGAATAACATGGGAGAAACAATCAACTGCTTCAGCATAGGGCCTATCCCATCCTTGTACAGTAATAATATTCTGCATCCCCCCCCCAAGAGAAAGAGAGAGAGAGAGAGAGAGAGAGAGAGAGAGAGAAAAAAAAAAAACAGCACTAATCTGGGCAAAAATACAAAGAAACACAAAGCCATCCTAGCTATTCACAAGCTTCAGTCACACAGCCTTCTTCATAAACCTATACCAGATATGCATCCCACATAAACTGCCCTTTCCAGACAAGAATTCACTAAGCCAAACTACCGTGTGGCCATCAACCCTCTCTTACTTCAATATTAAGACAAAATACACCTCGCAACAGTCCACTCTGCTCTCACTGTAATGCAACCCCTCACACCACAATACACTCACCTCACGCAATTCATTCTCACAGCACAGACAAACCTTTGGCATAATCTCAATAACAGACCTGCGGGAGTGCCTGGCTGAGGTGGCTGAGCTCCTGAGGTCCATCAGGTTCCCATCCAGAAGAGCCTGGGGTCACAACAACTACTCCGTATTTTATTTGTACCAATTCTGCCACCACACAGCAATGCCAGGCTTATATTGCCACTTCCATTTTCACACAGCAACATAAGACTTATACCACCACTCCCATTATCACACAGCACTATCCAACGTACACTGCCACTCCCATTATCACAGCACCATCTGACTAACATTGCCATTCCCTATATCACACAGTACAATCTGGCTCATATTACTACTGGGTACTCAACCTACCATACACCATCATTTGGCATATAGTACCACTCCTTTTGTGTTACAGTCCGTCACCTTGACTTGGCAATTTTTGTCTCCATTTCACAGCCAATTATCTTAGCCTAATGACAGTATCAGACAATACTGGCTCTACATTGTCAATGACACTTTTTTGTGACTACCACCATTAATCTCTTATTAAAGCTCAGCATTCAAGATGGAAATGGTAGTTTTAGGTCAAGCTAAAAAGGGCAATGCACAGGTGTTCCAAAATATCAAAATGGTTTGCTTCACCTTGTAAAGCAAAATACTAAACACATGGTTCAAAATGTTCTACCATCTGATCTTTCAGTACTTGCTGTTTCTCCATCTAAGTCATCCTTTCTTTCATGCAAGTGAGGTTCCAACTGTACTATAAACAGCACTGGTAACTAGACTGGCCAGTACTCTGAAGAGTTAACCCCTTTCCTATACACTAAGTCTTCCTTAAAAGGAATAAAATCAAGTGGTTGAAGTAACAGAACAGATGACAAACTGAAGGAATTAACAACACACTTAAGAAATGTGACAAAAAGTGGGATTTCTCTGATAAAAAGTATGCATAAATAGGGATTAGCTAATTCATTCCTAAAGATACATTACAGTACTGGTAACAACCTATTATGGCTTTTCCAATCAGACCCAGTCCTTAGCCAACAAATTGAAACATTAAATTATCAGACCTGTTCCCAAGTTGGAGGGGCAGTGTCAGATAGCTCTATTACCCTCTTCAACCAGAGGATGTATTTTTTCTATCTCATTCTTGCAATCTCCATATGATTATAGACAGCATTGAAAGTTTCAGACCGGACAGATTAGAGGTAGCCTCCATTTATTACATCACTATGAGAGGTTATTCCTAAGCTGAATAATATAATCTGAAAGATACAGGGTTAAAATGAAAAATATATCCTTAGACTGAAGTGGTTAAGTACTCTCATCCTCCAAATCCTATCCTAACCTACCCTACCAAGCATCCTAGAATACATCTAAGCTCACCTGTGCTGGAGTCTCCTCCTGCCCACTACTGTTCTCAATGCTGACTACCTCCCAGCTGCCCTCCTCTGGGGTTTGCTCACCAGATGCCCCTCCACTGCTGCCACCAGCACCCTCTTCAGGCATATAGGCAAGGTACAGCTGAAGATTACCTTTCACTCGAGACCTCGTGCTGCAATGTTACATAAAAAGGTACAAAATATTAAAATATGTTCATCATCATCATCTGACTTACTTCAATTGAACATTGCCCTACACTCATGATGAGCTGCCAAGACTTTTACAACAGGTACAACATACTGTATTAAAATATCATGATCATCATCCTGACCCATTTTTCCCCTACCTCAGGTTAGGGACATGAAAGATGCATAAATAAAGCTAGTAGGGCACTTGGTGGAGTGCATTTCTCCGACAAGGGCAACATAATTTCCAAGCCACTTTTCATAATGGGTCGGTTTTCTCATCATTGATTAGGGTTTCACAAAAAATGTTTCCTGGATCCAGAATCTGTAATACGACCTGGATCAGTCCAAAAGTTAATCGATTGTTTCCTGGGCCATGAGCTTCTTATACACTAAATTTGGTCCAAATCTTTCTTTTAGTTTTTAAGTAATCCTGCTAACAGACAAAAAACTAAAAACAAACAAACAAACAGGGGCAAAAACATACCACTAGCAGTACTCTCCTTGTTGGAGAGAGAGAGAGAGAGAGAGAGAGAGAGAGAAAATGAAAGCAGAAATGCCACTATCTATAACATGCCCTACGAAATTAGTAACGGTAATCTTTCATACATCATTCAACGCCAGGAACCCTCAACATGCAACTGTAGTTCATTCATTTTAACTTGTCAGACTTTTTCATTCTTTTGCTGCCAATTTTCTGTAGCTCAGTGAAATATTTAAGACAATATTGCATCCTTTCCACAGCACTTCATGACATGCACCAAATTCTGCTGTTAGCCTCTTTGTTACAGGCCAATATTCAAGACGGAGAATTGCAATTTTACACCTAGCTTAGGTGAACAGAGAAACTCTCTGCCTCCAATACACTACCTGCGAGGTTGGAGGCGATGGTGTCTCTGGGCCACAGTGCGACCCTCTGCCTCCCGGGGCAGATTGTTGAGAGGCAGCTCCACCATGCCCAAGAAGTCATCACGCGTCAGCCGGTTCTCATCAAACACTTCCAGCACCAGCTTATGCTCAAAGGGCTTCACCTGCATTGGGGGTACATCTCTTTAATCAATACAGGTATACCTCAATATACAATACCGGTACCTCTAGATGTGATACCCCAGCTTAACAATGGAGATTGAAATGCCACAATACCCCGCCTGACGATGGCCAAACCCCGGTTTAACTTTTTTTTTTTTTTTTTAAACCGATTTTGATATTTTAGACTAAACTTTCTGCATTTAGGTTGATTTATAAACTGTTTTTAGACTAAGATTAATGTGTTTTAGCCATAGGTAGGGTGAACATTGCCATTTTGGGGTACAGTTTACTAAGCTTGAATTTTTCCAGACTTACTTTTGACGAGTTTCACATTGTAATTGTAGCTTTTAGTGATTTATTTACAGGTTAGCTTCTTTTACAGCTGTCAGGCCATTTAGACTGGCTTAAAACTTGTTTTTGGACTCATCTGGGTGGATTTACGACTTGGTTAGGGGGGAAACCCAAGGCTCAAAAATGCATCCCTATACTTTACATGTTATATCTACCCTGAGATACAATACCCTGCCTAACAATGGGTTTTTACTTAACCAACTGCATCGTTAAACCGGGGTATACCTGTACGTTTCAAACTAAATGATTAATATTAACGTACTGGTACTGATTACAAGACGATCATTAAGGCAGACAATCACTTTTCAGTAAGTCTCAATCTTCCCTTAGACTACCTATAACACACAATCACTAAATATAAAGTTCAGGTCCCTCCATTAGCTCTTAGTACAATACAGGCTATGGTAAAGAGTACCTTGCCCAAATGTCTCATGCTCTGGCTGGGAATTACACCTGGGGCTATCAGTTGCAGTCCGTGTGTCTCCAAGTAAACTACCATAATTCCAATTCCAACTATAATGCTGCACTTCTTAATAACCTCTCTCACCCAATGAGTACTTTCCAGACAATAATATTCTGCTTAGCTTTGGGGGGAGAGCTCTCCTAGTGCTGGAGTTTAATGGAGATAACTTATAACCACTTTATTGCTAAAGGTTTCCATAATACTGTATTAAGAAAAACCATTTGGTGGTAGCAAAAATAAGATGGAAAAGACATAATTGTACTGAAGTTGTTACGGTATGTAGTGCTTCATTAATACTGTACTATCTGCAGTGATACAGTTTTCGATCAGTCAGGTTTAATGAAAAACAAAAAATATAAAACCCAGATCTATTTTATCCCCTATGAGGTGTAGGGCCAAAGGGTTAGGCTACTGTAGTCTAATCCATTAAGAATAGATGACCAGTCTACTTCCCTGAGTGGCATTACATGGCAAAACCTCCAGTCACTGATGGCAATCAATCCTCTGCAAAGGCATTAATATGACTGGGGCGTTCTAACCACATGAACAACGCGTTCGTCAGCTATGTAAAATTGAGTCCCTGACAATCATTCCAGTCACTTTTAAAACAGCTTGTTTTCACCATCAACCTCAACCTGCATCCCTTAAGTATCATCCACAGTTCCACAGTACACTCAGAGATATTGTCGCTTCTAAATAAGTAAATAAGAAAGTTGTTATTTAGTACTTACTCGGAATATAAATTCTTCATCCCAGTGTGGATTTAAGGTCTGAAACAGAGAGGGCATGTTATTTAGTACTTACTCGGAATATAAATTCTTCATCCCAGTGTGGATTTAAGGTCTGAAACAGAGAGGGCATGTTAATCATACTATTTTGCCTTAGGTATTTAGTACAAATCTATGTCTTTTTCAAAAAAAAAGAAAGAAAAAAAAGAAAAAAAAAAAAAAAAAATCCATCCATCATCCAATCCTACATTGCCCCATGAGGAGTGTAAGAGTCCGGGGTTAGGCAAGTTGGTCCTGACATTTAAGATGAGAGTGACCAGCCTCACTCATCCCTGAGTGGCATTACGTGAGCAATAACAATATTAAAATAAAAATTTAATTATGAACACCTCTGAATCTGCTAAGTCACACTATCTCATACTACACTTCAAAATAAAGTTAAATATTAAAATGCTATAAAACTCACAGAATGATACAGTTGACGGTATTGTATTAAAGTACACTTGAGAAGCCTGTTTGCCAAAGCACATCCTTTTTAACAATGTACACTTTTGTACAGCGACCCCTCCATTTATGCAGGCAATGTTAACCTGACCTTCCATGTAAGTGGAGACTGCATAAGTGGGCTCCTTTAATCTATTAAAATATAGCTAACCTGTTAACCGAGTCCTCGGCTGGATCCCAACTTGCCTACCAAAACCCTTAGACCTCAATTAGACCACAGATATGCTTCCCAAGGGCATAGTCTACTGTAGAGATGATCAGCAGACATAGGACAGTGGCATCAAATGGGTTTTAAGAATAAATGAGGAAGATATCTCACTATGATACAGTAAACTCTCAATTTTCTGTCATTGCAATAATCTGCCCAACACAACATCTGACACTTTTTGCCTGGCTCTATTAAAGCAACATCCAGCAAAATTTGGCTACACCTAGCACTGAAACGGGAAACAACCGGTAGTCCTATGTAACATCTGGTGGAAAGGCATATCATCCTGCTCAGACACAGGACCCAACTAGTGCCCAGGAAAACCCCGCAACGTCCCAGCCATTCAGATTGCATTGCCGGAGCAGCCCACCCGGTGTGCTGAGCCTACTGTAGCTCACTCGGTCTCTCCCGTAGATGCCGTACAGTAAGGACGTACAGTATGTGTGTGCTCTGCTCTTGTGACCCACGCAGTGGCTAAACCCTAGTGCTGTGACTTAGTCTATGGCATCCAATGCCTCGCTCACTGATGTAGTGCAGTGACTAACCTTGTTGCCCCTCAGTGCTCAAATTACTGTATAGTGAGGACATATCTGTGTGTATTTACCTTCCATCAAAGCCAACACTGGGTGAGCAGAGTTTGATTATGATTATATTATGTACTGTATTACTGTGCTACATGTGTTGTATTAATACTGTACAGTACCGCATTTTATGCTTAATTTTAATCTTTTACTCATGGGTAATGTTGTAGGAAAGTTTTTGGGATAGTCGAGACGGATAATAACACATTATCTGGCTCAACACCGAATGGATAGCCAACAGGGGGTATTATGCAATATCCAGAGTTCTGCAATATCCGGTGTGGGGGTTGGCTAAAGCATGCCGGATAATCTTGTTTACTGTCTTCTTAACCTGCTGACTAAAAATGTTGTGATCCCAACTATTTCCTAGGGATGCAAGGTGTCAGCCTCAAACTTCTCAAATTCTTGACAAAACTCAAGATGGTGGCTTACATATCCCTGCATGAGTTATTTTGAAGCACACTGCCAATTTTGGCACAGTTTATTGGCACCCTGCCAAATTTTGGCATACGTTATGGGTGCTGTGTAAGCAGAATCCATGCAAGTAAGGTCTCCATAAAAGAAAGGGTCACTGTATTTCAATTACTGTAAGTTCTAAAGGAAGGCAGGAACAACACAGAATCAAAATTGCCACCCCATGTAAGTACTGTACCTCCCTCTGTCTCTCTGGTGGAGGACTGCAGGCAAACTTTTGTTCATGACAGAAGCAGCTATCAATTTTGAACCTCCCATTATAAAAGTATGGGAAATTAAGATTTTAAAAACTGCAGATATCACACATTACCTTTTTCTTTGTTTTCGTTGTGACACTGTCAACATAATCATCAGTTCCATTGGGCTCTTTATTGACTAGCTCGATTTTGACGTAAGGATCACTGAAAATTAACAAAATCATGATTATGTGATGACAACAAGAAATTTGTTAACTTATCATTCATGCACCTGAAATTTTCAGCTGAATCTCCCTGGCAATTCACTCTACATGTACAGCTGATGACAAAGTTCACCTACTATTCCAATGCACCTACGTCACATTTGGGACAGAGCATGGTTTCATCCCTGATGCAACACAACAAAGTACAACATTAAGGACAGAGAAATACACAAAGCCTCCTTCACTTGGAAATGGAAGTTAGACAAAGAAGATGTGAAATAATACATAAACTTTTGTCCCCAGCTGATATTTCATAAAGCACTGTCTTTCACACTATACCATAAAAATAGCTATAATTTTTAAAATTTCCTGTCAGAATGCAAACTTCACCTTGAGTTCATTTCATGTAAAAGCTGCAGTACAACAATTAAAATTATCCTCCCTGAATTAAGTGATGTATTCTACTGGCTTACTCTTGCTACCTCTAGGCAGTCATTCACTTTAGAGGAGATCTCCTGGAATGAAGGGGTCTGTGAAAGCTATATCATATCTAATCCCTTCAGATGAAAGAGTGTTGCCTAAACTGAATAAAATAGTCTGGAGGCAGCAATAACTGAAGAATGCTGGTGCCTTGTCAGATTCAAAAAGTTAATCAAACTAATTAAGGAACATAGGCAGTGGTATTTCTGTTTTAACATTACTGTACTAAAAAATAACTGTGAGTGCAATGGACCTACGTGTGAGTAAATCAAACTTACCTTGCACCAAATATATCCTTTTTGGCTAATCCTCTACCTCCAATCACTCGTAATCGTACTAATTTCGTTGCCTCAACCTGAAAAAATAAAAGACATTGTAGTACTGTACACTTCAGTAAGTTGGTAGCAACAGGACAGAACCAAATATACCTGTAGAGTAACTACATAAAACCAATACAGAATAAAGACCAATTTTCAATATATACCAGCTCAAATATAGTACATGTCCACTAAGTACTGTATACATTTTCTCTGTACTGATAAAGTCTGTATAAGTAACACAGAGGGTATATATCACTGTGCCATTGTACAGATAAACTTGTAAGGATAAGGTGATACACAGTCTCCTAAGCCAGTGATACCAATGTATGACCATAGAACTGGAGAAAGAATGTTAAAAGTGAGTGTAGGCCTATGCATTTTTTTTTTTTTTATGCGAGGAAGAAGGAACCAAAGGCCATGAGCCCGCAGTAACAGTTCCCTCCAAGAGAAAAACAAAATACAATAAAGAGCCAAATTCAAGATCCGATCATTTTGAGATACCTGGACACACTGCATTTGAAAGACTGGAGATCATAGGCAGCAGGAAATACAGACAGAGGGAGACAGTTCCAGAGCTGACCTGTTGCATAAATGAAAGACTGGGAGTAACGGTTAACTCTTGCATTAGAGAGTTGGACAGAAAAGGGATGAGAGTTTGCTGCCAGACGGGTGCTACGCGCCTGTCGTAGAGGTGGAGGAATGCAAGCAGACAGTTCAGAGGAGCAGTGACCATTAAAGTAGCGATAAAAAAGAGATAAAGATGCAACAGTGCGGCGAAGAGACAGAGGTTGAAGGGAGTCAGTAAGAGGAGGAGAGTTAATGAGACGAAAAGATGTTTGTGGTATGTGTCAGCATTTATTATACCAGTATACCAAAGTGTCGGTGGGGGATGAAGGGTGCAGTTCACGGAGGAAAGGCTGGATGGATGCTGTGGTCATATCTGAAAGAGGTATGGTAGCCTATGTGATGGTAGGGAAGGAAACAGAAATTGGGAGGTATTACCTTGTCACTGTCAGATGGATTGAAGAAGTCTATTAGGCCTACTCACAAAAAGTGTGAGAAGCATCACAGATGATAAGATAGGTGAGGAACAGGATGGATTTATCAATGGTAAATCATCATCCACCTTGCTCACCCAACAATGCCATCCATGACATCAACCCATCCAGCCTTGATAAAATTTTATTTTCTCTCTCTTTTTACTATTAAACCCTAAATCATGAACCATAAACTGTTTCAAAGTTGCTTCACTTTGAATACCAATTTGTCAGCACACACACTACACATCAATAAGGATTAACTGTAGCTAAGTGAGAGATGTATCAGCCAGTCATTCTATGACTCCCTTATTAAATCAATGAGCCCCACATCAGGGCAATGCAAACCTATCAGTGCAGATCTTACTTTATTACAACATACTGGATAATTTCAGACTAAATGTGCTCAAATTATCACACAACCTGGCAACCCACACATTCCAATGACCCACCCTGCCCACCAACCACGGTCACCCACCAACCCCACTCGTGAATGCCGTCCACCCTCCTCACTCAACAATGCCATCCATGACATCAACCCATCGAGCCCTTCCATCATACCCAACCATCTCTCCCTGAATTCAGTGTACCTGCAGTGGTTTCTTGTTTCAAGTGTATGTGAGAAACATTATGTCTTTTTCCGATAACGTTCCTCAAGCTATGCATGTAATGTGTGTGACGGAGCATATGGCATACCAGAGTCTCTTACAAGATATCGCAGGGCTACATTAGTGAGGTACTAGGATGCCTATATATAATATAGAGTTATGTTAGTTTTCTCCAATTCGTAAGCTGTGTATATGAAAAATGTAAAAAAAACGTCACACATGTTCCTCCTGAGGCAAGGTACTTCCACTTCAAGGTTGTGCCACAGTCTGACTGCAAAGTATATGTAAACAACTGTAGTGACAATTACAACTCAAATAGATGCTACTTCAATAAAAACCAATGTCAGCATTCAAAATAAATAAATACGTGGGTCAATGATGATAAGAAAATAACTAATTTCAGCATGGATTTTTCTTCAGTGACATGGTATGATATTTTTCAATGCCTCACTCTCAATAGACAGTTTAAAAATTTTTGTCAAGATTCATAACATTCAATGTTTAAGCGTAAAATGATATATAATTTTTATATTTTTGATCAAATCAATGACTGATACGAAAGGCTGACATTATCATGACTCTTAAGGGCGTGAAGCCGACAATGAGATTGTCAAGATATAGACGGCCATAAGCCTATAAATATTCATTTCCTCAGTCTTTCAGTAATACCAAGGTAATCAATATGAAAAACTGTAACAGAAAATCTGGAATTTCAACAATAAAATCAGGCATTAATGTTTGCCTAATAGCTAGCCTAATTACCCTTCTGACTACCACAAGACAATTCTATTATGTTCTGGAGAAATACGATACTGTACCCTAGACAAATGAAGCTGAAAGTGCTTGATATAATAGATGGTGCAGGAAAACAATGCTTACAGGTTATCAATATTCATTACAACACCGATGTCAAGGTCATTTGATTATTGCAACCATATTAACATTTAGCTGTAGGAATTGTTCCAGCTACAGTACAGTATATAAAGTCTACAGTACAAAGATAAACCAAATGTGACAACAGACATGAATGAAAACAATCATAGAGCATTATATAAACCAGCAGCATGATAAGTAAACCTAAATATCCTTGAGACCCAACACTACTAACAAAGGCATTTCTAGTTATTCATGGATAGTGACAGACTAACAAGGAGTTTATGTGAGTGAGGTAGGGGGGGGGAGGGAGGGGAAGGGTAAGGATGAGATGGAGTGGAGAGGTATATGAGAGAAGGGGGTGTGGGCTGGGGGAAGGGCAGTGAAATGGTGGGGGATAGGGCAACATGGAGGTGATTTGTTTGTGGCCACCCTTTACGGGATTATGGAGTCTGGCAATAGATAGACAGATACTGTAGATATTTCTAATTATGTCTAAAGTAAAAAGACAGAAAAACTTATCACTTTTCCATTGTTGACTATAATGCTAATTTGTCTCTTTCCTCATCCCTTGCAGCACCCACTGCTTAGAAAAAGTTTGAGATATGGAACACATCCCTGATTTATAACTTGGCCTACCTGTCCCTTCGGTAACACGGTTGCTTTCGAGACCTGTGCACACAAGCTGGATCTTATACAGTACCTTGTAGCTATAGTGGGCAAATTAAATTAAATTGCTGCTTACAGATCATCCTTACTGGTCTAATATCATACAAAATCCATCTCTTTGAGAAATCCCATTTCCCTGATTCACCAAAACCTGATGTGTCCTTGGTGCCTAAATACCGCACCATGAAACACTAAACCACTAAGTTTGTATCTCGCTTGTACGATTATGCCCAAAGTTAACGTTAATGTAAGTGATAACCTGGTATATTAGTGGAATTGTTGATGATTTAACGATGAGTGCAATTTTCCAAAGGACAAGTAGGTCATTAAAATATTATGGATACAGATTATACATACCGTTCCATCGCAGTTTGGCTGAGGTACATAGCCTACAATACGAGAAGTTTGAGCCATTCCTCCATCAGTTAGACGTTACTAATAGTACCTAAAACAATTTCCTATCACCCCTTCCTCTAACTTAATCACTTGACACACGATATATGTTTGAGGCCTTCGCGAAACAATGCGTTGAAGATCTTTACGAGCATCGGTGCTCTAGGATCAGGTTATAATATCTTTCAGAAAACATTCCTTATGATCCTCGATTCGTAGAATGTTATTCAGCATGGAATATGATGTGGCTTCAGCAATTTTGTTTTTAAAAATACAATTGTCTTTTGTAAAGTTCTATAATATTCTTAGAATCAGATTGTACCAAAAAAAGGGATCCGTAAGATAGGCTCGACTTTCTATCGTCTATATTTACCCAAGTAAACAGACGATGCACGACATAACATACTTTCCTATTGGCAAACGGGATTGAAAACATGTAATAATTAAGCATTTTACATTGAAACGTAAAAATTTTCACCTTGTGTTTATCTATAATTACCTTCCTAGCACAGCATAGATATTTATATACAACTTACAGCATCTCAATTTCGAGTACTTGAATGAGCAATTTGGCTGCTTCAGCAATTGCATAATTGTTTCAGTATTATCTTGCTAAGCTATGGAGTGAGGGGGATATATTACATTCTTGTTACAATTTTACTAATTTTATCCTAATATGAATTTTATATAACTTTTAGGTACACTCAGGGAGGGCAAATTTTCCATGAGAATTCCAAACTTTTATAACGTAAAACCTACAATATTATCCGCCCTTGGGCAATGTCAGGTAAAGCAGCACTCTCTCGCGTCACACTGCTGCAGTGATGCGTCAGAAGCCTTCCATCTGTACTCTGCGGCAGGGTCGACCGCGTGATTTCTGTGGGCTGTCAAATTTTAACGCCGCACTTTTTTTTTAATCCTCAAAAATAACTATGCAAGTTGGCCAGTTGATAGGACTTATCTGAGGAAACTCATGCGATCAAACGAATTTCATTAGATTTCATTTGATAATCCTTAACTGTCATAATATTCCTGATTAACCTTTTCATAATCAGCAAATGCTATGTAAATGTAATGGGTCTCAAACAAATGCATCATGAGCCCTACACCCATGAGCTTTGGTGTAGATATTTCAACATGTTACAACGGAACAGTGACCTCATCACGAAGACAGCCAGATTATTGCTGCCAATATAGGCTACTGTTGCCTACCATGAGTAGCAAAGATAAAGTTCACTAGCCGAAAATGGTGATGAGCAGTGGTATAGCTAGGACTTAAAAAAAAAAAAAAAATGGCCAACCTTCATCATGGGGTGAGCCATAGAGATGTCTTTCGGGTAGCGGGGTATTCCACCGAAAATTTGGAGTGGCTAATGGAGGAGGGTGCAGAAATCTAGTTGTTACTGTTGAGTAACCCTAGTCTATCTTACTGAGCAGACCTATCAACCACAGCCAAGAAACCGCTTTTGCAAGGCCATCCCCTGTAGTGGACAGATGATCCCTTGCGGTGGACAGCGCTTCACCACTGGGGGATGTGGGAAAGAATGTGGAAATTTGGTCCCTGAATGGATTCCGCATTTGCGTCTCTCCACCCAGTCAACAGGGTCATAATAGTAAGATCCACATCACCTCGTCATTTGGTTATATGCTTACCACCCAGCGTTGTAGATGGCTTGTCGCTCAGTGTAGAGCAACCTGAAGTGGAAAGAAGAGTAATAAGTGACAGGAAGGATGGGAGAAATAGAAAGGAGGGCAGACACAAAATAAGATTGATAGAGGCGAAGGAAGAAGTAGGCAGCACTAGAGTGGATGATGGTCACCACCACAGGAAACTATTTTTACTGGGAAAAAATACAGGGTAGAGAAGTATGAGTGTACAATTAAAGACCTGAAACTAAGCCAGAGCTTAAACTATGAGTACAGTAGCTGATGACTACAGTAAGTCAATGATGGGAGTTCCTCCACGAGGAGGTAAACGTCTTCCTCCTGAGGGTGCTGGTCACATTGGCTGGTCATGCACCTCCTCCAGTAAGATGATGCCCCACTCACGGGTGTGATCAAGGAAAGCCCCCAGTCCCTTGCCACGGAACGAAACACGGCTTTTTATCACGAGCGGGGGCATATTCCTGGCTGGCCCCCGGGTTCTTGTGGGATGAGGGAGACGGAGGCCAGGCAGTGTACTGTAAGGTTGTGAGTTTATATTCTGGCACTTCCTTCCTCGGCGATTTATTTATTATTTTGCACATCACACTTTGATATTTGTGTGTAATTTTTGCCTTTATAATATTGATATAGATTGTATAAATACCACACAAACGAATATTACGCGTGCCATGTGCACAAATGTTAGGAAGAAATACCAGAATATGTGCTACGATGACAAGAAAACGGGTTTTGGAGGTCGTGGAATGGCTTAAGATTTAGGAGGTAATGCAGAGCTTATATTTGCTACTAATTAAAGAAGCCTCAGAATGGGGGAGAGAGAGAGAGAGAGAGAGAGAGAGAGAGGGGGGGGGGGTCCAATATCGATCTTCCTGTACCATGATTCAATACAACTTGGGAAAGGCCTCTCATATTCACGGGATTTTTAAAGCGTGTATTATAATGATGATGATGATGATGATGATGATGTAGGCTATGTGACCCCTCCATTTCAAACAGTCTATCCTAAGGTGGATAAAATCGTCAGATGACAAGAATATAATGAAGACGATATCTCCAGGCTCCAGGGGATGTGAGAC
>NC_136967.1:3275000-3295000 GCF_032717465.1 Coenobita brevimanus
AACCCCTGCAGCCGCGGGGGGCGGGGTGAGGCGGGGGAGCTCATTGCTGCAGGCCGAAGACAAGGGATAGGACGATGGCGAGGCTGCTGAGGAAGCAGGAGCAGCCGAGGCATCCAGCACCCATGGGACCCTTGAAGCCCCCCATGCCGCCCCACGCGCCTGCCTCCCCATCATCCTTGTCGTCCCCCTTTTTACCTTTTCCTTTCTTCTTACCCTTGTCCTTTTTCTTCCCTTCGCCCTTCTTCTTACCCTTCTTCCCGAGTGGTGAGGGCTGAGTCCCTCCACCGGCTCTCTGACCCTGAGGGCCAGGCCCCTGGCCCGGGGGGCGGGGCCCCCTACCCAGAGGTCCTGGCCCTCCCCCCTGAGGGCCTGGCCCCCTGCTCTGGTAGCCCTCCATCTCCTTGTCGTTCCCCCTGTCCCTGTCGCCACCCTTCTTTACCCCCTGGCCTTTCATTTTAGTCCAAATTTAAACTAAAGAAACACGAAGAAATTAATAAGGCGATGATGGGCTGGTGGTGGTGGCGGTGAAGAGGAGAAGGGGATGAAGATGCACTTCACACACACACACACACACACACACACACACACACACGCTAATCGGGAATCACTGGGGAGGAATAAGCCTGAGGGTGAGCACTTTTAGGCCTGCGTGCTGGAACGAGTTTTGAGGAGGTTTTGTGGCTTGAGTGACATACAGGAGGACAATAAGGTGCAACAAACAAAATAAATCGCTGAGAAGGAGGTGTTGGGAAAGATCCCAATGCCAACTTGATGTCACGATGCTATTGATGTGGTTGTGGTGGTGGTGGTCCTGGTCTCATCCGAATGTGAGCCCGGTGGATTGCAGGCTGAAGTTTCCTTTCTCCTTCAGACCACCATCCTCTTTTCGTGGGGTAGGGAGGGAGGTGAGGGCCTTTTGTATAACTGGGCAGCGGAGTCTTCCTATACCACGTGCAGGTGTCCCTCCCCAGAATCCAGTCAGACAGTAGCAAGAAAAAATGTGCTTGAATCTGATAATAGGCAACTTTTCTGCAATTTCTTGTCAAGGTACAAAAAAAAGAAAAGAAAAAGAAAGAAAGAAAGAAAAAGAAAATAAAGCCACAAAAGGGGACTCCAGTAAGGGGCTTCGTAACAACTCTTCCTTAGCGATTTATTTTTCAAGACGCATCTCAGTCCCTTCAGTTCGAGGACGTATTTTACATTTCGTTCTTGCTTCCCGCGGTACTGGAGAGGGACGCCTTCATGTGGTGGCACCGATATAACCAGGCGACTCAACTGCCTCGTTATATGGGCGTCCCTCAACTAGGCCTACTTCCCTATCCCCCGAAAGGAGGAAGGTGGACTGCACAAGGAAGGTTTAAGCCAGCAGTCCACCAAGTTCATGTTTCAGATGAGCCTGGGGTTACTACTACTACTAGTACTTCTACTACTACTTCTACTATTACTACTACTACTGTTACAACTACTTCTACTACTACTACTATGTCGCTCCCATCCCACAGCACCAGGGAATGCAGTTATAAAAAGATCTGACCCAATGCACAAAATAAGCAAAGTCTTCCCAAACGGTTAACTAATATCAAAGACCATTTTCTTTTTCGTATTGTGTCACTTTAGCATTCTCTGTAATTCGATTGAGGAGAGTTTGGTGGCTGTGTGAGTGAAGATGATTCCTGGGGCTTGAATGGTGAGTGGATGAGTGTGTGGCCCATTTCTCTGAACATACTCATTCTTAGTACTCCCAGTCATTTTTTCCATTTTTCCTTGCTTTTTGGACCTCATCCTCATATGGGTGGGAACAAAAGGCGTGATGATGATGATGATGATGATGAGTGAAGGCAGCCATACAATGAGTGTACAAACAGGCTTATAAACAACTTAAGCCTGATAAAGTTATAAACGCGGTCCCATGAGAACAGAGCCGTCCCACCAAAGCTCACCATTTATTTTTTGTATAGGAAAAGAGACATTAAAAAAACAGCAGCTGAGAAACTAAGACACCTTAGGCATGAAGAAATCCAGTGCCAGTCACAAGACGCCGTGTGCTTGTGGGGATAGGAGGCTTACAACAGGGCTTTTACACCAGTGATATTCAAAAGGGTAATAAGGTGTAAGGCAGAGAATAAATCGCTAAGGAAAAAGCGCTACGGGCAAAAGATATTATTTTCCTCTATATGTATGCTCACCCACTGGCTGAGTCAGTCCACATGGTCCCAGCTATTTCGAGTTCTTCTGTCTCGTGTCAGCTTGCATATTGTCTCTCGTGTCGTATCTAAGAAAGTTTTCGTGTATCATCTTGTATTAATATTGCTTCTGCCTTCTTTAATTCATGCATTATTTACCCTGGCCCATTAATGTTTACTGGTACGTGCCACTTGGTAGTATCCTTGAAGAAGACACATTTCCCAACAAATGTTTAACGGCAACCTGTGCATTATGTGCACCTGCGACATCATATATATATATATAGATAGATAGATAGATAGATAGATAGATAGATAGATAGATAGATAGATGAATAGATAGATAGATAGATAGATAGATAGATAGATAGATGAATAGATAGATAGATAGATAGATAGATATAGATATAGATATAGATATAACACTCAGTAAATACTTGTCTCCCGTGACATACAACTGTTCTATAGAGAAAGATGAATCATTTGCTCAATTATTTTTTTTACTTTTTTATTTACAATAAATAGTACAATAACTTCTCGCATCTGACACTCACATGGTGTAGAGGAAGGGTTAGAAGGAAGAGGGTGTGAGAGAGAGAAGGATAAGCGGGTGGAGCGTCCCGGGAGTCCCTGGCGTGATGGTGGTAGTTGTGAAGAAAGCAGTTCTCCAGTCATCTCGGGGCTTCTCCTCCGCTGGGTGGGGTCAGGGTCATAGGGCGTGTCGGTAATTCTGGTGTGGCCACGGAGCCTCAGCCGTGACCTGGAGGCCCCTCTGCCACGCCTGCCTCACTGCCTTCTTAGGCAGGGATGTGGCAGGAGCAGGCGGATGGCAGTTTGTAGATGTCGATGAAGAGACCCTTGTAGGGGTCGCATGGGTCGTAGGAGAGAAGACGATGGTAGACGTACTTCTGAGTACAGTGGCTCTTGTAGCAGGGAGCCAGAGCACGGCATGCAGCCTCAGGGAACAGGCATGTCTCCAGTCTGGCCGTCTGTGTGTAGTAGTGAACATCGTTGACGATGACGCGCCACTTTCCCTCCACATTCTGGGCACGCTTGGGCCTGCCATAGATCACGTACGAAGGGCAGATGTAGCCCTCTGGACCTGCCCAGTGGGTGACGTCGTAGGGGGATTTGCCGGTAGAAGCTCCGGTATAGAAAGAGTAGTCGAAATATTCCTCTTGTTTTTTCGACACATATTCAACGAGATCGTCAGCGGACTGGTCAGCCACGTCAGCATACTTCTTGGCGAAAAGTTGGTCAGAAGTGATGGCATTATTGATTTCATACTCGGGGTACTCTGGATCCTCTAAACAGAAGGTCTCGTAGCCCTTAGCACAGGCAGGAGGGGTAGTGGGGTCGCAGTACCCTGGCTTGTAGGAGGGCGGAGGGCCGTAGGTTGGCTTGGGGGTGTAGGAAGTCGGGGGGCGGGAGTAGGGTGGGGGAGGGCCTGTGGCAAGAGAGACTCCGGCGCACGCCAGAATCACCGACTGAAAAGAAATTGTCGTCAATAATGATATATCTGGTACAAGAAAATATACTGCCAGATTAACTTTCTGATTTTGAATGATAGTTTTTTACTCCCTGAGGTGAAGAAAACTAACTTTAAAATGTGCAGATCTTTGCAAGTAAGTTGAGGCAGAAAAATTTGCTTGAAGAAGAAGAGAAGAGGAAGAAGAAGAAAAAGGGTTACCTTACTGCATACTGACTGCACAAAAGTTTCATGTTCAAGCTTACCAGTGCAAGAACCATGTTGAGGCTGCGATGTGAGACTTGTACTGCCGTCTTCCCGCCTCACCTGCCTTTATATACCCGTCAGACAAGGCGTGAGGGTCCCGTGACGCAGCACTGAGCTAAAAATAACTCTACATTCACTCTCTGAGCACTTGCAAGCGAGGGCTCACGGTCGCTGAGGAAGCTAAGCCACCTTCAAGCCAAAGACACGCCTTACACATTTAATCAACACAGACTGTCCTAAATAAAGATCAGTCACTGTTTGGCCGTCAGTCGGAATGACAAAAGTTTTACGTTTATTGATGTGTAATAAATATATCAAAATCGTTGTGGTAGATGACAGTCGGGAGGATACACACACACACACACACACACACACACATATATATATATATATATATATATATATATATATATTATATAACTGTGTGCAAGTCAAGAATTATGAGTTGATAAATTACAAAAAATCATTTGAACGATGTAAATTGTACACTTAAATAAACAGTAATTATATAAACAGGCTGTCTTGTTCTTGATATCCCATGCACACCATACACAATCATCCTTTGTTTATGCATATTAGCTACTCGGTTTGCACACTAAAGCATAGTGCGTTAAGCATGGCTGCTTGCAGTGAAAGACTCTCCCAAGCCTCGTAAGAAACCACTCGAATTCAACTGGTTATACATAACATTATCAACCTTTTCAGTCAGTTGATGCACATTTCTATTTTATTCTTACAATCCCTACGAAAACTTACTTATTTTGGGATGAATAAAAAAAATGATGGATAAAATCATTCATTAGCTTTTTCTTTACTAGGGAACTCTCCTGAAGTGAGTAAAACAGCATCTAGTGGCAGAAAAATGAAAATATGCTAGAGATGAAGAGGCTAGATCTCCTCAGTACTAGAGATTTTTAAAAGCTAAATTCAGTCGCTTGACGGTAGAAAAAATACATCATGGCTCCTAAAGGGCTAACAGGAACGTAAAACTATTCTCAGATGCAACGTACATACGACACAAACATCAGCTGACCGACTGACGCTTAATTTTATTACTCTTATTACTCTGATGATTGTGTTCAGTTATGAGAAACCATGCACAGGGAAATGCTTGTATTAGTCCATATTACTGGGAGTCCATTGCAGGCCCAGACTTGCTCAACGGAGGGAGTGTGATGGCCAGATTCAATCCTTCCCCATGCTGGCGACGTAGCAGTGGGGACGGGGTGCCTATAAGAAGAGTAATGGATGTGAAAGTGAAAGTGTTGTAGTGGTTTCTTGTGTACATGTCAGAGTCTGCATGTGTCATCGGTAGAATTGAGAGGATGCTAATATATGATATAGATGGGGTTATAAAAGAGATACAGGGTAGAACAGTGGATGTGGGAGGGTCCCTAATGAGAGTGGGCAACGTTTGGAAACTTCCTGTACTGTTGTTTGCAGATTATGCTGCACTGTTAAGCGAATACGAGGGGGAACTGCAAGGCTTGGTGACTGAGTTTGGGAGAGTGTGTAAGAAACGGAATCTAAAGGTGAATGTAGGGAGTCTCAGTAGTACGATAGCGAATATCTACGATTTGTGTACGAATTCTATGCCTAGAGACTCAAGCTACTTAATTTTTTTTTATACGGAAAACTAGAAGTTTCCTTTTAGAAGGCCATGGACAGTTAAACAGATGGGTGACCTGTCCAGACAAGAATGTAATTGATTATGACCACAATACAGTATACATGCCACATCATAAATGATACTGAATTTCTAGAAATGCTAAACAATTCTCAGAAAACTGTGAATTATTGTGAGCCACTAAATCTCTGACACGAGAAACGTGGACCTGTACCGATTACGTGTAATGTATGTGACAAAGATACATTTTCCTTACTATATATATATACACAGTAAAACTTGTTTGGTTTCTCATGCCATTTACTGAGGACATATAATTCACAAACATCATTTATGTTCAATTCTTTATTGACAAATAAATAGTACAATAACTTCTCGCATCTGGCACTCGCATGGCGTAGAGAAAGGGTTAGAAGGAAGAGGGTGTGAGAGAGAGAAGGATGAGCGGGTGGAGCGTCCCGGGAGTCCCTGGCGTGATGGTGGTAGTTGTGAAGAAAGCAGTTCTCCAGTCATCTCGGGGCTTCTCCTCCGCTGGGTGGGGTCAGGGTCATAGGGCGTGTCGGTAATTCTGGTGTGGCCACGGAGCCTCAGCCGTGACCTGGAGGCTCCTCTGTCACGCCTGCCTCATCGCCTTCTTAGGCAGGGATGTGGCAGGAGCAGGCGGATGGCAGTTTGTAGATGTCAATGAAGAGACCCTTGTAGGGGTCGCATGGGTCGTAGGAGAGGAGACGGTGGTAGACGTACTTCTGAGTACAGTGGCTCTTGAAGCAGGGAGCCAGAGCACGGCATGCAGCCTCAGGGAACAGGCATGTCTCCAGTCTGGCCGTCTGTGTGTAGTAGTGAACATCGTTGACGATGACGCGCCACTTACCCTCCACATTCTGGGCACGCTTGGGCATGGCGTAGGCCACGTCCGAGGGGCAGATGTAGCCCTCGGGGCCTCCCCAGTGGGTGGCATCGTAAGGAGAGTCACCAGTGGAAGCTCCAGTGTAGTACGAGTAGTCGAAGGCTTCCTCTTGGTCCTTGGTTACCATGTCAACGAGATCGTCAGCAGATTGATCAGCCACGTCAGCATACTTCTTGGCGAACAGGTGGTCAGCACTGATGGCGCCCTTGATCTCGTACTCAGGGTACTCAGAGTCTGAGAGGCAGTATGAGAGGGTGGAGTTAGCTGCGCAGGTTGGAGTGGCTGTGGGGTCGCAGTAGGAGTGTTTGTATGAGGGCTGGTGGCCGTATTGGGGCTGGTGGCCATAATGGGGCTGAGGGTGGCCGTAGGCTGGAGGATGAGCCGCCAAGGAGACTCCGACGCACGCCAGAACAACCGACTGAGAAACACCAAGCGTCAGTATTAACAATGAAAACAGAAAGAATAATATTCCACAGTGCATGTTTTTCTTTATTCATAATGAAAATGCTGGTGATGGTACACTGCACTGATTTTTTTTTCCCCTGCTGTACACTTTCAAAAAAAGATTGAAATATTAATTTTAACTCAATGAGAAATGCCAGTGAAGGAGACAAGGTAATTATTAAAATCAAACTCTCCCCTGGCGGTCACAGTACTCACCACAAGAAGAACCATGATGCGGCTATGCGAGAGTTGTACTTGAGCGACTACTGTATTTCCGAGGAGGTGGCACCCCTTATATACTGGGTGGGTCCGTGACGTCACTACCCTTCACTGTATGGGAGAGGAAGGATGAGGTGTAGGGAAAGGGAAGGTAGAGGAGAGGGGGGAGGGGGGAGGAAGGCTGATGTAGTCGTAACCATAGAAAGTGATCCACCCATATGCTCTACTTCCCCAACCCTCTACCATATAGAAAGCGAGTTTCGCTCTTGGGCGCCCACACACTCAGTTTTACAGCAGCTAAATCCAGGGAAAATAATTATGTCATCCCTTGTGACCAAAAGGCTTATTTAATTCATTTATGTTGGGTCAAGATCACTGTGCTGGTAATGAAGTAACAAAAATACTTCCATGTATCTTGATGATGCCTCTGTGTAACGTTTTCTTTTTTATTATTATTTTTCGATGGTATAGGATATTGTAACACACTACATACTGAATTTTTTAAACTGACCCTATTCTGTTCTAGCGCGTCATATTCTGTAAAGCAACACTACTCTAATTTAACGCATGAGTGCTAAATGTCACTTGCACTGGCGGACATCCGCTTTTAACGTAGTCCTGGTGGTCACATCCTCACTATTTACGCCCTCCCAGCCACTACCCACCTGCCACTTAGTTTTTACCCCTTCCCAGTTCTCTTCGGTTGATCCCTTTGTTCCCTCCAACGAATTAACGATGATTTTTTTTTGTTTTTTTCACTCTTCACCCCATATACCTCCGCCACCCCCGTTCCTACAAAGGTGGGGAATGTGCAGACCCTCTGGAATAACTCTGACTTCTCCTCTCCCTGTCATCCGGTGCCCTGACCCACACCCCTAAGCGACTCCTGAAATGCGAATCTACTGGGGGTACTGTCGCTTGTTTAGGCGGTTTTGTAACACCTCGTCCTTTGGATATTGTTTTGTATATTTCACCTTTAAATCCTATGTTACTGATGGAAACTAATCCGGAATGTAGAAGATATACATGACATACAGGAGAAAAACAAGGAAGCTTAATCGATTAGGGGGAGGTGTTAGGATGTTTCCCTTGCTAACGAGAAGACGGCGCTGTGCCACATAATCCCACCTTGCAACAGAGTGAAGTACAGCTGATGTTGCATGATTCTTCTCAGGGTAAATAGATATCAGTAACCAATGATTTCAGTAATCATAGCGGAAGGACTTTTCATCTTTTTCAGTGATAAATAACGTTACGAAGTGAAAAAAATTTACACACACACACACACACACACACACACACACACACACACACACACACTGCTCTGTAAAAATTAATCACTTTAAGTCACGTCTCCAGGGTCCCTAGTATATTGAAAATAATCTTAATAACAATCACCACATCACAGACTTGAATTGCATCAGAAGAAGAAGAAGAAGAAGAAGGAACAAGAAGAGAAAGGAAAAGAAGAAAAAAAAAATGAAGTAAGAACAGCAGTAAAAATGAACTAACTTTAAGATCAGTTTATTTTAAGATTCCTGAATAAACAGCGATTTAATTCCCAGTTTTTACTCGGAAATGAAAGTATATCTGGGCTTGTATTCTTGTCGGTTAATGAAACTCCCTAACATCTCTGCCTTAGCGATTTATTTTTGGATATGGAAGGTTAGTATCCTTTTGTACGTTATGTTTGTATAGTATGGCGATGTTGGAAGGATTTATGTAACAGAGGCAGGGAGCGTAAGGCGTAATAAACATAATAAATCGCGTGGGAAAAGGTGTTAGGGAGCTATCTCAACCGACAAGAATACGAGTTCTGGATTTATCAGCCCTTTTAAAACAAGGACTTATTTTTAGTTTATTCCTATCATTTTTATACGATTTCATTCAACGTTAAAAAATCTATAGCAACGAAGGCGCTAATAAGGTCTATATCTAACCCATCCAGTTTGATAACCCTCCCCAGAGCTGAATAAAACCATCTGAAGGAAGCAAAAAAAAAAAAAATCATGACGTCACTGGATTTACGGGATTAAGCTAATTGGGTGCTTCAGTCTTTTCCCTCTAAATTGGCCCAAAATAGCCATCTCTTTATCTGCATTTTTGAGCTGCAGTAATAGATATGCGCTAGAATACGATGAATGTCACGAAGAAGTTCTACGGAGAGGACGTAAAA
The DNA here is from genome assembly GCF_032717465.1 of Coenobita brevimanus. Classification (NCBI taxonomy): domain Eukaryota; kingdom Metazoa; phylum Arthropoda; class Malacostraca; order Decapoda; family Coenobitidae; genus Coenobita; species Coenobita brevimanus. The sequence goes on from NC_136967.1 coordinate 3,284,292, forward strand.
CCACGGCATTGCCATTTCTTTGCCACTGAGCTGCGTGAAATAAACCGCAAGGCAAAGAAAATCTAGGCCTACTTACAGTGAAAGAATTAAGGCTTGTGTGTAGAGGCGATGACCAGAAAGCATAGGGCTGATGCAAGACTTTATTGCCCCTCCAAATCAAACAGGATGGAGGGGAGGTGTTCGCAAAGACCTCCAAGATCGATTCCATGCTGTAACTACCGAATTCCTCAAAATCTATTACTAAATCCCTCTTTTCATTGATATGACCATATGATAAAATTTATGTAAGATTTTATTGAACATGTTTTGGCAAATAACTAAGTTATTTTACCATCGGTACTTAATGGTCTGCTGAAAATAAGGGGCGTAGGCCCCCCACCCCCAATCCGTGCCCGTTACCGTTCATAAATGTGTCGTTCATAGATAAATAAGAGACTTCTGTACTTATAATTACTAAAAGCTTCTGAAGTAAAGATGAGTCACTGTCATATCATTTTTTTTTTTTTTAATGGGAGGCAAGCAGAGGAACAGTACCAATATCAGGCAGGACCAAAAATGTTGTTCTTACTTCTTTGTCAGTTGTCATAATGTATAAGACTGAGTGCATTCCCTCCCCCCCCCCACCCGAGTGTACCTATTGAAGCGAAACTTGAGCCTTATTGGAAGGACACAAGTCAAAAGTGGAGCAGTGGAAATGAGTTGCCTGCGAGGAGCATGTGGAGTTACAGCGAGAGACAGACTGACAAATGAGGAAGTGAAGGAGCGTTGTGTTGTGGATGTGACAGACGGAGTTAGGAGACATTCACTGAGGCTGTTTGGCCATGTGGAGAGGATGGAGAGTGAGAGACTAACTAGGAGAGTGTATGTGAGTGAGGTGGAGGAGGGGAGAGAGGGAGGGAGAGACCGAGGATGAGATGGAAGGATGGAGTGGAGAGGTAAATGAGAGAGGGAATGTACGCAAGGGGTAGGGCAGAGAAATGGCAGGGGACAAGGCGACATGGAGGCTATTTATTTATGGCCACACTTTACGGGATTAATGCGTCTGGCTATAGATGGACACATAGATAGTACCTACCCCAGCAGTGAAGGGGAGGAAATCGTACTCAAGAGGCCTTTCTGCTCTGATTCCCTCGTCCTCTGTGAGATCGTACTGTGTGTTGTGTTCAAGACTTATACACACCATGCTAACATACTGTGGGGTTGCTGTCACGTTATATTAATCTGTCTAACTACCTGTTTATCTGTCGGCTTCTCTGTCTGTCTCTCTACCTACGTATGTATGGATGAATGGATGGATGTCTGTCAGTCTGTCTATCTATATATCTGTTTGTCTATCAAAATATTATTCTGAATTGGGTCTTTCCTACAGGACTTATATTTTCCAAAAGGGAAAATCTGACATTTCATTATTTTAAATATGTAAAGCAAAATACTGCTAAAATATAAATTATTCTGAACTCCATTAAGTTTGAATGCAATCGCTATGAATGTCAGCTGTAAGAAGGATGATGAGCAAATAATTGCAGGGAATGAGGGGCTGAAAGGATAGTTGTACGAATGTATTTCCCTTTTGCTGTTCCTCGACCCTACCCAATACATTTAAGACAGTGAGATGAAAGGTTAAGATGATGGTGATGTTGAAGACGATACATTAATCGGGAAGAAAACAGTAGTTTTGCCAATGCATGTTGATCAGCCAGTTTTATATTTTTTCCATTATATTTTTTCAGGGGTCATATAGTAAACAACATACATATTCAGTTATTTATTGACAAATAAATAGTACAATAACTTCTCGCATCTGGCACTCACATGGTGTAGATATAGGGTCAGAAGGAAGAGGGTGTGAGAGAGAGAAGGATGAGCGGGTGGAGCGTCCCGGGAGTCCCTGGCGTGATGGTGGTGGTTGTGAAGAAAGCAGTTCTCCAGTCATCTCGGGGCTTCTCCTCCGCTGGGGTGGGGTCAGGGTCATAGGGCGTGTCGGTAATTCTGGTGTGGCCATGGAGCCTCAGCCGTGACCTGGAGGCTCCTCTGCCACGCCTGCCTCACCGCCTTCTTAGGCAGGGATGTGGCAGGAGCAGGCGGATGGCAGTTTGTAGATGTCGATGAAGAGACCCTTGTAGGGGTCGCATGGGTCGTAGGAGAGGAGACGGTGGTAGACGTACTTCTGAGTACAGTGGCTCTTGAAGCAGGGAGCCAGAGCACGGCATGCAGCCTCAGGGAACAGGCATGTCTCCAGTCTGGCCGTCTGTGTGTAGTAGTGAACATCGTTGACGATGACGCGCCACTTGCCCTCCACATTCTGGGCACGCTTGGGCATGGCGTAGGCCACGTCCGAGGGGCAGATGTAGCCCTCGGGGCCTCCCCAGTGGGTGGCATCGTAAGGAGAGTCACCAGTGGAAGCTCCAGTGTAGTACGAGTAGTCGAAGGCTTCCTCCTGGTCCTTGGTTACCATGTCAACGAGATCGTCAGCAGATTGATCAGCCACGTCAGCATACTTCTTGGCGAACAGGTGGTCAGCACTGATGGCGCCCTTGATCTCGTACTCAGGGTACTCAGAGTCTGAGAGGCAGTATGAGAGGGTGGAGTTAGCGGCGCAGGTTGGAGTGGCTGTGGGGTCGCAGTAGGAGTGTTTGTATGAGGGCTGGTGGCCGTATTGGGGCTGGTGGCCATAATGGGGCTGAGGGTGGCCGTAGGCTGGAGGATGAGCCGCCAAGGAGACTCCGACGCACGCCAGAACAACCGACTGAGAAACACCAAACGTAAACATTAAAAAACAACAAATCATAAGAAACGGTGGAAGGGTAAAGGCTTTCTTTTTATTTTCATCTTTGTCCTATTTTCTTTGAGCATATCTGGTTCTTTGGTATTTTGCAGTACAGTAAACATTTAGGAAAAGAGGGAATGGTTTACGCAGGGCGGTAAAGGAGTGTAGGAACCGAACAATTACCACTGGCAAACTTTACCCTGGCGATCAGAGTACTCACCACAAGGAAAACCATGATGGGGCGATGCGAGAGTTGTTGTACTTGAGCGACTACTGTATGGCCGAGGCGTAGGCACCTCTTATATACCGAGTGGGTCCGTGACGTCACTACCCATCACTCTATGGGTGGGGTGAAGGGAGGAGCCAAGGATGGAGGGGAGGGAGAAGATAATGGCCTATGTAATCGAACCCGTAGAAAGTGGTCCACCTCTTTGTGTCCCTTCCTCCTTCCCTGTGTGTGTGTGTGTGTGTGTGTGTGTGTGTGTGTGTGTGTGTGTGTGTTTTGCTCACGTACTGTGCACACACAAGTTATAACTGATTCATGGCATGGATTACGACTCTGGATGTAAGATTATTCTTTTAAAATTAAAAGCATACCCAAGGTGTAGTGTTACTTCAGTATTTCCATCTCGATCTTTCACCAACAGTATGAGTGTATGAGTGCTTTCAGAGTTTCCCGTTTCTGGAGAAGAGAACAGGAAAGAAAGGATATTCTTTACTTTTAGGAACTCGTACAACAATACAAAATGCTGGCCAGGAAATCGTGATATCGTAAACCGCCCACATTCATTCAGTGTCACTTGTTAGTGTTTTTACCTTCAGACAAAAAAAAAAAAAAAAAAAAAAAATTGAAATTATGCAAGGGAATGTCTACAGCAAGTTAGCTCTCATCTGGTAGAGTCCTAACCCCTTTCAGCTAAACGATGGCTAAATGTAATCAGACTGCAGGCTTTATTTAATTGTAGGTTGTTTATCTTCGCCTGACAAAGATCCCTAACGTCTTCCACAGCTCAGTCAATGATCAAATGTTGTCAGGCTGGAGGACAAGACTGACTAGTAACCAAGGAGACTCATTTCTACTTCATAACCAAGACCCATCAAATTTCACGCAATGCATTTAAGTTGTGAGAATGGCCCCAGTTCCCTCATTAAAAAAAAAAAAAAAGATATAATGTTCTGAACTCATGATCCACCTCGAAGTAATCCATATCGATTCGTTACCTTCATCTTTAATTTTCTCAGCTACAGGTATGGCGGAAACGAAGGGCAATAATAAAGAGCAGACATTTCTTTCTTTCGTTTATTCTGGGTTTATCTCGCTGTAAATATTACTTAAGTTGCACGTACCATATTCTGATTTATAATTTTTCAAACTCGACAGCGAAGGTTCCTGGATGACACACTAATGATGAAAGAACTTTAATATCTGAAATACATGTTACAAGTGGTTTTAATCTGAAGCCACATACGAGTATTAACGTAAGAGTACGGAGATGTGGAAATATGATACGTTGATAACGAATGTATGAAAATTAATGGCAGTGAGTTTGAAATGAACTTTGACAGCGTCAATTGCGCGCGCGCGCGCACACACACACACACACACACACACACACACACACACACACACACACACACAGTTACGAATGATTCATAAATACAAGTGGATAAAATTAGCATTAGAGTGTTGAAAAAGCTAAGCATCATCCTGTGTGTCTCTTCCAGTCATTTTATCCGCAAGACAGATAAACAGGATGATGCACAGATATGAACATGATTGCGACTAGAAGGGATAGATAAATAGGTAGATGGATAGGTATAATCATTACTATGACTTGAGGTGGTATTCTGGCCATTAAGAACTATGTGTAAACTAGCATTAGGCTCAGGGCAATTCTCTTATTACCTCCACCATAAAAAAAAAAAAAAAAAAACATAAGGAGAACATAATGATACTTTCTTCCCCCTTAACTGCCTCGCGCGGTGTTGTGGTGAAGGGGAAGGGAAGCGACTCTCACTCCATCGCCTCCGCCTCATTCCAGGAGGTTCTGCCATCTGGTGGCGGATGAGAGAAGATGTCCATACTCTATGGAAGATTATACGCTGCATGTCTTTTTCCCGCTCATTTTTCTTGTCGACAGAGTAATATGCATTTTGAACGTGAGCTTCTAACAAAATTATGCGTTTTTAAAAAGTTCACCAACACCACTTCCTTATCGATATATTTTTGGATATATTGGCTAATATCTTTTAGTACATTGTTTATGCAGATCATGGTGATACTGGAAGAATTTATGTAACACAAATGAGGACTGTAATGTGTAACAAACAAAGGTGAGCTTCCGTAACCGACGAGAATCCCAGCACAGGAGTCGGCCAGTAAAATGTGGGTTATCCTGATGTCATAGGTTCGATCCTGTTACATCAAAGGGCTGATGTAATATTGCTGGGACTTTATCTGTGTTTCCGTAAACCCACCTCTGCTGTTACCAATGCACTCTACGGTATGACATTCTCCAGTCTCGCCTTTCAAGATTAGTGGTGTATTAGTGAAACCCTAGAGGGGGTAGGAATGTGAGAGAGTTATATAGCACCTTCATCTATTGGCTCATACCGGTATTATCAAAACCGAGAACGCAGACGTGCAGTTTTTGGCAATAATTTCTTTAGCCCTCACTCTGACTATTATGGCCGTGCCAGTCTCGTACTCATTCAGCAAGATTTTCATAAACTCGAAGTGAACTAAACGTGATGTGTTGTGTTGCCTGCCTCGTAGTTCAGATAATATAGTCGTCAAGCACATTGTGACTAGGGGGCTTTTCTTTTTAACTGGTGTGTTTGGGTCGTGTCTTCCGCTCCTATGGGATACTGGATTTATTTTACCTCACTAATTCATTGAATTATAAATCACACAGCCGACTGCACAGCTCCTTTTTCCGAGACCCATCAGTGCGCATCATCTGTCGGCCCACACTCTCTTAAATGTCTCCATTTGAGCAACGATGCCGAATCATCTATACCGAAACTATCTCATTCGTGACTGCTGCTGTGGTAGGGGACGTTTTTTATGACTTATTGGTGGATTCTGTGGAAAACCATTGACAACCGCTTTCAAGAAGTTCTCTGCCTCCGGCGGGACCAATTTAGCCATCTCACTTGACCACCACCTCGCCCGATGATGGCTTCGTCATGGTGATTCGCGGGCAAGAACATGACTTACAAATTTACGATTAATTATCAGCCTTAGCTGTGGTTTGTTTTCGCGCGAAAGACAAAGAAAGAAGCGTGTAAACTCTTCCTGCATGTGTAGTTATACCTGCAAAACAGATGTGAATTAAGAGAGGGAATGGATCATGGTTGCAAATCCCACCTCAATACGGTTTGCTTCATTCAGCCAAGACGGGCAGCTGGAAGCTGGGTAAGGGGGGAGGGTGTGTCGTTTAGCGGGTGCAAGGTGGGCAGGATGCGAAGCCTTAGCAGAGTGAAGTATCGATTCCTGCTTTGTTTTTACTTCTGCTTCAAGAGAGGTAAGTGTCTTTTATTCTGTTTTCATTAAAATCACTGGATAAATTGCATGCTGAACTTGAAAATCTCAGATACGTTACATAAATGAGGGATAAACAATCTCTCTCTCTCTCTCTCTCTCTCTCTCTCTCTTTGAGCAGTGCACTAAAGGCTGATGTTGAGTACTCATCTGGGAAAACATTAAATTCAGCTTACTGAGGCAGTGTTATTACCCATGATATTGCGTACTAGCCAGGTGAGCTGTGCAATGAGAGGATCCGCCTTGAAAGATCTTTAGATGCAACTTGAGGCTGCAATTGCATAGGGAACTCCACCTTCCATCTAATAGCCTGTTCTCTTTGCTCGCGTATGTCTGTCTGCTGATTATTTATTGGCATTCGTTAAAGTAAGCTGATTCCGAGACGCTGATTCCGAGGGCTTGAATGATGAGTGAATAGATGAATGGCCTATTTCAAAGGACTGCGTGTGTGTGTGTGTGTGTGTGTGTGTGTGTGTGTGTGTGTGTGTGTGTGTGTGTGTGTGTGTGTGTGTGTGTGTGTGTGTTTCTGAATGTCATGATGTTGATGATGATGATGATGATGATGATGGTACTGTTGAGGATTATAATGATGATGATACTGCTGAGGACTATAATGATAATAAAAATGATGATGATGATGATGATGATTATAGCGAGAATAATGAGTGTTCATAAGTGTAATGGCTGCTGCTGCTGCTGCTGCTGATGATGATGATGATGATTTGTCAACCTGGGAGTGGCGGTAGGTGAAAGTGTCACTGTGAACAGCTGGTAGGGATTGTGGTGTGTGTTTTGCCTACTTGCCTCACGAGAGAGAGAGAGAGAGAGAGTGTGTGTGTGTGTGCATACTCCAAGGACGTATTCTTATGAGCTTACAAGGCTCCCTAACACCTCTTCCTAAGTGATTTATTCTTCAATTTGCATCTTAATATTCTGTTGTATGTCATTATTATCTTTATAGGCTATTAACGTGGAATATGCGTCATCATCATCATCATCATGATCATCATCATCATTATTTTCATCACTACAACACAAAGGTCTCTTTCAGCTCTCTATCATCATCATCATCATCGTCATCATTATAGCACAAAGGCCTCTTCCAACTCTTTATCATCATCATCATTATCATCATCATCATCACAACATCTAGTGCTTATGTCGTCTCTTCCACCTTCACATCTTCATCATCATTATCATCATCATCATCATTATCATCACCATCATCATCAGCCATTACAGCACCAAGGCCTCTTCCAACTTTCTCCACTCAGGCCTATTTTTTGCTAGCCTGTTCTATCCCATCCCGTCATTTGTACGAAATTCTTTTCATCCTCCATCTTATTCTCTTTTACCTCTACTTCATTTCACCTCCATGACATTATTTTTTATTTACCTTTTGCTGCCTCCATCTCTGCCTATCTGTTACATTAGTTACCCATCTATTTCCTGTTACGAGCATGACGTCGAAAATATAACCTTTCCATGTCCTTTTTCTGGTGCTTATGTCGTCTGTTTTTACCATTCATTTGTTCAATTTTTCATCATATTCATTCATTTGTAAAGGGACTCAGACGAAGTACTTCAAAAAATACCCAGTGCCCAATAAGTTACGTGTTATGGTGTTTGCTTTTCTCATATTTCAACCTTTGTTACCTTCTTTTTCCCTTGGTTATACTTGCTTTGTTTAATTTTGAACTACCAGTAAAACGTAGTATAATACTAAGTGATGGATTACAGTGATACAGAAATAACAGTATCTCACATGCAACTTCTTGACCTTCTCATGATCAGAAATTTCTAGCATTCTATTCCAGTTTATGCCTAACAATTTTATTCACTTAAGAGTTTGCGTTGGAACCAGGCAGCGTTGATGCGGGTACCCAGCTAAAGCAAGACGATTTTATTCAGCTAAGAGTGAGTCATAGGAGCTTGAGTGATAAATAAATAAAGATATAAGATACGTAAGGTGGGGAAGTGATGAACACGTTGGGTTTTTTCTTTATTATAAAAATAAATACAAGAACTCTCAGCATCTCGCACTCACATGTTGTGTCGGGAAAGGGTTACTTGACAGTGGAAGAGAAAGTTGAAAAAAGATGTTAAAAATTTAGTTTCTGGACTCCAGGTGGGTGCAGAAATTCCCAAGTGTTCCCTGTGACTGAGGATGTTAAAATGGCGGTACGTAAAGAAAGCAGTTCTCTAGGTCCCTTGGGAGCTTCTCACACGAGTCCGCGGGGCTGTCCTGGGCTGTATTTAGGAGTCACATTTTTGAGAACTTCGTAGACTTTCTAGATCCTCCTCTGTACTAGCTGATTTCTGCATATGTCCTTTTAATAATTTCTTGTATGTTATTTATGCAATCTTTGTCAATATTACGAAGCCATAGAAAACATACAGAGGAACATTTAAGTGTGATATGCAAAATAAATAGCTAAGAAAGAGGTGCTTAAAGGCCTACTAAGCTCACGAAAATATGGCCCTGTCTGGCGCAGAGACCCCGCTGACAAATTGATAGTAGAAGTGAGGCAAACAGTGTCAATCATCTAGCCTGACCATGCAGTAGGGGGAAGGGTGGCCATAATGACTTTGTGTTGAGACATGGTGATAGGTTAATGTGGAAGGATGGTACATGTAGAAGATGAACTTCAGATTCTTAGAGAATGAAGGGGGTAAGTTATAGTGGCAGAATTATAAGAAAGGTATCAGATTCTTGAAAATATGGGGATTATTATGAGATGATATCCTTAGGCAGGGATGTGGCAGGAGCAGGCGGATGGCAGTTTGTAGATGTCGATGAAGAGACCCTTGTAGGGGTCGCATGGGTCGTAGGAGAGAAGACGGTGGTAGACGTACTTCTGAGTACAGTGGCTCTTGTAGCAGGGAGCCAGAGCACGGCATGCAGCCTCAGGGAACAGGCATGTCTCCAGTCTGGCCGTCTGTGTGTAGTAGTGAACATCGTTGACGATGACGCGCCACTTGCCCTCCACATTCTGGGCACGCTTGGGCATGGCGTAGGCCACGTCCGAGGGGCAGATGTAGCCCTCGGGGCCTCCCCAGTGGGTGGCATCGTAAGGGGAGTCACCAGTGGAAGCTCCAGTGTAGTACGAGTAGTCGAAGGCTTCCTCCTGGTCCTTGGTTATCATGTCAACGAGATCGTCAGCAGATTGATCAGCCACGTCAGCATACTTCTTGGCGAACAAGTAATCAGAGCTGATGGCGCCCTTGATATCATATTCAGGGTACTCAGGGTCTGAGAGGCAGTATGAGAGGGTGGTGTTAGCGGCGCAGGTTGGAGTGGCTGTGGGGTCGCAGTAGGAGTGTTTGTAGGAGGGCTGGTGGCCGTAGTGGGGCTGGTGGTGGCCATAGGGGACGGTTCCCAGCACCGCTGTGGCGCAGGCTAGAATAATTGACTGAAAAAAAGTCCGTAGTTAATTTCGTTTCTGAAAATAGTGGTCCTTATGAAAATATTATCTAACTCAGTTGCCTTCTGGCTTAGTATATTGAAGAACTATTGAATTTAATCCATTCATTAAGTTTGCTTATTTCTAACCGACTCTTGCTTACGCATTTGTATTTATTTATTTAATTTAGAAGTGATCTCTTGCAATGGAGGGGTTTGATGCAACCTCCATTAACCCATTATGTATGATGACTTCATATTTTTTTTTAATTACAAAATGGTTTATTCAATTCAGGAAGTCCTCTCGTATTGAAGGGGTTAAACCATGTGCAAAGTTGGTAGTTTACATACATGCAAATCTATCGAACTGTAACGCTTGCCCCTGAGCTTACCACTGTGAGCGCCATGTTGGGGGTGAAGATGTGAGAGTTCTTGCTTTCTGACTTGCTGTGCCACTGGACCGCTGACCGACCGTATATATAGTCAGAGCCCCCTCCGCCTCACGCAGGGGCACGGCTCGCTATTGGCTGCAGGAGGATACTTTCACTGAGGGGCGGGAGAGGAGGGGAAGTGACGTAACGTAGGGGGAGGTAGAGCAGCTGACTCGTTATTGGAACCACGCCGTACACCGCGACCTCAGTCTTCTATGGTGCTGCAATACGAATCTCTGTTGATAGTAGTAGTAGTAGTAGTAGTAGTAGCAGTAGTACTAGTAGCAGTGATTATAACAACACAAACAACAGCAACAACGACTGCAACAACAACAACAATAATAGCAGTAGTAATAATACCAATTATCATCATCATCATCACCATTACCACATCATCATCCTACCCTAATCATGCTACAATTGACCACTTATTATCCAAGTATAGTCAGTCAAGAACTTTGTAGATCCATACGCTTTTGAGAGATCAGGTTATATAAGATTTTTTGTGTCTAGCCTAAAAAAGAAGGAAGAAGAAGCAGAAGACAAAGAAGAAGACGACGACGA
>NC_136967.1:3300000-3317500 GCF_032717465.1 Coenobita brevimanus
GTGTTGGGAAAGGCGGGATTGATGATCATGATGAGTGTGTGTGTGTGTGTGTGTGTGTGTGTGTGTGTGTGTGTGTGTGTGTGTGTGATGAATTAGGGAGATGAGTGTGAGAAGGAGGAGGGTGTGGTCAGGTTGCGACACAGGGAGGAAGGGGAGTGGGGGATAGGGAGGGAGAAATAGAGAGGGGGGAGAGAGATAGAGAGTAGTGAAGGGGTGGAGCGAAGGAGGGAGGGGTGTGGAATGAAGAAGGTAGGGACGGAGGGAAAGAGACTACGTTGGGGGTTAGATAAGTTGGAAGATAGGGAGAAAAATGAAAAAAAAAAAAAAGTTAGGAGAGATAAGAAAAAAGTGGAGAAAGGAAGAATATTTGGAGGGGAAACGAAAAGGCGGGAAGAGAGATGGAGAGGGAGAAAGAGATGGAGGAGGAAGTGATGAGATGTAATCGTCAGAAAGGGAAAGACGAAGAAGAGAAGGAAAGGAAGATGATGGAAGGAAAAGAGGAGGCGGGAAAGGAATGAGAGAAGATAATGAGGAAGGAAGAAGGAAAGAAATATAACCGTATTAAAGAGCAGGGAGGGGAAAGGAAAGGAAAGGAAAATGAAGGAGGGAAAACTGAGGACGCGGAAAGAGAATGAGAGAAGAAGGTGGGAGGAAAGATGACAGAAAGGAATGAGAGAAGAATGAGGGAGGAAGGAGGAGAGAAGCTTAATTGTATTGATGGGAGTGGCTGGAATGGAAGGAAGTTAGTCAAGAATTAGGCAATGGAAGTATCTCTGGAGTCATCTGGGGTGTTTATATATTACCTCAGTATCTCAGAGTTTGGGATATGTTGGCGGGGCAGTAATATTTTGACTGGATATTTTTGTGATTATCCTCGTTACCTCGATGATACATTCCTAATTTTATTTTATTTTTCTGTTTTAAGCGATATAGTTCTCTTAAAGGGGGAAACTTTGTAGTGGAGGTGTTAAGGAAGACTATTTTGTACTTCTTCAGGTCGTAAGTCTCTCCGAAAGTTAATATTATCGGGAGACAGCAAAAGTAGTTCAAAAAAAAGAAAGACCGTAAGATTCAAACATCAATGACTGGAAGCATACTCTTTCTAGTAGCACAAAGAAAATAAAAAGAGGCTTACGGAAGAGGAAAAAATCAGGAAAACAATGAATAATGAAATACGGTACTTAAAAAAAAGAAAAAAAACATAAAATAGGAGTGGGAAAAAAGAGAACACTAAAGAAGAGCACGCAAGAACAAAATATATAAAGAAGACCAAAGAATAAAGAAAAAGATATAACACAGATAAAAGGAAAACACATCAAGCCGCCCTCCCTCCAACCCATCACCACACTCACGCACTAATGACTCGAGGCAACCTGTTCTTAATGAGTTCTTGGCCAGATCATTAACTGCATCATAAACAAGGAGTAGGTGTAATTAAGTAGTTGACAGATAGTTTACCAGGAATTATCTTAACCTCAACCTCTGTAATGAAGTTTTGTGTGTGTGTGTGTGTGTGTGTGTGTGTGTGTGTGTGTGAGAGAGAGAGAGAGAGAGAGAGAGAGAGAGGGAGAGAGAGAGCTAATTAACATTTTCACGTCCAGAGATTTTCCTAAGTAACAAAAAAATCTTCTGGTGGCAACAAGAATATGATAAACAAATATGTCATCGAACTGAAGGGGTTGAGAGAAAGTCTGAGCCACGAGATAAGTCCCATTGCTAGGGGAACAAACTTTTTTTTTTTTTCGTGCGAAAATTAATACGAGAATTTTTATTACTCGGCCCCAGTGTGAGAAGATCTGGGGACCTTTATGGAAAAAATATCACCTTCTGTCAACGATCATCTTAAAAATAATGTGTGGAAATCATCATGAATTCAGTCCCTAAGAGGTGAGATTAAACTTCCCTCATGGACACACACACACACACACACACACACACACACACACACACACACACACACACACACACACACACACACACACACACACACACAAGCCACTCATCTTACTGCATTCGCGGGTAGATAAGGGTGAACAAAGGAGAAAACTACGCAGACATCCCAAAACACAGACTTCCACGATCAAACACCCCACCTTTCCCTTTTCTCTCAAGGCCACACCTGTATGAAAGAGGAAATGGGAGCACGTGAGGGGGCGGGGGAGAGAGCAGGGGAGAAATGAAGGGAGAGGTGGAGGAGGGAGGGGCGGAAGACGGAGGGGGGAGGCATAGTGAGGTGATGGGAAGAAAGTGAGAAGAGGATGAGGGAAGGAGAAGGCGAGGAGGTCCATGGCAGGTGAGAGGAAAGGGGAGAAGGGGAAGGGGAAGGTGGAAGTTGAGGTAGAGGGGATGATGATATGAAGGGAGAGGACAGGTATGGGGAAAAGTCTGGTGAGGGGGAGGGGGTAGGTGAGGGGAACCTGTGAGGGTAGAGAACACATAAGGAGGAGAAACAGGAGAAGGGGTAAACAGAGGGGGTGAATTACTGCAAGAAAGGAGGGTGCATCTTTTCCCACTCCCTCTCATCCATATGTCACGAAATCGGCTCTCTCACCACTGATACTTTTCCTTTCTTTTTCCTGCCGTCCCCCTGCTGCTTTCCTTGACTTCCTGGAGTCGCGGGAACCACTTTTTCTGCCAGTCTGGTCTTCTTCGCCGTGGAATGGGGAAGGGTGGAACGAATCAGGCTTTTGTGATCGTGTCTTCCATTTTTAGGCGTGCTCTGACGTGGATGGGGAGGTATAATGGGTCTTTCTTTACCTGCTGTTGTTTACTAATGTGTGTGTGTGTGTGTGTGTGTGTGTGTGTGTGTGTGTGTGTGTGTGTGTGTGTGTGTGTGTGTGTGTGTGTGTGTGTGTGTGTGTGTGTGTGTGTGATATTTAACGAAATCCAACTTAACCTAAACTAACCTAATCTGATCTAACTTAACATAAAAAACTCTAACCTCTTCTGGCCCAACCTAATCAAACCTAACCTAACCTAACTTAACTTGATCTAGCCACACTTACACTAGCCTAATTTAACCTTACATGACCTTAGCCCTCTCTTTCAATCACCTCTCTCAGCTGACACGTGCAAGAGTGGGGGGAGGGGGAGATAGGGTAATCTAGGTGTGGGAAGGGAGGAGAAAGTGGGGCAGGGAGGTGAAAAATGAGAGAGAGAGAGAGAGAGAGAGAGAGAGAGAGAGAGAGAGAGAGAGAGAGAGAGAGAGAGAGAGAGGTTACATTAATACATAGACCACAAAGACCTTGCGATTTTTATGAGGTGATCCGGCCTTAATTGTAAAAGAAAGGCATATCAGGAGAGGGAGAGCGAGCGAGCGAGCGAGCGAGCGAGAGAGAGAGAGAGAGAGAGAGAGAGAGAGAGAGAGAGAGAGAGAGAGAGAGAAAGAGAGATTAAAAGTCCACTCACGACTCATTAAACCGCTTACATCAACCTTCAAGACTGACCTCCAAGAATGAGAGAGAGAGAGAGAGAGAGAGAGAGAGAGAGAGTGGGGGTGTGGGTGTAGGTCTGTGGGTGTGGGTATAGATGTGGATGAGAAAGTGTGGGTGTTGGTGTAAGTGAGTGTGGATATGGGTGTAGGTGTGAGTGTGGATGTTGGTATGAATAAGTGTGTGTGGGTATTGGTATGAATAAGTGACTATGAGTGTGGGTGTAGGTGTGGGTGTGGATGAGAGGGAGGGAATGTATGTATGGATGGATGTGGATGAGAGGGAGGGAATGTATGGATGGATGGATGTGGATGAGAGGGAGAGTGTAAATATGAAGTGTAGGTGTGCATAGGTAAGGCCAATTTTTTTCATACCCCTTGGAGATGGTGACGTCTTTTTGTATATTATTTTCAAGACTACCAGACATTTTACTTAGCTTAGGTCAATTTATTTATTTATTTACTTCAGAAGATGTCACACTACTGAGGGTGTCAAGTATAAATAAGGAACCATGAAGGAAAAACAGACAGAGTGAGACATTATATTCCAGAGTTGGTTACCTGTGTGTATGAAGGAATGAGAAAACCTGCAATCTTGTGCATTAGAGAGTCGGACGGAAAAGGGGTGTTTGTATGTGGAGAAATGAGTTCAGTGGCACAGTGTCCAGCGCAACAGCAATAGAAAAAGCGAGAGTGATGCAACATTGCTGTGGGGAAAAAGAGACTGAAGGGGGCTCGTGATAGGAGTGGAGTTGCATGGCTGAAAAGTCTGACTGGAACACGCTGAGGTCCTGCAGTGTGTGTGTGTGTGTGTGTGTGTGTGTGTGTGTGTGTGTGTGTGTAACTACAAAACAGCCTGCAGGGACATAAACAAGTAGAATTAGAGGCAACAGATGCATGGATGTGTAAAGCAGCATTGTCAGTAAGTGTAAAGGATTGTTATTTCCTCCTTGAATTATATAAAAATTTTCCTAGTTTATTCTTGCTTCTAAAGTCGGTTTGTTTTTATATGACGAACCTGGACTACTCCCACAGCTTGAATATTAAATAGCAGTTTCATGAAATTCGATAAGACCTGCTCCATTTACGAGTTGGAAATGAGTCTCCTTGGTTATTAGTCAAATCGATCCTCCAGTCTGACTTTACCTGAAATGGAGTAGGAATATCTGTCTGGTTAGAAGATATGCGCTTTACTAGACGATTTTGTTGAGCTTTGGACAGAGGTTTTCGAAATGAAGAGTTAGATATTGCCTTCCTTGTTTCCTTCTTTACTTCTGGTCCCTCATGAACTGAATATAATCGACTGGTTGTAGCAAAGACAAAATTAAAATGGAGTGGAAGAAGTAGATAGAGAGTTAGACAGATAAATAAATAGAGAGAGAGAGGTGGGGTTAAAAAGAGGAAAGTGCTTTTGACCGTGAAAGTACATACGCGAGAAATCCAACCCTCCTAATCATTCATTAACTCGATAACAGAAAACATACTGTTGCAAGGTTGATGCTACGGTCTTTATCACAATGTTAAAGCTACTACAACGCACTCAGCGCACCCCGCACCCGTGAGAAAGACCCAATCATATCGGGGAATGTGACGAGGGGTGCGGTTGGGGTGCGGTTAAGGGGCCAGGTTGAGTAGAACGGCCTTAAATGCGGTTGTTATGGACAGAGTTGCCAAAACAAAAAGGAGGATAGAAGGGATTAATGTCACAGAACGTCCTCTCATATCTTCAATCCGTAATGGTTCTATCTGTAATCCTTTAGCTGTGGATAACCTGCTTTGCGTCTACATTTTTGGCTAACGTCAGAAATTCGCCACAGCCAAAGAGTCTATATTTTTGGCTAACGTCAAAAATTCACCACAGCCAAAGAATCTATACTTTTGGCTAGTCAGAAATTCATCTCAGCCAAGGAGTTAATGACCCAGTTACAGTAAACTGACAAATCTATTTTTTCCTAACTAAAAATGCCTAGGTCGCTAAACTTGCTCGTTAAAGGAAATTGAAAGCTGGTACGCACAAAAATCTTCACAAAATCGCTGGGAAATAAAATCGACTAAAACTTGGTAAAGACTAGCTCAAAAATAAAATAAAAGAAAAACCTGTTGATTCAAAATATTGTAGATCTAACTCTAAAATCGCTAAAAATGGCAACCCACTCCACTGACTGCAGTATTGGCGGGAATTAGTTACAGAGAATAAACGGAATGAGTAATAGCCACTGTTCAAGGGTAGATTATGTTGTTTTAAAAATAGGTGACGTCTAATTGCATTATTTTTAACGCTGACGGGAAGTGGTTACGGGGATAATGAAGGGTGACAGAAAGCTTGTTAATTTAGCAGCTCGCTACTGCTATCAAGTCCATTATTTTTGGTGCTCTCAGAGACATTAATTCAGCCTGGGAGAGATTTTTCGAAGTGGAGGAGTTGGATGCTGTTGCTGCTAATGATGATGATGATGATAAATGAATGATCATTATCATCATCATCATTATTATTATTATTATTATTATTATTATTATTATTATTATTGTTATTATTATTATTATCATAATCATCATCATTGTTATTATCATTATTATAATGATGATGATGATGATGATAAGAAATTTGTTGCAGCCTTGACGAAAATTACAGAGACAATGAAGGTTTTTTTTTATATCGACTATCAAGTCAAATATGGATTGTAAAATAGACGAAAAACAGTTATAGAGACATTAAAGACTGATAGATTTTTTTTTTTTTTGATAGCTTTCAGGGTCGCGTCCTCTCTCGCATTTTATTTCGGCCATTAGCCAGACAATATTATCCAGCTGAGTGAATGTAGGAGCCCGAGAGTGTTAATAAATAGTTGATGATTAATTACGGATTGCAAGATTGACGAAAAGTAGCTAAAGAGACAATAATGAAAAAATTCTGGATTGTAAGACTGACGAGAGCAGTTTACTGAAGATTTACTAGCTTGCATGAGTGACAAGACCCAGTTGCAAAAATAAATAAATAAATAAATAAATAAATAAAACGTAATTTGCCTTTAAAACTGAGACGATTTAGATAACGGAGATAAGAGACACTGGATTGTAAGGTTATCGAAGGCAGTTGATAACGCTCTCAGCCTCCCATGACTCACTCTCACCTGAATAAGGTCGTCTGGTGTTAGCTGGCATAGAGTACTAGAGTTGTCTCGGCCATGAAAGAGTGAGTGAGATGGTGAAAAGTTATAGGAATTACAGCCCAGTGAGAGGAAAGAGTACTGGGGGGAGGATGAGAGGGACTGGGAGGAGAGAGAAGGAGAGGAGGAGGAGGAGGAAAAAGAGGAAGAAGAAGAGGATGAAGAGAAGGTCGGAGGAAGGGGAGAAAAGCAGAAGAATAAGGGTGAGGAAACAGGAAGAGGGGCAGGAGAGATGGGAGAAGAGGAGGAGAAGATGAAGAGGAAGAGGAAGTGGGAGGAAAAGGAGGAGAGTGGAGGAAAGAGGAGAAGAGAGAAAGAGGAGGAGGGGAGAAGAATGGAGAGGAGGGGGGGGGGCGAAAGAAGGGGGTGTAGTTGTGTGATTGTGTAACTCTGAGGGACATGGTGAAAGTTAGGCTGTAATGAGGTGGGGACAGGGGTGAGAGAGAGAGAGAGAGAGAGAGAGAGAGAGAGAGAGAGAGAGAGAGAGAAATGGACGGAGGGAACAGGCAAGAAAGATGGTCGAAACAGATTGAGAAAAAATTAGAAAATTAAAGAGATCGATGGGTAGTTATATTGAAAGATAGACAGACAACCGGGCAGACAGACAGAGACAGACAGACAGACAGAGACGTAAATAATTATGTACATACATCAATATCTGTTACTCACCACTCACCACCTCATCCATCTCTCTTTACTCCCTCTCTTGCCTCACCTTCAAGTTCATTCGTTTTCAACATTCCTCTCTCTCTCTCTCTCTCTCTCTCTCTCCCTTGTTAAACGATTTTATTCACCTACAATAAGTCTTTTAGAACCCTGACATCCTAAAAAAAAAATATTCTCATTAGCGTAAGACTGATATATTTAACTTAAGAAAGACCTGTGATAGAAAAAAGATGAAAAACTGTATTATCGTCTTCAGTACTATTATATCCTCCTTTTTTATTATATTCTCAATGTCAGACGATTTTATTCAGCTGAGGAAGGCCGTTGGTAGTCATTTTTTATTCCCCATTGACTTTTCGTTTATAGGTTTCTTTATGGTCGAAAATTTATCACTCTGAACAAACCTTAACGATGTCACTGAAGGCCACTTAACCCTTTCAGCGCGATGACGTCTTTTTCTGGCTTATTTCTTGCTTCCTTCAGACGATTTTATTCAGCTGAGATTATTTTTTTACTAGAGAGGTTGATTAGTTATAACCTTCAATTATTCGTTCACTATTCTCCTTTCACCTTAACTTGGCCCAGATGTTCGCCCCTTTTCCAGCTCATATTGTGTAGGTCAGAGGCAGAATAAGACATTACTGTGGCTCTACCTCCATTTTCATGGCACTTATTCATGACTAGCAAGATATTCTAGTGTAATCTCTTGTTAGATCTCTGAATTCAAGATGGAGAGATAGTTTTGGCCAAGTTACAGTGAAAAGTGTATAGTATGGGGAACCCGTAACTTTAATAATAATAATAATAATAATAATAATAGTAGTAGTAGTAGTAGTAGTAGTAGTAGTAGTAGAAATGGTAGTAGTGGTAGTAGTAATAGTAGTAGTAGTAGTAGTGCTGGCAGTAGTAATAGTAATAGTAGTAGTGTTGGTAGTAGTGGTAGTGGTAGTAGTATAAATACCGGTAACTTTTGTAAAAAAATAATTAAACGTCATTGGAGTGAACTGATTAACCCTTTCAGCACCATGGCGTCTTATTTCCATTTATTCTTGCTGCCTCCAGACGATTTTATTCAACTGATAAAAATATCGCATCGTAAAGGTTCATGAAGGCTACGTCTAACTCCTCCAGCTTCAAGTCTCCTTTAAGCTGAATAAAATCGTCTGGAGATTGGAAGGATATAACAAAAATGATGTCAAAGTAGAGTTAAGAATGGACTGGATGGCCGCATTGACAGTAGTATTTGGCCTTCCCCCGCGACTTTGCGACACACACACACACGGAGCGTCCACCACCACAGAGCCGCAAGATACGCTACTGACCCTCCCACACACCCACCTCTTGCTGTGACCTTGAGGTGTACTGGTGATGATGAGGTGTACTGGTGACGGTCAGATGCTCTGACAATAAAAATAACAAAATAACTAACAAAACTGCCAACATTATATTTATGACCAAATTAACCTCCTTGCCAATTATCACACGTGTGCTACCGTTTGTAAACATTGCCCTTGGCCTGGTATTTAGGATTCTGCCTGTTCAATCCTACATTCACTACAGTTACTCTAGTAGTTTGTTCTCTAGCCCACAAATTTTCGTCACATCAGTAATAACACTAAAAATATACACTCCAGTAGGGGTCTTGGCCGAAAATATGGGAAATTAACTTTATTCACCAACTTTCTGGCTCTCAGTTGCTTTATGTTACGATCTCGAGTAAAGTATCATTTATCTGTCCACAATTAGGCCCTGCTGATCTACGGTTTACCCCAGTCGCTACACTTTTCCACAATTTATGGTCTTTCATAGCGAGTCACTTCCCAATAAATTACTTCAGTTTAATGTATAATATTAGTAATGTACCCTTTATCAAAAGACATTGTACAGATCCATAATGAAGCAAGTGTTAATTATTGTTTATACTCACTTCTTTCACACACACACACACACACACACACACACACACACACACACACACACACACACACACACACACACACGCATTCCTCAACCTCAATGCGGACAAGGAGGCAAAAATATAGAGTTGATCGATGGGAGGGAGGGAAGTGGGGAGGGAGTGTGGGAGAGGAAGGGGAAGAAATGTGGTCAGGAAAAGGGAGGTTAAGGCCTTAGTGAGGGGGGAAAGGGTGGGAAATGGGTAGGAAATGGGTGGGAAAGGGGAAATTGATGTGGGTATAAGAGAATACTCTGGTCTGAACAGAGTTAGTTATGGGGGAGAAAGGAGGTGTAGGGGCTGTATGGAGAGGGGGGAGAGGGCAGGAGGAACGGATGGGGAGGTGAGAAAGAAGGGGAAAGGGCATGGGAGGTCATATAGGAAGGGAAGGGAGGGGGTGGAGATATTGGAGGGGTAGGGATTGTGACGGAGAGGTGGGACAGAACGGGAAAGAGGTGTGGGGGTAAAATTAAGAATAGAATAGGAAGAGGGTGGCATAGGTGAGGAAATGGTGAAGAAAAACGAAGAAAACTAGACAATAGGTACCAGAATCAAGGAAGTTTTCAGTGGCATATCATTCCTAGGTTGAATTAAGTAGCCTGATGAAAGCTATAATAATGAAAGAATATTGAGGCTGAGGAATGTGTGTGTGTGTATGTGTGTGTGTGTGTGTGTGTGTGTGTGTGTGTGTGTGTGCGTGTGTGTAAACAATAATTAACACTTGCTTCATTATGGATGTTACAATGTCTTTTAATAAAGGGTACACATATTAATATTATAGGCTACATTTGTTTACATGATGACAGTGGAGAGAGAGAGAGAGAGAGAGAGAGAGAGAGAGAGAGAGAGAGAGAGAGAGAGAGAGAGAGAGAGAGAGAGAGAGAGAGAGAGAGAGAGAGAGAGAGAGAGAGAGAGAGAGAGAGAGAGAGAGAGAGAGAGAGAGAGGTTGCAAGACAAAGGCGGAAAAGAATGTGATCGCCTCTGGTTAAGAAGGAACTGGAACCATTAGGTGCTAATAACCCCAGCCAGACGCCGTGATGTTACCTGATGTTATTAATGGCTTCTGTTATCACCTATGTCCTACCCTTTCACCTCCACGTTCACCCTGCAGGTATCACTAGGGCTGCAATACCTTCACACCCAAACATAACAAGAAAAAATAATTCGGGTTTGCACATAGCGTCTGAAGAATGATTATATTTCTTTATGTGGCCCCGGGAACCAAAGAGGAGCCGTACAGGTGTGACTTATGTTTGGCCCTACACCCTCTCTCTCTCTCCCATCTGGTGCGTGATGCCCCGGGGTGCC
Organism: Coenobita brevimanus; assembly: GCF_032717465.1. NCBI lineage: Eukaryota > Metazoa > Arthropoda > Malacostraca > Decapoda > Coenobitidae > Coenobita > Coenobita brevimanus. The sequence continues at coordinate 3,310,526 of NC_136967.1, forward strand.
AGCTGTACCCTGACACCACCTGCCTGGGGTGCCACTACCCGGGTGGGGAGGAGGGAGGAGAGGTGCAACAAACTGCCACTCCCATCGCCCCCACCTGCCCTTCTCACGCTCACTATCCTCACACCCTCACTCTCATACTCACCTCGTCACCCCACCCTTTGTTCTCACGCTAAATACTACCACACGCGCACTCTTATACACACCACGTCTCCCAACCTACTCTTCTCACAATCATTACCCTCACGCCCTCACACTCATACACATCCTGCACTCCTCCTACCCTTCTCACGCCCACTACCCTCACACTCCCACTCTCATACACACCCCGTCACTCCACACTTTTCTCACGCTTATTACCCTCACGCCATCACTCTCATACACACCGCGTCACTCCACCTGCCCTTCTCACGCTCACAACCCTCATACTCTTGCTCTCACACACACCTTACCTTACGCAATAAACACATTACATGCCGAAAAGAAAAGAAATAAATATGCGACAGTTTAAAATATAGTCCTAGATATAACAAAGGCCATTCAGTATAAAGCAACAGTAGTTATAGAATGCTAATGAAAATCCAAAGTACTTGGCATTGATATTTTGATACAGCAATACTCTAGTTTTTTCACCTTTACTTGGCCCAAATTTTCGCCCTTTTACAGCTAATCTCACGAAGCTCAGTGGGGGATGAAGACAATGCTACTGCTCTGCATCCTTTCCATAGCACTGCTTCGTGACTAGCATCCGTGTTAATCTATTGTTCCGGCTCAGCATTCAGTGTGGAGAGATGGCACGTTTCGGCTAAGTTAAAGTGAAACGAGTTTGGATTCATCAACAGCTCTGATGGAGAAAACTAGATTTCCCCGGAACTTTGCAAGCCGACTAATTGCAAAGCAGGGGATAGAACAGCTAATGTTTGAGACGGTTAATGGTTTATGAATCTCCTTTGTTATCTCCCAGCTGGCCGCATAAATAATGTTCAGCCCTTATTATCTTATCCAGATGATTAGATAGAAATTATCGTCCTCATATGTAATCACGCAGTATCATGATTGTTTAATTTGACACACACACACACACACACACACACACCTGCCTCTGTGCCATCAGCTTCTCTCTGTATATAGTTTGTTCTCCTTTCTCAGTTCACCCAGCATGATAACTGGGGATCTGGACATAACATTCGACAGTTGCAGATCGTATTCTATGGGAAGACTGGGATTTACCTGGTGTCTACCTTAATGATTCTCGTGTGGTCGATAAACATGAATCCAAACTCTTTATTTCTTTCGTATACTCAGATGTAAATGAACAAACTACTTTTGCGTCAGAGCGTGTTTAACCATTTTACGATATATTCAACGATCTTATACTTACAATAATCTTTTTGTGAAATGTATCTGGAACTATTCAATACCTTCAAAAGAAAAATGTGATATATAAACTCACACACGAACACACATTACACGCCCACTCCAATACTCGTCCTCCCCACCCAACATACTCTCAGCATCTTCGTTTGCCCTCTCCACACACCCTTGACTTTGACGGGGTCTAGTTTTCCTCCAGCGAGTTTTAGCTTCGGCCGTGACTCAGGTAATGACATGTGATTATGCTCACAAATTCTCTTGCACCATCACTAAAGCAATAAGAACGCGTCATTAATTTTTGGAAGACCTAATTTTCTCAAGCAGAGTTCTTAATCAGGCAAGCGTAGAAACTTTAAACTAATACTGGAATTCATGTTATTCTTGCATTTCCCGTTTTCTACAGAATGCTTAAATACAACTAGTTATACCCAGATATTGAAGAACCTCAGCAGGTTTTGATTTAGACCAGCTGAAACTGATCTTAACTGACTCACATAGCTTGGCATCCAGTTTGAGGAAGGGTAGAGGAGTGAAGCATGAGTCTGTCACTAAAAAACATGATATTAACACAACGCACAAAAGCAAAGTATCGTTAGTTAGACAAAAACGGAACACAAAAGCAACACATGACATTAATTCAAGGCACAAAAGCAAAGTATCGTTAGTAAGACAAATACGGAACACAAAAACAAAACATGACATTAATTCAGGGCACGAAAGCAAAGTAGCGTAATACGGCACACAAAAACTTGAGGTAGAGCGGATGCCACGACAGGAGTACTTAAGGTAATGACAGGTGAAGGCAAAGAAAGGCAGCGGCATTAACCTACGCAGGGCGGAGGGTGAGAGAACCAGCCTCCATCGCGCCCCTTAGATAATGGGTTGTATTCTCGTCGACTTAAAGCGGTTTTCTATTATCTCTCACTTAACGATATATGTTGAATATCCCATGTCTTTCGAACATCGACATAGTTTTCACGATAAACACACAAGAAAAATTAACTTACTCTACAGGGAAATAAATTGGCAAGAAAGAAGTTTTTTGAGTAAGATGTATTCTCCCCCACTCTTACCCCCGCCACACTTCCCCCCAGCTCCCTCTCTCTCTCTCTCTCTCAGGCTGCGTTGAAAAACATAAATGGGTGTTAATATACCTTCCGCCCGCCACCTTGACCCCCCCTCCCCTGTTATTACCGCACCTTCGCCTCTCTCGCGCCTTCACACTCATTCTCGTGGTTTCTCGCCGGTTCTCGTAACTTCCGTTTGACCCTCTCCCCTTCCCGCCAACTCTTGTGGTTTTCTCTCCCTCTCTCTCTGTTTCGTGTTTTTTTTTCATTTTAATATTGTTTATTCTCGTTAATTCTAATGGTTTCTCGTTGTCTTTCGTGGTTTCCAGTTGAATCTACTATCTTTGCACTGATTCTCTTTCTCGTAGCTTCTCGTGGTTTCTGGTTGAATCTCGCTTCTTCTCGCTGATTCTCATGGTTTCTCGTTGCCTCTCGTGATTTTCAGTTCTCGTTACGTTTCTTTAATTTTCGTTTTTTTTTTTTTCAGTCTCGTGGCTTCCGGTTGGGTTTCGTAATTTCTCGACTGTTCTCTCCTTATCTCGCAGATTCTCATGTATTCTCACCCTCACTTTGCGTTTTTCCTGCTTCATCAAATTTCCTTTACCTTCGTTCTCTCTCACTTTCGATTTCTACTTTGTTTCTCGTCTCCTCCCTTCCATATTATACCCACTTTCTTTCTTCTTTCTCCTTTTTCCTTCGTTCTCTTCACTTTTTCCTTTTTCCTTCTCACGTTTCGCCAGTCTCTGTCTGTCTGTCTGTCTGTCTGTCTCATACATTCCCTGGACTTTTCTCTCAGCTCGTCTCATTTCCTTTCGCCTCCTTTCACTTCCTGTCTTTTTTTTTCCATACCTTAATTGCGAAAAAGAATACTTAATTGTAATTGTATTCCCTTAATCTACTTTAGCATTATTTTACTGTGATAGGATTTAGGTATTTTCCTCTCTCTCTCTCTCTCTCTCTCTCTCTCTCTCTCTCTCTCAAGTAGCGGAGGAGCGTGACCGTGATGGGAGTAAACGTTTCTCCCGGCCTGCCTCGGAAACGTTTTATTGCCCATTTGTGACGTTTTTAAGACCCCACCGACCCAGCCTCACTCACGGAGGTCCCACAAAAAAGTAAAAAAAAAAAGAGAAAAGGAAAGAAATAAACCGAAACCTTTCAACCATTAAAAACAAACCCTAAAAAGGAACCCCTAAAAAAAAAAAAAAAAAAAAGGAACTCAGCCCTCTCATGGTGGAAGCAACTCTAGTACTTAAGTTAGCGCCAGACAACTTTATTCCGCTGTGTCGTACATCTTATTCTGTTCCAGCTAAATCCAGATGGTTTTATTTGGCTGAGAGTGTTAATGCCGTGGCTGGAACAACTGCAGTCTTGTATTCCAGCTAACGCCATGTATTTAGCGTATAGTGAGCCTGTTGCCTGTGTATGTTGATGCTGCCACTATCATTGCTGCCATGGCGGCTTCGATTATGCTACCGTATTCTAGATTACTGAGCGGCAGACGAAGTTCATTCATCTGAGTCCACCTGAATGGGCTGGGGTAAAAAAAAATTAATACAGTGGTGGGGAAACCTGGGATTCGGACCCATGGGCTTCTCGACTCTGAGGCGATTGATGCAGGGCGGCACTCTGAAAAACCCCTCCACAACACCCTACGCGCATCAACCCCCCCCCCTCTCTCTCTCATCATTATCCTATTTTTGCTTCGATGATTTTATATATATGGCAAGTCCAAAAAGCAAGATCGTTGCACCTACAAATAAAAATGTAATATTCTGCAGCGGTAAAGTAAACTACATTCGTAATCTAACATGCTGCTTCCTAGTCAATCACAGCCCCATTCGACACAGCCTGTAGTCAACACTGGTACTTAAGTTTCGCCTCGCAGCCTACGCCACCAGCCATAAAATTGGTGTTAACTCTGTGGTACTTTTGTTCTTTAATACCTCACAAATTACACCCGTATCTACTGACTGCTTATTGTATTGTTGTTATTATTATTGTCTATGTAGAACCTTGCAATGCTCATGGGTTCGGTCACCTAAATACCTTGGAATTGGCAACCTTGTCTCACGTTCTTAACCCTTCGAAATTATAACTATGCTGGTTTTGATTTAACAGAACCTGAAATTGTCATCCTTCATTCTTGAATGTTGAGTTGTAACAATAAAAATGCAATAGAATAGGATGCTAATCAAGAAGGAGTGCCTTGAGAAGGATATAGAGTAGCAGTAGTTTTTTTTTTTTTTTTATTCGCCACAGAGCTACGTCAAACAAGCTGCAAAAGGAAAAAAAAATCTGTGCCAACATAAGGTGAAAAGAGTATAGGAGGATTATCAATATCCCTAAAACAACAGTCATTAACCTGGGATGCTTAACTACAAAAGAGGCCCTAATCTGACAACGCAAGTACAGTAACGCAAGTATAAAGTAGCAGGAGCAATACTAAAGACATGTGCAAGTAGCAGGAGCAAAAAGAAAGCACTGTGTTACAAGAGAGTTCCGTGATTAGACTCCCATGTTTACGGTTCCAAAGGGAGCGATTGGTACTGTTTTATCTCACGGGGACCCTCCATCTCCTCATCTGTGGTTAACCCTTTCATTACGACAGTTTCCCCCCTCTCTCTCAACTTTTTTTTTTTTTTTTTTTTTTGGTTTTATAGCTTTTGCACTTTATTTTTGCTTCCGCCAGACGATTTCCTTCAGTTTAGGAGACCCCACACACTGACGGGGCCGACGAAGGGCATAAGAAGGTCCACCACATGAGAAGGTCGGATTGCAACACTGCCTCATCCACGCTGATCACATTTATTTGGCCAGTCACGCTCATTATGTAGAGGAATTACACGCTTTGACCTACACCATACTTTTAGCGTGAATGACTGATCTTTTTTTTCTTTTATACATTTTCTTTGTTTTCTTAGGAGGATATTTTGCACCTCGCTTAGATGTTTTTGATCAGGCAATTCTGTGACGAACATGGCACAAGTTTTACCATTCATGTGTTTCTGTGGATTACGATGAAGAGTTTACCGATCATGCATTTTTGCGACCATGGCTCTGAATTTAGTGTTCGTGTATTTCTGCCAGCATGACGAAAATGTTAATGGTCGTGCATTTCTGTTAAAAAGGAAGAAAGAAAGAAAGAAAGAAAGAAAGAAAAAGATATCGCCACAGAGTACAAAAACACGTGTTACCCCTTCCCTAGTGTATCATCTTTTTGATTTATTTTGGTATTGTTCCCGCCATGCGATTTTATTGATCTTCGGGTAGAGACCAACCATAGTAAAAGGACTAAAAACTATCGTACCTTATTGTGTCCTGACTTTGTCTCTCTCCGTATCTTTCAAGAATCATCCCTTCTTCAAAAAATCTCACCCCTTCTCAGTTTCATCAGAATGGAGAAACAGACAATACCTTATTTAAGAAAAAAGATGTCATTTGAAATTTCTTCCTCGGCCATCATATTTTCAGTCCTTAGCCCCTTCTGCCTGACGATGTTTTAGCTTTTTTTTCCATCTTTCTACTACCAGGCGAGTTTATTCGGTTTTTGAGAGACCTCTGTGAAATGTAGGAGTTAATGAATGTTATATACAAAATCACCAGTTCGAAAAATCTGTTAATGAAAGTTATAAGTAAACCTCTAGTTCGAAGTCTATGAAGGCTGTTATCTAACTCCGCCATTGCCAAAGTTTTCTCTAACCTGAACAGAGTGGCCAGAAGACAACACTAAATAAAGAAGTTCGTCCTCGCAGTGAACGTAAATGGCGACACTAATTTCGTCCAGCCCCTAACTGTCTCACTAATCGATACATAACCTATTCTCACGAGACCAACAGACGAACTCAGAATTGAACAACGATCACTTTCTGGAGAGGGATCAGGTTTTTAGGATGGGAGTGATGGTGAGGGAAATTAGACTACAAAATCTGGCGGGAATGTGAGGCGGAATGGCGCACTAGTGGCTTTTGGGTAAGAGGATGAAGATCAGGATACGCATAGCGGTTGCGGAAGTTTATAAAGGAGTAGGAAAGGAAATGAGGAATATATTAAAAATGGTGGTGGAAAGGAAAATGAGTGAAAACGATGATTCGAATATTAGAAAATGGTAGTTTGTGGATACGATGATGAAAGCAGGGATGCGCATAGTGGGTGTAGGAGTTGCTGAGGGTATAAAAAAGGAAATGAGAATGTGGAAATGAAAACTGACTGGATCATAAACCAAATGACATTGAGTCGCGAGTTTCAAAGGCCTGATGTATGACTGAATGGATGTGTGGTTCTTTTCAACGGGAAATGCGATTACAGATCTCTCACGTTTATGTTTTCATTTTCCTGCTTACGGATCCTACACACCTCATCAGAATAGGGTTATGCTGATGATGATGATGATGATGATGACTGTATATGAAAAAAAAGGTGAAGGTATGTTGGACTGTGTGACTGATCCCATGGCTGTACTCTCGTCTACTCTGCTAAATCAGGAAAGCATATGAATGCAAAGGAACAGTGAGAAGAGAAACAGCTCATTAATTAAAAA
>NC_136967.1:3320000-3335000 GCF_032717465.1 Coenobita brevimanus
GAGGCGGCAGGGGCGGGGTGGGTTTGGAAGGTGACATCGGGGGAGGGGGTCTCCTTGGCCGGCGTGGTGCTTGTGGTGGGGTGGTAAGTGGGAGGAAGGGGAGTATGGGAGGCTGCGGTTCTGAACACGACATAACCAATATACTGTACGCCTCCAAGGTTAATATCTCTGACCTGATTGACTGCTATGGACTTTACCTCAAGGCTCAAGAGAGTAAGGGAAAATAACACTTGTCTCCGAATGTAATCTCTTTGAACTTTGTCTGTTATGGGCCTACCTCAAATGACTAATAATAATCTAGTATTTATTAGAAAACAATATCTAATACATCTTTGCCCGTCTGCCTTTCTGACAGTTGTAAACATAACCTAAGTTGAATAAAGTCATTTGGCGTAAACTAGATAATAATTCTATAAAACATGTCTCCATCGCTAATCTCTTTCAACCCCTTAAGCAGCTGTGAACTTTCCTTATTTGGAGAAAAGAAAAATAGTTTGATTTTACTTACCAAAATTACACCAGAGCATAATTCCATAAATCGTGTGCTGCTGTGAACTTTCCTCTGCTGAATAAAATCGTCTGGCGTAAACTGAAACACAAAAGCCCACTTGTGTCTCTAGACTTTGATACGTACTCTGTCATGGCTTAACCCTTTCAGCCCCACGATCTTTTTTTTTTTTTTTTTATTCTTGTTACCTTCAGACGATTTCCTTAGCTCTGGAAAAATCATCTGCTGTGACGGGATTAGGAACAGTCTCCATCATCCCCCTCGCAGCCTGATATCTCTCCGCAAGCTGAACAAAATCGTCTGGAGGTAGCAAAGAGTTGAATTTAAACATACGCCATTGGACTGAAAGGATAACTTGAGTACAGGGTGGGTATATGTAGGTTAGCATTCCAGAGAGAGAGAGAGAGAGAGAGAGAGAGAGAGAGAGTTGCGTAATGCTCCGACACGGGTACCCTTCCGCCCGGCACAGCTCGTTTCCGGTGACACAACCTTACTTGCCCTGACTAGAAAAAGCCCCCCCTCCCCGCCCCTTAGTCACTCTCTCTCTCACTCTCTCTCTCTCTCTCTTTCTTTGTTTTCCTTCCATTTTCCTTCCCTTTCCTCTCCCCTCACCTTCACCACTCCAACCTTCACCACTCCATCCTTCCCCCATTCCACTCTTTTCCCCTCATCTCCCTTCCCTCCTCTTTCATCCCCTGCAGCTCTCATTTCCATTCTCCTTTCCTCCTGCCTTCCCTTCCCTTGTTTTTTCAACTCCCCTCCATCCCCTCCTTCCCCTCCCCTGTCCCCTCCTTTTCCACCACCTGTTTTTTATTCCCACCACCTAACATTGCCACCTGCGTCTCAACCACCTACCCCTCCCACCTACACCCCTTGGAACCTGCGATCACTCAATGCTTTCACAATCAGCCACTTATTAATTCAGTGCAACAGTTCCCCTTAACCTAATCAGTATAGGGATGTGTTGACCTATTTTGTTATATCTGCCAACACACTATTTTTGTCCAGGAAATCTTTCGGACTGAAGAGGTTAGAGATAGTCCCAGTTAAGCATCACTTTTTACACCTCATTATGTTGGTGATTGTGATGATTGTTATTACTGTTATTGTCATTATTACCATCATCATCATCATCACCATCACCACCACCACCACCACCACCACCATCATCATCATCATCATCACACACATACTCATATTCACTACTTCATGCCTCCACTCGCTATCATCCCCAGCCAATCAGTTTCCTTCCAGAGTCACTCTCAGAAGTATTGTACAGAACATCCTACATAGACTTCCCTTCCCACAGAAACCAGTCTTTACCTCGCCAATCTAAGCTGTGTCCATGATCCCTCTCTATACCAGTGTTATAAAGAAATACAGCTCACACGCAACCCACTCTGCCACCACCGTAACGCCGTCCCACAATTTATTTACCCCTTTCATGCATTTTATTCTTGAAACACAGACAGTTCTTCAACATAGCCTACGCAAACGCTCTCAGGAAACGCCTAAGTGAAGTAGGTGAAGTTCTGCGGTCCATAGAGTTGCTGCGCAGTTTGTCTTCGTCAGTATGTGGTTCATTACAGGGCTGAGTTTTGATCTCAGGCCCTGGGTACTGCAATAACAACAATAGCAGTAACAAAAACAGCAAGAAACACAGACAGACAGACAGACAGACAGACAGACAGACACACACACACACACACACACACACACACACACACACACACACACACACACACACACACCATTTCCCTAAGTACCCATTAAACGTCATCACCCCATCACACCACCCACAATCATCCCCGCCCCACACATGCTGCTTTTCATCTCCTGTGACACCTAGCACATCTCAGCATCACATCCCAGCATCTTCCTAAGGGCATGACATAACGAAGGTTGGTTTGAAGTAGTGGTTAGTGAACGTGGACGACGTTGTAGAGCAGGGCATTCTAAATATTAATTGGTATATTTTTTTTATTGCGCCTTTGCTTTCGCCAGTGTAGTTGGTGGGAAGGAGAGAGGGATGCTGGAAAAAAGGAATGATCGAGGATTGCCGTGAAAGAGACCGGTTTGCTAGGTGGTTTTGAGAGAGAGAGAGAGAGAGAGAGAGAGAGAGAGAGAGAGAGAGAGAGAGAGAGAGTGAGAGGGGAGGGAGTTGTGATGGTTAAGGTTAAGAGAGAGGGTCGTGGTGGCTGAGAGAGAAAGAGAGAGAGAGAAGGTCGTGGTAGTTGAGAGAGAGGGTCGTGGTGGCTGAGAGAGAGAGAGAGAGAGAGAGAGAGAGAGAGAGAGAGAGAGAGAGAGAGAAGGTCGTGGTAGTTGAGAGAGAGGGTCGTGGAGGAAGAAGAGGAGGGGAAGTGTCGTGGAAAAGGGAAGAGGGTGAGTAGTCGTGACGGAAGACGTAGAGGGTCGTAGAAGAAGAGGAAGAGAGCCGTGGAAAAAGATAAGGAAGAAAATCGTAGAGGAAGAAGAGGCGGGGAGTCGTAGATGAAGAAGAGGAAGAACAGATAGAGAATCGTCAGGGAAGGGGAAGATGGTTAACCGTGGAAAAAGAGGATGAGAGTCGTAGAAGAAGGGAAAGTAGTTAGTCGTGGAAGAGTAAGAGAGTCGTAGAACAGGAAAAAATACTTGGAAGAAGATGAGGTAGGGTCGTGCATAGGAGGGAGGAAGAGGGCAATGTGGAAGAGGGAGGAAGAGAGCTATGTGGAAGAGAGGGGAAGAGGGTTAGGTGGAAGAGGGAGGAAGAGGACTGTGTGGAAGAAGGAGGAAGAGGGCTATGTGGAAGAGAGAGGAAGAGGGCTATGTGAAAGAAGGATGGAGAGGGTCATGCTAGAAGAGGGTCGTGTGGAAGATGGTACTCCCCTGGTCGTGTGCCTCTCTCACCACTCAGTACTCCACAATGATTTACACACAGGCGGCCCATTGTTCTATCAGACCCCATTCCTCGCCACCCCTCACGCTTCAACGCCATTTATCTCTCGCCAAATCCTGTATTCTCGTCAGGTATGGAAACTTCCTAACACTTCTTCCTTAGCGATTTGTTTTTGGGATATGGCTAGTTAATATCCTCTTGTAATTTATGCAGATAATGGTGACATCAGATGGATTTATATAGCACAGAAGAGGACAGTAAGTTGTTATTAGCAAAATAAATTCTATAGTCTGTTTCTTAGTTTTTTTTTTTTTATATCTCATACACAGTTTCTTGCAACTTATAAAATACATTACCTCTTTAGCCCGAGGTCGTCCCCTCTCTCTCTCTCTTTTTCGTTTTGGCCATCTCCAGACGATTTCACTCAACTTAAAATAGTCCTTTCGTACTGAAGGAGTGAGAAAATGGCACAAGTCCTCCAATTCGAAAAGTGTCTCCCAAGATGACCAAAATCGTCTCCAGGTGGAAAGAATTAAACCCAAAAGACGTCCTCGAACTGAAAGGATCTTAACTCTCTCCCATTGTATATGCCTACGGTACCCATACGCCCTCCAGCCTTTTCAATAAGCTTCCCACGACCCCAGACGACCCGGAACGACCCCTTCTAGTTACTCCCTGCCCCTCTAACTACCAAACTGTCGTATTGTTTGGTTTCCATGACCTCCCTTCCTGATCTCCCCTCATCTTCCCCCCTCATCTCTCATTCCCCTTCCCATTATCTCCCCTCCCCTTCCCCCCTCATCTCTCATTCCCCTTCCCATCATCTCTCCTCCCCTTCCCCCCTCATCTCCCCTCTCCCTCCACGAGGTGTCGTTGAGAAGGTCATTAATTTTGAGATGGTACTTGAGTGGTGGTGAGGTGACGAAGGTGGGGCAGGGTGGGTGTGGTTGGGTGGGTAGTAGTAGTAATAGTAGGCCTAGTAGTAGTAGTGGTAGTAAATTTAGTAGTAGTAGTAGCAGTAAAAGTCGTAGTAGTTATTGTTTTTGCCATTATTATTGGTATTATTGTTGTTACTGGTGTTACTGTTGCTGTTGTTATGGTGGTGATGGTTCGGTGAATGTGGCTAATTTTGGGGTGTAACTATGTCTGTTTCTGAGTGTTTTTTCTTATGCAACAAAAACAGAGAGAGAGAGAGAGAGAGAGAGAGAGAGAGAGAGAGAGAGAGAACCATAGTCTGAGCTTGCACAATTTTTTTTTTTGCAAAGGAAATAGGGTAAAGAAGACAGCAAAATTAAAGATCCATTTAAATTGCTAGAATGGACATTGCGTTTAGAGACTGGAGGTGAAAGGCAATCTCTCTCTCTCTCTCTCTCTCTCTCTCTCTCTCTCTCTCTCTCTCTCTCTCAAGCACGTCACTTGCCTAGAAATACGAGCCCCAAGAAAGAATTCCACCCCTCCTCCGATCCCGCAACCCCTCCCCCCCACCCCGCCCACTGACGTAATGAGAAGACTGATCGCGACGCCTCCGTTCCTTGCGTGATGCCACATGCCGAATCGAACCCATGACCTGTAATCTCGGGCTGAGAGAGAGAGAGAGAGAGAGAGAGAGAGAGAGAGAGAGAGAGAGAGAGAGAGAGAGAGAGAGAGAGAGAGAGAGAGAGAGAGAGAGAGAGAGAGAATATTAATCCCAGCTGATGATTTCCAGTTGTTTTTTTCATGTTACTCTTGCAATTACCGTTTTGCTCACCTGAGGGCACACCTGTAGAAGGGAAGGGGTTACTGAAGGCTGCATCTAACCCCTCCAACTTCAAAATTCTCCCCAACACTGAATAAAATCGTACGGTGGTGGCAAGAACATAATATATAAGAGGTTGGGTGAAAGGGTTGTGGAGGGGTGTAAGATGCGTGTCAGGTGTGCTAAATTCCTCGACTGTGCTAAATTCCTCTGTTCAGCCAAATTCCATTACTGTGCTTAATTTTTCTACTACGCAGTGGTTTTTTGAACACCCCACATAGCCTAAACAAGAACGAAAAAAACTAAGAGACGGTGACCTAGAAACACTAAAATAATTGTACCGAGAAAAACACAAGTGAAATGGAAAGCTATGAAAAAGTAGGAATGTTCGTGTACTTTAAGGTCGGGGCGGGAGGAAGAAGAAATAAATAACAGTGGAAAAAAAAACATAAATAACCCCCCTGATGACACGGAAATAATTGCCCCCCAAAAAAACAAAAGCGAAAAGGAAAGCGGAAAAAATACTTGTATGTCTGTGTGGCTTAATCTATTCGCTACGATGGCGTCTTTTCTTCTCTCTCTCTCTCTTTCTCTCTCTCTCGTTTGTTCTTGCTTTCTCCAGGTGATTTTATTCTATCCGAAAGAGGGGAATCAAACTGGAGGGATGAGATACACCGTCCCTCCACCCCTTTATTATTAGAAATTCCTCTTTACGTGATTCAAACCTCCTTGTGGTACTAAGACGAAAAATACGTCCTTGTTGTAAACCATCACCTCTCCTTGACTCTATTACCCCTCATTATGGCATCATTAAAGATTTCTTACACGCCAGCACCTCATCAGCGTAACACATCGTACGCTCATTACAAAAACAGGGGAAAAAATGCAATCTTGGGGAAATTAACACCCTCTTCTCTCACCACTACCACCACCACCCCAGCAGCCAGACACAAGGGAAACAGGAAAGTGACACCACCATGATATTAATAGAAAAAGACAAAATACAGTTAGCATTAATTAACCTTTTCGGTGGATGAGGTACGCCAAAGAATTTTATCTTATTAATACGGAACTATTCTTCTTCTTTCTTTTTTTTATTCTTCTTTTAGGTGAGGGAGACATCTGCTGGCATAGGGATTTTTTTTTTTTTTTTAAATGTACAGTGCCGCCTATTTACAGTCAATATATAATAGCTCCGTAGGTACCGAAAAATCGCTAGCAGGTGTTTGATAATTCTCTTGTCTGCTGCCGGTGTAAAATTAATCATTTGTCAGCCACAGGTGTAGAAGTAATCGCTTGTCTGCTACAGGTGTAATATTAACCTCTTGTCTGGTGCAGGTGTAAAATTAATCGCGAGTCTGCCGCAGGTGTAGAATTAATTGCTTGTCTGCTGCAGGTATGTGATAAGATAATTCTCTTGTCAGGATACAAAAATATGATTACTCTTCTGTCTGCCGTAGATCTTAAAAATAATGTCCTAACTACTGTAGGCGTCTATTATATTCTTTGTTCCAGGTGTATAATAATTCTCTCATACACTGCAGGTGTGTGCGGTGTTGACAGGTGTGACAAGGGGCGAAGCTGAAGCAGACCCGGCCAGAGTGACACACCACGGCTCCTTATACCACCCCACCATCGCCCCACCACACCACGCCCCTCTCGCCTACACCCCGTCATACCCCTACTCCACCTACGGGCCCTCCTACGCCGTCACACCAGCATACCACGCCGTCACACCAGCCTATCACGCCGTCACTCCCTCCTACCACCACGCCTATGCCTCCCCCAGCTACCACGCCGTTCCGAGCTACCCCAAGTGCCCCTACACCTACGACCACGTCCCCACCTGCTCCTACAACACCACCCAGCCCTGGTGTCTCTACGATCAAGAATACCCCGAGTACGAGATCAAAGAGGCCATCCTGTACCACAAAGCCAGTGTCCTCGCCCTCTACGCTGACGTGGCGGATCTCAACACGGCCCTGTCTGTGTACCGTCCTCGTCGCCTGGAGGATGAGACGTACTTGTGCCCCGCGGAGATCGGCTACATCAGGCCACTCCGAGCCGTGAACACCGATGGACACTGGAGAATCCTAGTCAATAACGTCAAGGTGGGTGACGGCGATTTATATATACAATTTCGGTCAATATTTCCTCTTACATCCCCTTAAATCCGTGTCAAAATCGTATTAAATATCCTTAAACTCATCATTATAAAATTCTGTTTAAGGAGACCGTGTGAAATCCTGTTAAGTAAAAAAAAAAACTAAACATTTTGAAATATTTTTAAATCATGTAAAACGTGATGAAACTAAGCCTTATAATATCTTCTTAAACTAATCTTGTGAGATCTTGTTATTCTAAATCTTACGAAATCTTGTTAAACTAAGCCTTCGAAACTAAACTTTGATAATTTTGTTACATAAAAACAGCAAAATCTTGTTGAACTAAGGTGGATGCCTATTTTCCCTGGTCTTGTAAATTTACAGCCGCAGCCAAATAACGTCCTTAACACCACTACAAAACCGTGACAAAACCATGTGAAATTTAAAGACAATTTCTCTCTCAACTAAGGCTTCAAATCTTATCTAATTTAATCTAATCTAAACTCTGATCTAACCATCCTTCCTCGCTTTCTTTCTCATCTCTTTTTCCCCAACACTATTTTCTCTTCCAGGTGGACTACGAGCTCTTCACTCAGACGACCCGCATCGAGGAGTGTGTCAGCTACAGCTCCTGCCCACTCGTGCCGCACTGCTACGAGTCCAAGTGTCTGCAGAAGTCCATCTACCACCGTTTTCTCGTCTACGACCCCTGCGACGAGTACTTCCCCTTCAGCGTGGAGACATTCAAACTTCCCGCCTCCTGTGCCTGTCTTCTTGGGGCGAGCTTCATCGACCACTAATTCGAATCTAACTTGAATGGGCTTAGTGTTCGCTGGCCACGCTCTGAAACCTTTGATTGCTAGAAATAGTACCGTATCACGAAACTAGCTCATTTCTAGTATGTCTAATATGACCGCTAACACTAGGAAGGATTTAGCAAGAAGGGTCGTATCATCCTTACTAATTAATTTCTGCATCTGGTACGTTAATATTCTCTGGTATGTTATTTATACGAGTTACGTCCATATTACAAAGATATAAGAGAATAATGTTCCTCAGTATGCAAAAAATTATTAAGCTAAATGTTAATTAGCTTCCCTTGTCCACGAAAATACAGCAAAAGGCTTCAGAGCGTGACCCAGTTTTTTTTTTTTTTTTTTTATCTTCGGCCTTTCATTTTCTCTGTTCGATCCCGTTACCTTCCTAGTCGAGTCGAGAGGATTAGATTTTGGGTTCTCGTAGCAAAAAGTATATTTCGAGTTTTACCTTAAAGTGCAAATTGTAGCGTTTTCTTTTTTTATATTATCAAAATAGTTCCTATGAGGCAGGAGTAATATCCATGAATTAATATGAGGCTCTTAAAATGTCAGCAACGTGTCAAGTAATTGTCCTTAATCATCATATTTCACGAAGTTTACATATTACATAAATATATTAACCTTTTCCGAATATCACAACAGAAATACAGAAAATTCCTTACTTTTCCGACACGCAAGTAAAAATAATATCCTTGAGTAGACAGATTAAAAAAAAAAGAAAAAAAAAAAAAGAAAACCCAGTCTCAAATCTTCCTAGAATCGAAATTTTGCCTTACGTCATTGATATTCTAAGGACTTCATATGTTTTGTAAGCCTTATCTTATCTAGGACTTCAGATGGTTTCCCAATCAAGACGACAATACAAGTGAAGCTTCGGAACAATGGAGCGCCTCAGTGGTGGTGTTGATGCGATAGGGGAGATTAGTTTGTGTTTGTGGCTTCATAATCCTTGTCTTTTTTAAAATCAGTTCAAATTACCTCTCTCAGGCCCCGATAACTCGCTCATGGATGTAGTAAATCGTCTGGCGTCAGTTGGAATAGGATGCTAAGTTGTCGCACCCATTTTAAACAATTCAGTGGAATCTTCAAGTATCAATTAAAGTAAAATAACAAACTGCCCCTATGGATACGAAGGACAAGAATCGAGATAATTTTTAACCTCTTATTAGGATCCTAGCCATACAATAATAAAAAATTGGTGCCTAAGATTGTTTATAGCAAGGCGACAGTATATCGAACTAAATCACATTGTTTAGCAAAATAAATAAATAAATAAATAAAAATAAAAATAAGAAAGTGAGTCCATACTGATGACGGGATTAAGAAAATTCGAACTTATATACGTAGTAATTTACCATCACTCTTCTGTCCTTGTTTTTTAAGACTGTCTTTATTTTCAGTAATTTTTTTTTTAGTACATCTGATTTCCCTTACTAATTCAGTGGCTGTGTTTGTGCATAAAGGTACTCATTCCTTTTCTCTTCCTCCTGCTCCTCCTCCTCATTCTCTTCTGTTTCCATTTTTCGTTTCCTTCACCTCCCCTTCTTTGCCTTTATATTTCGAACATATTCCTCTCCTTTTTACAATTCCTTTGCTTACGCTGTTTTATGTATCAACCCACAGTTTCTTCAATACGACACGGTTTTCTTTATTAAGGGTTTGAAAGCATATCCTTAATTAACCCTTTCAGTGCGAAGGATCTCTCACAAAATTAATAAAATCGTGCGGTATTAGCAAGACGAGAACTAAAGCCGTCATCGCGGTGAATGGGTTGAACTTAGTCAGGCTGCTTGGTTTTATGAGAAGTAATCCATATTTAGCCTAACGCACTGACGGCTACGCCTAAACTTCAGTAACTCGCTTGGTGGAAAGAAAAACAATACAGCCAAGATTTTTAAAGGCCTGAAGGTGTTTGTTAATTTTTTTGTGGCTGTACGAATAACTTCGTACTTTTTTCTTTTTTAAGCCTTAGTAATCAGGTAGTTTTCTTGACATCGTGTTCGGTAGCTGACTATTCTTCTCGATTATGTGACCCGTAATCACCAACTAATTTTGTTCGCTATACGGATATATGAGCGATAACAATCGTATTTTTCTCGATTATTGAGCTGTAATATTTAACCAATTATCTCGTCTATATGACTATGTGAGAGGTAATAAATTTATTATCCTTTCTCGGTTACGCAAGCTGTAATTATACTCCCCTCCCAGTCCGTCACAACAGTCTCAGACTCCCTGGTGGTACGTGAAGAAAGCAGTTCTCTAGTCATCTTTATTTATCTCCGAGGCTCTGTGTCCGTGAGTGTACTTATTTTGTGTGTGTGTGTGTGTGTGTGTGTGTGTGTGTGTGTGTGTGTGCGTGTGTACTATCAGAGTGAACAATTCTCTGACATTTCCCAACATTGTGTCCTGCCTTCCGTATTTCTCAATCCCATTAATCCTTTTCATATTCTCTTGCTGTGTGCTTCATATTCCAGTCACATTCAGATATTTCATGCAATACATCTTCCGTGGTCACTGCTGGGAAAGAAATGTTGGCAAAATTTTGATTCTGATAATCCAGTCAGGGAAAAAAATCATATTCCTCCAGGTTTTGCTTGAAAGTGAACCTGGAAAAAATTACCAAAGTCTTAACTAATGTGTGTCTCCGATGGTTCGTCTCTCTGCTATTTATTAAAAAAAGCTTAAGATATTTAACTTTCTTACTGTGTGTGTGTGTGTGTGTGTGTGTGTGTGTGTGTGTTCAGCTCTGGCACCCCACATGTCTTTTTTTTATAGGTTTAAGATATATTTATGTATTTTTACGATCGAGAAATTTAGAACATAAGTAAAGGTTGAGTAAGAGTCATTACATTTTACTGAGTGTTTCTATTGACACCTCCACCAGAACTATTCCCTAGGTCTCCGTCTGTTTATTACACCTTATTGTCCACACCTGTGTTATACAAATCCTTCCAATATCGCCATACTCTGGATAAATAACGTATAAAAGGATATTAACCAACCATATCCAAAAATACCTCATAACTAAGGAAAAGGTGTTAGGGAGCTTCTTTAACCGAAGAGGATGCTAGCCAATACTAAAGAAAGCCGTATGAAAAGAACGTTAACATACAGAATAAATAAAAATAATGAATATGCGAATACAACACATAGTACCATTACGCTGAAAAAATATGAGAGGAACTATTATAAATTTATGACTACGTTATTTCTTATTATTTCTGTCAGGGGATCTCTAGGAAGCTGAATAAAATGGTTTAGCGGGAGTAAGAATAAAATAAAGAAGGTAGAGGACAGAGCAAGCAGAAGAGAAAACGATATCAAGGCGACATAGCAGAGAGGAAGCAGGAGCAGGAGGCATGGAGGCGGTAGACGTCAGTAAAGAGTCCCCTGAGTGTATTGCAGGGGTCGAGGGAGAGGAGGCGGTGGTAGGCGAATGTCTGTACACACTTGCTGCGGTGACACGGCGACACGGCACGACACGGCAGCAGCGGGGACCTGGCAGGGACCGAGAAGGGGACCTGAGATGTGGATATGTTATGTGGGGATTTGAGGGAAGGCGGGGACGTACAGATAGCGGGGATGTGATGAGGAATTTTAGGTGGGGATAGGCGAGGATTTAGCATGACACGGCAGCAGCGGGAACCTGGCAGAGACCCAGAAGGGGACCTGAGATGTGGATATGTGGGGATTTAAGGGAAGACGAGGACATGGAAACAACTGGGATCTGGCCGGAATATGGAGGGTAATATTAGGTGGGGATGTAATGGGACATGACATAGCGACGGGGACCTGACGGGGACACAAAGGACACTGACGGGGAGCAGTAGGTGGGGACTTAGTGATGGTTGTGGCGGGGACCTAGAGGGGACACCAGGGTATTTAGGTGGGGATAAAATGGCAATGTAACTCTTTCACCACATTCCAGTTTTCTGTTTATCCCTTTCACCATGTATATATATATATATATATATATACAGTATATATATATATATATATATATATATATATATATATATATATATATATATATATATATATATATATATACTGTATATATATATATATATATATATATATATATATATATATATATATATATATATATATATATTTTGCATATTTTTCTGCCTCCGGGTTATAGCTAGTGAGGGATTTAATTATCCCTTTAGAGAACAAAATATCAGTTAAGTGTATTATACTGACTACCACGACAATACATGTACATTACCACACATACATACAGCGGAAATATACAAACCTCCCCCACACATATATACACACCACAGATGAAATGCTTCACACACACACACACACACACACACACACACACACACACACACACACACACATGAAGTACTCACAAACACGTCTCCATCCTGGTAGTCTGTGTGAAGTAAGGAGGCACATTGACCACCACCCTCCACTGTCCCGCCGCGTTCACTGCATGTGTGGGCCTCGGGTACTGCACGTGAGATGAACACGCGTACCCTACACATGGCACGTACTTCACTTGATACGGGTTTACGTACAATCAGAGAATCAGCTATTAAGTGATCTAATATTTCAGTGGACATATGATTAACACCGAAAAACTGTTGAAATGTATATATCCACACTAATACTGTGAAGAAAAATAAAAGGGAGGGGGCAGGATACTTGGATATTAAACAATTCTAATCGAAGTTTAATCCCTTTAGCTCATGAGATTTGTTCTAAGCTGAGTAGAAATAATTTGGCGTCAGCTAGAATTTAATTATATTCTTGGACTGAAGAGGTTAAATGGATACTCTGACTTGGTATCACGTTTCCTAGTGTTACTTAGTGGTCTCCCTCCCTCTCACCCTCGGGCCCCAGCCAGTGTGTGTGGTCGTAGTGGCAGGGGTGGTAGTAGGGGTAGGCGAAGTGGTCCTCCTGGAAGGCCAAGATGTGGGTGACCAGGTCCTCGGCGCTCTGCTGGGGCACGTCAGCTAGGAGGTTCGCCAGATGGGGCTCCTTCCTCAGGGCCCCCTCCACCTCGAGTCTTGGGGAGGAGAGGATAAGATGAACAGATATCAGGGGCGGTATTCTCGTGCTGTTAGGAAGCTTACAAACACCTCTTCCTTACTGGTTTACTTCTGACTCTGCACCTTTACTATATTGTTGTGTGTTATTCATGCAATGTCTGTCAACATTAAAAAGGAATGAGAGGTAACAAAAGAGGATGTTAATGGGTAGATTACAAAATATAACGTTAATGAAGAGATGCTATGGAGCCACCTCATCCGACCAAAATACGGACCCAAGGAAGTCTAAGAGCCTAAAATGGGTTCTAGTGGAGTAAATCTAATTCACTAAATATTTTGTCACCAAGGTATACAGCAGTTATTATACTGAAGAGAAAAACAGTTCTATAAATAAAAACAACAACAACAGCAACAACAACAACAGCAACAATAATAATAATGATGCTAAAAAAAAATGATAATAGTAACAATAATAAACCACGTGCTTCACAAAGGGGTAGCATTCTAGACAGCGTCCCCGTTGCCATGGTTACTCACAGCGGGTGGTGCGGATTGTGCAGGCAGTAGGTTAGGGTGGTGTTGATGGCGGAGGGAGGGGGGCGATGGGGGGTGCAGTACAGGGGGGCCAGGTGGGGGGAGACGGGGGGCGGGGGGCTGACGTAGAAGTCTAGGTTGGGAGGGACAGGGGTGGTGAAGGAGGAGAGGTAGTTTGGAGTGGTGGAGAGGGATGGATGCTTAGGGGTGGAGTGGGAGAGGTGCTTCATGTGTGGAATGGTATGGATATTTAGGGGAGTGGAGGGGGACTTGGGTGGAGTGGAAGGTGCTAAGAATTCAGGTTTAGTCGAGTGGGATAGGACTTTTGGAGTAGTGGACTGGGATAGATAGCTGTAGGGGGTGGAATGTGATGGATACTTGGAGGAATTGGAATTGGATGGGGATATGGGTGTAGTAGAAAGAGCCTTGTATTTAGGGGTGGTGGAGAGGGGTAGGTACTTGGCGGTCAGTGGGTAAGAGTGGGCGTAAGATCGTGTGGTGGAGGGGGAAATGTAACCCTGAACCTCAATTTTGCTTAGAAGGAATACAAAAAACAATGCTGATGATAGTGAGGAGGAAGAAGACATAATTTTCACACTCATTTTGGTGCTGTTTCTGATAAATTTTGCAGAAGCAGGAGTTCGTTCAGTTCTTGGAGCTTCTGGACGCGGATATTTCTAGATGCGGACCGCCCTGATCGATGAAATTAGCGTGATTCTCAGATTTCTTGGTTTAGGGATGTTACTGATCATGCTAGAAGTCACCAAGCCATGTCAGAGTTTAGCCAGATCACCTCCTCAGCCACAGTAACTTATCATTCACTTGCTTCTCATTCAGCTTAACAATCAATTATTTCTGTATGAACTAACCAAAGTCTTGCTTCCATTGCCCGATAAAATAAAACTTAATCCATGTAACAAGACAGTTCACATATTTCTCTGTCTGACATTTTGGTTTCACTCTCAAAATTTATTGCGCTAACTGAAGCAACGTCAAACGCCACACCTAAAGTCAACCCAGGAAGTGTACTCGTAAGTGATATCTTTAGAGCCAACCAACACCTTCAACTCTAAGGACCAAATACTAGACCCATGAGTGAGAATCTACCTTATAAACCCTTGGACTGGCCGGGTATGACGTAAGAGGTCAAGTAATTTTAGTCCTGCGTTGACCCCGGTAATTGTGCTACCATACATCTTACCACCTCTAAATACCCATCCAGCTAATAAATCTCCTGGTCAGTCCTGTGTTGTAAGGGATGAGGTAATTACAGGTGTACGTTTGCCTTCGTAATTGCAAGACCATCCATCTTTTACTTCAACACGTCGTTTCCACCGCATCAAAAGCATTTGTTTTAGGATGGCAGAATGCGTTCAAAGAGGTATAGTAGTTTCTGACACCTTTTCCGTCATAATG
>NC_136967.1:3340000-3370000 GCF_032717465.1 Coenobita brevimanus
TATCGAATCGTCTGGTGGATGGATAGTGTGGTGGGGAGGCATTGTGGTAGAGAGCTGGTGTGGTATTACTGTGGTGGCCTTTCTGTTGTGGTGGAAGAGACACCCAGTACCAACAGACAGAGAATAATAACAGTAGTGGTTGACGGCAGAGAGAGAGAGAGAGAGAGAGAGAGAGAGAGAGAGAGAGAGTACCTGACGGGTATATTTATCTGGGTTGACAGAAGGTTAAAAATGGGGAAGGGAGGGGTTGGGGTTAGGAGGGGGTAGAGAGAAATAGATAGGGAGTGAGATAGGGAGAAGGGAAGGGCGGGTGGAGAGGTAGGAGTGGAGGAAAGGAGAGGGTGGAGCGGGTGGAGAGAAAGAAGAGGTGGAGGGATGGAGAGAAAGAGAGAGGTGTAGAGAAATACAGGCATGGGAGAAGACGGGAAGGAGAAAAGAAGTTGAGGAAGAACAGCGTGAGGAGGTGAGGGGGGAAGGGGGGGAGGACAAGAAGGGAGGGGTGAGGGAATACGAGATGGAGGGGGGTAGGAGAGGTTAGAACAGAAGGGGAGCAGGGGGAGAGGGGAGAAGGGGAGGATGGGCGTGCATGACCACTGGCGTTCTGCCCAGCTGGGAGAGGAGAGAGGGGCAGGGGGAGGAAGGGAGTGAGGGGAGGAACAGGGGAAGGAGGACGGGGGGTAGGATGAGAGGGTGGTGGCAATGGAGGGTGAAAAGAGGAGGGTAATTCAGGGGAAGGAGGGGAAGAGGGGAAGGGGAAGGGGAAGGAAGGGGATGAGAGAAGGGGGAGAGTGGGGAAGGAGGAGGGAGTGGATGAGAGGATGACAGTAATCGAGACTGACAGGAGGAAAGTGAGAGGGAAGACACTGAGCTGAACGGGGTGGGTACTGTGATGGTTGTGAGTAAGGATGTTGTTAAATATTGTGGATGGGGTGGAATTCAGCTAGTGGGTGAGGTGGAAGGTAGTGGAATATGAAGGGTGGGGGTTGTTTTGGTTGCTGAAAAGAGTGGAAGGTGTCAGTGGATAGAGTGGAAGAATAGCAGTGAGAAAAGAGTGTGAAAGATGTGAGAAGCTTCGGTAGTGGAAGAGGTGGAGAGCCATGTGGATGAGATGGAAGGTAGTGCGGTTGTAGTGATAGCTGAGTAGGTAGTAGAAGTGAGCGTGAGGCGGGTGGAAGGTTGTAGACTGAAAGATGATGAGGGGTGATTGAGATAAAAGGAGTGAGAATTATGTTGGTAATGAAAGGTTTGGAGTGGGTATTGATCTGGTCGAGGTGGTGTGGGTGGGTGGGTTAGGGGTTAATGTTATCGGGGGGGGTAGGGTTTCTTGTAGTTTATTTTTACTGCTTCCAGACGATTTTATTCACGATAGGGGAGATTAAAGGAAGGATGGGGCTGTGTATTGATGTGATGTCGATGGTGGTGGTTGTTCAAGCGTACCGTATTTCGAATCAACGAAGCTTGAGTTGGTGAAGAGGGAGAGGCTGGGGTTGACTGGTGGGGTAGTGGTCTAAGGCGCCAGTCGAGGTGAAGGTCATTTTCCTGTGAGAGCATAAATTCAAAACCCCTAAAGGCGACTGTAGCTAATGTGGGGCTGGATTTTTTTTTTTTTCATTCTCCCTTTTCGGCTTTTGGATCCTACCCACTCTGCTAAACCCCTTCAGCTCGATGTTTGCCATTTTTTGATTCTCTCTCTCTCTCTCTCTCTCTCTCTCTCTCTCTCTCTCTCCACACACACACACACACACACACACACACACACACACACACACACACACACACACACACGACAAGTAGCCCTGAGCATGAGAACACTACTTTAAGAACTGATACCCATCCTTAAGAACAGTAATGCTAGTAATTTGCCTGCCTAAATTCTTGGCTTAAATTAGTGGGCCAGTTCTGTCAGTTGATATTGGTGGGTTTGGTGGAGAGAGAGAGAGAGAGAGAGAGAGAGAGAGAGAGAGAGAGAGAGCTTGACTGCAGTAAAAAAAAAAATAGTAGAGAAAAACAGACAAATCAGAGAGAAAAATGAAAGACCAATGCAAAGTGAAAATCTAAAAAATATAAATGAGAAAAAAGAGAAAGCAAATATGAAGAACCACCCATAGCTTCACCCCTCTCTCTCTCTCTCTCTCTTTCTCTCTCTCTCTCTCTCTCTCTCTCTCTCTCTCTCTCTCTCTCTCTCTCTCTCTCTCTCTCTCTCTCTCTCTCTCTCTCTCTCTCTTTCTCTCTCTCTCTCTCTCTCTCTCTCTCTCTCTCTCTCTCTCTCATATTGCTTTCCAGATGAGCTTCGATAAACCAGGCTTTTTATTCCAGTAATTATTCTAACAAGGTGGTTGGCGTTCACGTATAATTACCACGTCGGGGAAAAATTAAATTATTGTTTACGATGAGACACCAGGCCAGGGATGCGAGTTTACGAATATCTTAAGATAATTTTTTTACCCTAAGATCAGACGTACGATCCTGGTTATTAACCCTCTCAGTTTTGGTGGAACTTTAGTATTCTTTTCATGCTAACGCCAAAGATTTCATTCAGCTGAGTGAGCCATAGGAGTCAGAGATTGTTTACCCTTCCAGACAGTTCCTTTTAAGCTCAAGGAACCCTCTGTCTTCTAAAGGGTTAATGCGTTTATAAGTGTGGAGTTTTGAACCAATAAAACAGCAAGACCCCTAATGCCTTTCGACTGTGCGAGGGTGAAGTTGAAAACAAACTGGGATAAGATAGTCGTGAGTTCTAACCCTTTTTATTTTTATTTTATTTATTTGAGTATTTATTTATTTATGTATCTCTTTCCAGGTAAGGTCATAACCCCTCGCCGCCCTCGCATCGCCAGCGCTGGAGCCCTCCTTCTGCCCTGAGTAAGTGTTGAACTTGGAATTTATTGAGAGAATATTATTTTGTCTTTTTTTGCTGGTATATTAACGATCGTTTTTGGAGGGTTCTCGTTTTGGGCAGTTTTTCGTTAATTTATCTATATCTTTCCGTCTGTCTTTTTATCTGTTTTATGTATCTATCAATTTATCTATCTAATATCTCTCCATCTATCTATCTGTTCATCTGTCTGTTAAGGGTAAAAATGGTCTAAGGATGGAAAGACTGAAATAGCCATGGTACTGAGACTTGAAAGGCTTGTACTGGAGTGATAATCTAAGGATAGAGAGGGTCTTTTGAGGTTGGGGTGGTCAGTGTGGTGATGATGACTGCTGGTTTAGTTTTTCTCAGTGTGCCAGGTAAGCATGACGGCCCTGCACCTCAAGGAAAGGTAGGAGGCGGCAGATGAGTTACACTAGGCATCTTCACTGCTAAAAGACAGGCTATTATGGTGGCTTTTGTGATCTTTTCAGTTTGTTTATATTTTCTTTTCATATTTTACTTCATTTTTTATCGAGCATTTGTCTACGTTTTGATTCTTTTCCTTGTAGTTTATATTCATTTTTCTCAGTTTATTATTTGGCCCCATGTTTTGCCCTCATTCGGTTCCTTTCACATCTTTTGCTTCTTCTTTTTTTTTTTCTGTTTACGGAATCCTTTATGGCTAAGTTGGTTCCCTCCCCCATGTTTCTTAAATAGCTACAGTTTTCTGGGTCCTTCCATTTTCTATAGTCAGGACTTTAATTTTTCTGTTTCCTTTTTAACATTCGTCTCTGGTTTTGTCTTTTTCTGAGTGTTCACTTTCCATCTTTTCCTTTTCTTCTTTAGTTTATTTCTGGCATAAGAATTTAAAACTTGATCACCTTCTACGGGAAGTCACCTCGAAGCTGAGGAAATCGTCAGGCGATGCTGAAATAACTAACGCTTGACTTGAACTTCACTGGTTAACTTAAAACTATCAAGTCTAAGGATGCTGGAAATTTTTTTAATTTCCTTGCGATGACTGTTCCTGTAATCTGTCTACTGTAAATTCCACACTATCTAAAGAAGACCAGTGGGGACTGATAGTTCTTATATAGAAAAGATTACAAAAAGGTACATAGGAAAGCAGACAACAACAACAGACCTAACAGTGATGTTGAGGCTACTACAGAGAAGGCTGACTATGGCATCGAATTCAGCGAGTTACTAAGACCGTATTTTCTGAAGATCATCCTGTAGTGAAGAGTCAAAACTTTCAAGATCCACCACCTTTGCGGCCAGGGCCCTTTTTCCCCTCTCCCTTTTCCTGCCGTAACTAAGATGCAGGTTTATGGTGTTCAAGAGGCATAGAAGATAACCCTGGAAAATGAAGAGTAATTATCAGCCTACAGCTCCATACGGTAGAGGGTTTACTTCACGCTTACCATTGCAAGAACGAGATGAGCATACTAATCCCAACCCCTTATTCTCTCCTGATTTTTTGCATCCTTGTAATTCACTCCGCCGCACAAACCCCATCCAGCCATCCTGAGTACCAAGCTTTTAGGACGTACAGTATAATATTTTTGGCTGCCACTGCATCAAACAGTTTCCATCTTACTACAATTCAATCGCTTTAACCCGGAGATTTTCGTCCTTCTGCAGCCTATCTTCCGCATATCAGTACCAAAAAAACGCAATACTACGGTTCTGCGTCTTTTCCATAGCCTTACTAGCATCATGTTCTAGTGTTAATCTTTATATATAACTGAGCATTCAAGATGGAAAGATGACAGTTTTACGTCTAGTAAAAATGAACAGAGTATACCATCACAGAACTGTATTTTGGTTTCGGTAGCCCTCCCGTAGTGAAGGGAATCAAGTGAAATCCCGAGGCAAAGACTTAAACTCTCCTGAACATTAAATTTTTTGCCGGACACCGAAACGACATACTTTTTCTTCCTGCTACCGCCAGACGATTTTTTCCCCGTTCACCACAACCTTAGGGGAGCGTGAAGGCAGCCATCGCCCCTTGACCGAGCCACCGGGGGAAGGAAGATGGCCAAGGAAATTCTCTCTTCTTCCTCTCTAAGGATATAAGAGGAGGTAAGTGTTGGTCCTCAGTCTCAGTTACCTTCGGGCCAGAGACATGGACAGGATGGTTGTGGCGATGTGCTTGGTAAGAGCGTAGGGAATGACACTTGCAGGGTGATCCATATATTACGCGACTCAGTTCTCGTGTGTTGCGGGGACGGTAACACCAGCTTTGCCAGTGCCTTCCCTGAATCATGACCTATTTCTGATAACGCTTTTGGTGTTTTATGGTGTCGTCTGTTTACGTCCACTAATTACATGGTTGATACTATTTTTATGAAGGAATCAAAATGTCTTCACACACACACACACACACACACACACACACACACACACACACACACACACACACACACACACACACACACACACAAAAGCGAGCCGTTCCCGCAACACACAAGGTTGGTGAGAGCAAAATATAGACCACTCTGTATGTATAAGACTATGAGAGAGGAGTGGTGTTTGCTCTTCGTGTCTTAGTTATCTTCGGACCAGAGAAATGGGCAAGAGGTTGTTGGTGACGACGGGTTTGGGAAAATTACCAAGTTTTCTGACATTCACCACCATGAAATCTTTTATGTTTATGGTTACGGCTGCCAGACTTCAGATTCACAGAGTCCTGTCATAGTGAGTCGTGCCGTAGTGAAAGGTAGTAACAGGCTATATAAACTCTACGATTCCTGATTTCAGACTTTATTCTTGTTACCTTGAGACAATGTTATGCTACTCAGGAAAACTTCTTGTGCTGAATAAGTAATCATAGCCATCGTGTCCAGCTAATAAAATAGGATGGGAAATAAAAATAGGTTTCGGAAACAGAGTAGGATACCTATCAGTAATGCTAATTTCCTTTCACTTTATTATCTGGTGTTGTAAAGAGCTGGTATGCACTAGAGTATACAGTAGATAGGCATTTTCTGCCACGAAGGTTGAGAAAGAGGATGGGGTAGGGGATGTGTGTAGGTGTGAGAGGGTTCAGCGTTATTTTGAACGATTGGACTGTCTTGGCAAAGGATTTCTTATTTATATCCATGAGGAAGAGGGTATGGGAATCACTGACAAAAACAATAAACGCATACAACGGTAAAATATAATCCTAGCTACGCTCTTGGTATACGCTTCCTATTATATACGGCTTTGTTAGTGGCGGCATGACTGTTCTTGAGAGATATATTGGGTGTTGCTGACCTCACCCCAATATCGACAATGGATAAATTCAGTGCATGGGAGGAGAGACGGGCGGAGGACCTTACCAATTGCAATGAAATAATGGGAAACTTGGTAATCACTATGTTGAGTGTTCTGAGTGTGGTACAGCAGGAGTTCGGATGATGATGATGTTGGTTATGATGATGATGATAACTGCAGATAACGTTCCAGCAGGCAGTAGTGGTGCTAGCGTCGGGCCTGTGCTGTGGAGCCGTCGCAACACCAGACGCCATTCCTGACGCCGACGCCGACCCGCTCCTGGCCGCCCACTCCCCCTACTACGCCTACTACAGATCCTCACCCATCCACACACCCAACCACACCGACCAAACCCCGACCTGCGCCCACAATACCACAAAATCCTGGTGCCTTGAGGATACCGACTACCCACACACCGAAATCCGTCACGCGCTTCACCAACACTACCACGGCATTCAGATCCTCCACACTGACACCATCCTGACCACTGAAAACTCTGTCCAAGGCGTCGAAACCCAGGAAGAAGAAGCCTACCTGTGCCCATCGGAAACCACGTACGTCCAGCCGCTGCGAGCCGTCAGTACTGAAGGCAGGTGGCGCGTCATAGTCAACAACGTGGAGGTTTACGGCGAGAACCTGACCCAATCCGCCCGTATCGAGGAGTGTCTTGGCGCCCCCGGGGATTCCTGCCCCCTGGTGCCCCCGTGCTACCAGACCCAGTGCGTGCAGAAGTTCGTATACCACAGATTCCTCGTCTTTGATCCCTACGACTTCATCTTCCCCTTCGCCGTGGAGACGTTTAAACTGCCTTCAAGTTGCTCCTGCTTCATGGCTCCTTCATTATAGCAGTATTAACTTTAGCTGTTGTTAGTTCCTTATATATTTTTTCTTTTTTATTTTCTTTCGACATCTGCTACCTTATGCATCATACCCTTTTTTCTGGAATCTTTAAATCGACTTCAGCTCGCTCATAGGCCATTGATCCTTTTTTTTTTTTGTAAACCCGCCTGATCTCTTCTTGTCAATTAGCCACCCTTCCACCTTCTTTTAGCCTCACAAAAATAAAGCTGTTACTGACTATAATATCTATTTGCTGTGGTCTACCAAATATATTTCCAAATCATTTTTTTTTTTTTTTTTTTTTTTTTGTCACAAGATCTTCCCTCTGGTGTTTGTATTTTGAGGTTATGGTGAAGCTTTACATACCTTCACTGGGCAGGACTGGGGTGGGTGGTGGTGAGGATGGTGGTCCACGTCAAGACACAACAAGGATATTTAATGCTAACACGTGTCTATTTTGTGATACACAGTTTTTTCTCAAGCCCATGCTTTGAGCTGTACAGTTTGCCGTTTTACGTATTTTCACATCCTATCATTGACTTTAAGCTTAATGATCTGTCTTCCCACTTTGCAAATAAAAAGGGAAGTTTTACATAATAAGATCACTAATTATTACACCTGGCGATATATAATACACGATATGTATGTTAGTATACTGGAACATATGGATTACGACGGAAAGCAAAAAGCAGAAGAGTAAAAGAAGTCATACATAATGTGAAGATACAAAAGTGAATAAGGAGGAGTATTGAGGTGAAGGATACGGAGGAGGGGAGAGGCACCTATGGGGAAAGAGAAAGGGTGGCGGTGACATGACAGAGGAAAGAGGACACAGGCACACCCATATGCCCTAATTAACCCCCTCCCCCCTCCATTACCTTAGAGGGACGAGGGTAATGGAGGGAGGGGAGGGTCGCTTGAGATGGAAGTAGGGCCTGACCACACCCACAAACAATAAAATAATCACAACTCCATTGTTCTCCATTCCATCCTCTATCACTGTCACTTGCAATCCCTTCAAGCGTCGGATCAAAAGAGCTTGTATTTTTTTACTTGATGTTGTTACTACGAGTGAAAGGCATAATGAGCTGGATATAAACTGAAGCAATGACTTAGGGTGTTCATGTTACCTTTATATCTTAGATGTAAGTAGAACGCAAATACTTTACCCTCTCTTTTCTCCATATACCAATCTTCACTTTACTATTCTCTCTCTGTATTCTCCCTTCCAGCTCTCACATTTCCTTACTATTTCTTTCATTCCATTGCACATCTTTCTTTTATACACTCAATTCTGCCTCTCACCTTTTCAGTCGACATTGCCTTCCCTCAAACACACCTGTATCCTTCCTCACACCTGTTGATATCATGCAACACTCTTCTTTCCTCACACCTTTGTGCTTTCCTCACATATTCGGCGCATAACTGCCTTCTTCTTTGCTCAGCATCTCTGTATTCATTTTTCCCTCACCCCTGTCACTTCTTTCAATCAGGCTTTCTCACCTTTACTCATTTCAGTCCAGTCTCTTCACTCTCAACACTTCTCACCTCGACACATTTTCTCTCCTCTCACTCTCTTATTTTTGCACACACACTCACACCCTCGCTCACTCTCACTTTTGCACACACACTCACACTCCCTCTTCATCACACTTACCATCAAAAACATTCACTCCTTCTACCCCCACCCCCTTCTATCTAGTTGAAAAGAAGTCAAGGTGTCTGATGTTGACGGTGGTTGAGAGACGAGAAAAAGAGAGGAAGTACACTGGCCCACTCAGCAAACACCCAACACGGCAAGTAAACAGGTTAATCGTCTGGCAAGAGGGAAATGAGTCTTTGTTAATTACATTGGGGTAACAAGGGAGAGGGGCAGATTGATAACGTGTCTCTTAACTCATTAGTGACGGAGTTTGGTGCTCGCGTCTTTCATTTCTGCCTTTTTGAAATGGAAAATTGATATTCTAACCTATTTCACGTCTGAGTATAGATTTTTGATTTGGTTAGAAAGATCTCAGTAGATTCTAATACTGGTTTGAGGTGGTGTAAAGGAAATTGAATCGATGCTGTCAGTTTTTTGACGCGACTTAAAGTAACTGTTGACCATAGCTACGTAAACCTCACACAAGAGCCCATGTTAACATCACCAAAATTAATTACATTGAAGTACATCACCCAGACATTCTTGTACAAGGAGCATTTGAGAGACTGTAGTTCTTTTCCTTAAATTTGTCCAGACTTTCGTTACTTAAGCAGCTTTATTTCAAGTAGCTCCGTGGGAGAAAAAGATAATGCTACTGGGATACTGTACATCCTTTCCACAGCACATCTTTGTTTCTAGCATCACAGTCTATTTTTAAACCTGTTGTTACATATCTAGCATTCAAGTAGGAAAGATGGCAATTTTAGGTACAATCAGCCTAAAAATAGTATAACTTCTCAACTCTCATTACCTCCTTTCTCTTTACGAAGTGATTATAGCTGATTTGTTGAGTGATGTCCCATTAGCTTCTGGCACCTTTCTGAGACGTGGAAAGGAACTAATGACCACAGTTGTACAGTCGGAGACAAAAGTTTCCTTTATATCTCACCTCCTCTGCCTCTTATTTATTGTTTTGTTGGCTGTTATTTCCAACCTGGGAGAGGCTGGGTATGTTTCGCCACCCACAGATGATTCTCCTTGATATGATGCACGAGGGAGGATGGCAACGAACATACCCCAAGTGCGAAGTAGACTCAGCAGAATTTATGTCCCTGACTCTAGCCTACACATCTCATGCAGGAGTCTATGTTAACAGTACCACAGCCCAGTATAATACATCACTGAGACACACCACCACAAGGGGAGAGTTAGGACGTATGATTAAAACCGAAAGCGAGAAGGTGTGAATAAGCTCCCAGTTTTTTTACGATATTTTCTGAAACATGTGATGATGATGGAACATGGCTGACCTTACTACATCGTTGCTACCCTCACTTCAGTGTGGGATGCAGGCCGATCACATTAAGCATCTTATCATGCATTCTTCCCCTCCTCTAAAAAAAAAAAAAAAAAAAAAAGTCTATTCCAACCCATTCGATTATTACTGATTAGTTTGGTAAGCTCTCATTATGTTTAAATAGTGTTTCGAGACGATGTAACAAAATTTGAAAAGTGCGATGAGCTAAGGGAACGATAAACCACAGCTGTACAAATACCTCACGCAAGATCCCGTGTTAGTAGCACAAAAACCCATTAAAATCCATCTCCGACACTACTACAAGAAAAGTATCAGGGACTAACATCTCATCTCACATTCTCCCCTTCCTCTCACCTCCACTCGCTCCCCTGAATACAAATGGGCTGTGAGCTTGGTAGGGATGTGTTCACTCCTCGGTCCCGGTTCACAAACTTACGATTAATTCCATGTCGTAAGATTAACATAAGCAGGTAGGGCAACGAAAGGAGCACGCAGAATCTTTCCATGAGTCTGATTCTTCCTCCCAAAAAGCACATCCAAGTTACGACAAGGAATGGATCATTAGTTTGAGAATGTCAGCCCAGTGGAGAAGGATCGTTCAGGTTCAGTTTTGTTGGAGTCTCTGGGAGCCACATTTTCTCTGTCTTGGGAGATTTCGTTGCCCCTTTTCGTCCGCGATTTATTTAACAACTTACATTTTAAAATCCTCTTGAATATTTCTGCTGCAAGCTGTACCAACATTTAAGCGACATATATAACATCACAAGGCAATATCAAGGAGTAATATGTAAAATAAATCGTTAAAGAAGTGTTAAGTTTTCCGTGTCAAGAAGTATACGGCTTTTGATATGCCTTTCGTCGACTGTGTTGGGCGTGTCTGTGAGACGTGTAGGGAGAACTGGGTATGGGGCAGCATCCTAATGTACTGGGGCTCAGGTGAGGGGTTGGGGGTGAGGTGGTGGTGGCGCAAGAGGTGAAGAGGAGATATGGGTGCAGCTTGGAGGAAGGGATGTGTTTTGTGGGAGATGAGGTTGTGATGAAGGTGATGGTAGCGACAGTGGTGATGATGATGATGATGATAGGGAAAGGCAAGGCGAAATATGGGTGTGATGGCAAGTGAGAAATGTTGAGTGATAGTGAGAGGAGTGAGGGAATGGGATCGAGAGGTTATGTGAGGAAGCGGACGATGTGAGAGACAGAAGGAAGCCTAGCAAAGAGTGTGAGGGCTGGAAGAAAGAAACGAAGGGAGGCGTGAGAAACTGACAGTTGGAGGCAAGATATATGAGGAATGAAGTGTTGTTCTCACTTTTCTCGTCGTCTTCGTCGTCGTCGTCGTCATCGTTGTTGTTGTTGTTGTTATTGTTGTTGTTCTTTGTGCGACAACAGGCTCAGCAGGATGTGAATGAAGGGTAACAAGGACAAGAAATCAATGTCATCGTGACTTGGGCTCGTTGCACAGCTGCTGCTTTAGTCCCCCGTGCAGCGACAGTTTAAGTCCTACGCAATGTTGACTTAAAAGCACACGCGGCGTTAGTTCAAGCACACGCCTCGTAGGTGGAGCCACGTCACCCAGCTTATACTCCCTCACTTCAAGCAGTGTAGGCTCTTTGATAATTGCTACTCAGACGCAGTGTATAGAGCAAGTTACAACGCATCTTACACCCGTGGCTCAAAAACGTCGTACATAAATACAGAGTTCAAACGTATGTGAGCCAGAAGGACGTAAATGAGCCAGAGAGTGATACATACGCAAAAAATTACCCCCGGTGTGCATGAGTGAGAGAGCCAATATAACGCCGCTGTGTGTGTGTGTGTGTGTGTGTGTGTGTGTGTGTGTGTGTGTGTTTATGAGAGATCTTAAGGTAACTATAGGGCGTCAACATGGGCGAGGTCGTGGGTTAGTAAAGGCGTGTGATGAGGGGCTGGCATCGTGTAAATATTGACCCGAAACCACACACTCAGGCGCCGGGGGTTTGTAGAGGCGCGCGTGTGAAGGTGTGTGTGTGTGTGTGTGTGTGTGTGTGTGTGTGTGTGTGTGTGTGTGTGTTGGTAGAGGGGATGTAGGGCAAAACACACACACACACACACACACACACACACACACACACACACACACACACACACACACACACACACACACACACACACACACACACACACCTCAACTTTTTCTTCCATGACACCCTATGCAGGGACACCGTAATGGGTTTTCAGGGCAGTGGAATCGCCCATGGACCCTTCAGGCAGTTTCGTTAGTTGGCAGGGTATGGAGGAGACGCGCCTACGAATTTTTAGCTCCAATGCGTCGTGCTTCTACTCAGCCAGAGAGTACCCCCTAAAAAAATCATGGTCTTCTTTCTCCCACTATCTTGGTACTATGTATGGTTTTGGTGTAGAAAGATTTGTTTAAAAAGGAAGTAAGAATGCAGTACTGAAGATTCTTAAATTCCTTGTCAGTGAACAGTATAGTACTTTGAAACCTGTAACGTTCGTCTACCGTCGAAATTGAGGCGTTCCCTGTAACATCTGACGGAGTGCGGCAGTTATTTTCAGATATTAGCTATTTCGAACAATTTTGCATCAAAAACAGAAAGTTAAAACACGAAAATGAAGACAAAAAGTAGGAGAGCTGTTGCTATAGCACCTAGGGAAATATCAATTCGTTCTTCATAGAAGCCTTCGAAAATACTCATACCTTGAGAATATGAAAAAGGTTTCTTTCAAAATGTTCTGGTTTTATTATATATCTGCTCACAAAGCATGGTTTGTTTGTACTTTCATGGTTTATGTGTAATCAAATGTGTTATTGGAGAAGGTCTGAGATAGGCTTGAGGAAAGAAGCTCAAACTTAGGCCGACATACCAAGGCTTGAGACTGAGTGCAGGCGTGACGCCAACGGTAAACACCATTTCGTTGTGCTTACTAACGTATTCATGGGTGGTCAGGCGTTTGCGGGTTTGGCGTAAGACTGAGTGCAGGAGCGTAGGACTGCCGGCTTGAGGGAAAGATGTGTCTATTGATTAACCTGGCGGCGTGTTGGCAGAGGCAGTGTTCCGTAAA
Source organism: Coenobita brevimanus (assembly GCF_032717465.1). NCBI lineage: Eukaryota > Metazoa > Arthropoda > Malacostraca > Decapoda > Coenobitidae > Coenobita > Coenobita brevimanus. The sequence goes on from NC_136967.1 coordinate 3,352,979, forward strand.
CTGGAAAATATTACTTCTCATTAACTAGAAGCGGATGGCAGTCGAGTGGAAACGCAGTGGGCAGTAGGGTAGGAGAGCGTGGACTTTTCAGCGAACATTTGAAAGACCTGGATTCAAATAACACGTTTTCACCTTTCCATACTGCCCTGCCAGAATCCTCACCGCGATCTGATATAAGGTGTTGGATGGAGGGTGGGTGTGGTCGACCTCACTGTCTGCTGTACTGTACTGTCACTGCTATCCCCTATCCATGGCTTAGTTTATCCTTTTTGCATACCAGTCAAACTTTATATCTATTAATCTGTCATCCCCTTGATATCCTAATGCTTATAAATTGTTGTTGCCTGTTCTACTGTATTCATTTATCTATTTCTTTGTTATGTCAAATCAACCTTTTTTTTTTTTTCATTTACCTATTCCACCAGTTTCTTATATCCATTCATGCTAATCCCATTTTACATAACCACAGTTGGTGAGGAGGCACATGAGATTCTTTTTTCCCTGTCTTAAAAATCTTTTGGAACATGAATCAGAGGAGAATCGAAGTTCCATGTACTCCTGCAGAACATACACTGAACAAATACACAAGTGAATCTCATAAAATCGTGCTTAACACTTTCCGGCATCTAGTATCGCGCCCTTTCCTCTGATTAAAAGAAAAATAATACCAAGGAGGAAACGTAAACATGTGATGGTTAATATTCGTAGTTGTTATGTAATGTATTGTTGATGTCTGTCGTGGTGTATTAGTTTGAGCAAAGGTGAGCTTATGATAATTGACGTCTTTACTATTGATGCCTATGTTCTGCTGTGTTAAGGGGAGCAGGGAAGGTGTGCGTATGGTGGTTCGTGTTGTCGCTTGTTATGTAATGTTATGCTATGTTACGATGGGGCAAAGGTAAGCATGGTAGGTCACGCTTCTGCCCCGCGAAGGTTACTGAGGACTCCCAGATATATAAGAGAGAGGATGGCCTATAGATTCCATACTCTTTCCTTACACCTCTTTCCTCCATCAGTATGCTTCTTCATGCGCTGGTAAGATCATCACCATCACTGTCATCAGTAGTATCGGAATCAGAATCTATCATCATTGTCCTTGCCAGAAGCAGCAACGTATAAATGTCGAACATGTTTTACTCTCATCATAGGTTACGACTGCAAACTATGAATGGAAGTCCCTGTCTAGGCAAGCCCAGATTTTTTTGACAGTCATTTGTTCTACCTATTATGGAAGCAGGACTTGTTTAGCTTCTCTGTCTCTTTGCTAGATGCTCTGCAATGTGGTGTTCAGGCACATCACATCTATTGCCAACCACTGTTCCATAAATTTGCAGCTCGTATGTGATTTCGTCCTCTCAGTATTAATAGCACAGCTGCCAAATCTTGCTGCCCTTTGCTTGTAGAGTGTGTTTCTCGTGGCTGCCGCTGCTGACGCCACCTCCACCAGCCAAGTCAACATCAACTTGGGTCATGGCGGCAGCATCCAGTACATCACTGCTCACCACGCCCCTGTATACCACCCTCGCCCTGCATACAAGCCTGCCTCGTCCTACCACCCTGTCCCCTCCTACAAGCACAACAGATTTGAAGTCCCCGCGTGCACCGAGCTGACCAACGCCACTTACTGCCTGGAGGATGAGGATTACCCAGGATATGATATCAAACACGCCATCCAGTACCACCTGGACAAGTTCAGTTCCCTGTATGCCGACGTGGCTGACCTGGACACGGCGACTTCAGCTGAGCAGCTTGACACTCTGGAGGAGGAGACTTACCTCTGCCCCTCCCTCACCGCCTACGTTCGCCCTCTCCGAGCACAGAACATTGAGGGCAAGTGGCGCGTCATTGTCAACAACATCGAAGTCCACTACCAAAAATTCACCCAAACTACCCGGATCGAGGAGTGCCTGACCTCCGGCGACTCCTGCCCTCTGGTGCCTGAGTGCTACGAGTCCAAGTGCCTGCAGAAGTCCATCTACCACCGCTTCCTCGTCTACGATCCTTATGATCAGTACTTTCCTTTCGCCATTGAGACTTTCAAGCTGCCGGCCAGCTGTGCCTGCCTGCTTGGCGCCTACACCATCGATGTATAAGAAACATGCCGTTCATGATACCATAAGTTGTGCTTAATCCTTTAAAAGTCAGGGCGTCATTTAAATAATTTGGTAATCCCTGGACTATTTTATTCAGCTGATGGAGTCCCCTACCTTTTAAAATGGTAACGGGTAAAGAGTATGACTCACTGTTCTCAACCTTTACGATAGCACCTGGTAGTCCTTCTGTAGTCCCTGTGTTTAATGTTGCCAGACGACGGTACGTAAAGAAAGCAGTTCTCTAGTCATCGTATGTCTTGGGGTTGCGTTTTGTACACTAATTATATCATACTAATAAATATTCAGGTTATTTGTTTTATGTTTATACCTGTTGAATGCAGTGTTTGACTTTCTTCGTGTTTTATGATGTGTGAACGACTGTGGCTCATTTCACTGGCGTGCTGGTGGTAGTTCAAACTCTTATATGTTTTTGCTATCCTTAATTCTGTTTCTGGAACATACTTCACTCCTTCTTTAGATGGGAATATGAGTCATGATGATGATGATGATGATGATGATGATGATGATAAGGAGGAGGAGGAGGAGGACTAAGAGGAGGATTTTGAAAATTTAACAGAAGCTAGAATGAATGGATGAATTATTATGGAGATGCATACATGACGATATTTGCGTGCCTTTGTTTGGCGTTTCAGTCAACAGACGTTATGAAGTACATGTTTCTGTGTGGAAGGTTTGTCTGTGGGGCGGACCAAGGAATTTCGTAGGAGTGAATGAAGAGACTGAGAGTAAATGAATGTACTGCCCAATTTACTGTCACTCTGTTGATAGTTTTATACTGTTCTGTTCCTATTCCAGTACCCTACCCATCCCATTAATTAGTTGGAAATAGAAACGAACAGGGGAGAGAGAGGGATGGAGGAAGATCTTCGCTGAGGCACAGAAACTTGCGTAACTGCTTGTACGAAGGCGTAAATCATGAGTGAGTGGCGCACGGCTCATTTCGCTGCGTACATTGATCATAGTTTCTCCTGCTTTTGTTTGTTCTTTCCCCTGTTTTAGAAACCAGCTAATTCCGTTTAGAAAAGAAACATGATAGCCCTGATCTCTCTTAACACCCGAATCCTAATTACTTTGAACCTAATATAATCCTAATTTAATTTTTCACACTCTTATGCATATCACTTAAAGTTTTACATCTTAACTCATAGTTTTAATGCATACGTATTATTTTAACTTTAAGACATATTAGTTCACTTTTAACCATATTTTTTCATCATTAACCACAATTTAACTTTAACTGCTATAATTTTATGCCATATATAAACTTATTAATTTAACTCTTGCCACTTTCCCGCCCACACGCCCGTCACTTTCTAGCCCATACGTTTATTACATTAACTGAGCAAGCGAGGGCGTGAGAGGTCCGCCCACGCCTGCCCTGAATAGTAATGGGGGGCGTGAGAGAGAGAGAGAGAGAGAGAGAGAGAGAGAGAGACGCTTAGATACTTTATTCAGGCTACCACCAGATATTTTTTTCCTTTTTAACAGATAAAAATACTGACACTCAAAGCATTACTCCTTCCCCATGACTCCTCCCTCTGCCCCACATCCCAAGCCCCTCGTCCTTGGCCACACCGTCTGTCTGTTTGAGTCTGTGTGTGTGTGTGTGTGTGTGTGTGTGTGTGTGTGTGTGTGTGTGTGTGTGTGTGTGTGTGTGTGCGCGCGGCAGGAATTAAGGGGCGTGTCACCTGACCTACAATACCATCTTTGCCACGAAATAACAGGCTTGGTAATTCAGTGGGAGGCTTCTGTGGAATATCTCACGGAAAAGCTGGTGATTCGATATAGCTTAAAGTTTTTCCCAAGTTCTGTCATTTATTTTATTACTACTGCAAAACTTTTCATACGCTCCTAACACAAATTTCATTATTATTCAAAAATTTCCACTAAACCTTTGCCTATATTTCAAATCTAATATATTTTTTTATTCATCTCTTTCCAAATTTCATGTTTTGTTCTTGTCATTTTCGAAAGTCTGCGTATTCATGTGTTTGTATTCTTATAACCACTTGTCTTTTGCATTCATTTCTGAGTCCCATTCATCATTTCGTTCTTCATAGTAGTGTATTGAATGTTAGATAAAGAATGGATATAAAGGACGATATTAAACTGAAGGGGGTTAAAAACAAGGGCAATGAGGAGATATATGAAGAGAAGAAAAAGAATCCAACAGTCTACCCATTCACTGACTTCATTGCTGTGTTGCTGGATCCGTTGCAGTGCACTATCAGGATGGCTGGCAGACAACACACAAATCCTACAAATGGCGCAACACAATGGGGACACCTCTTGCATCTTGATCAGCGATTGCAAACCTCACTCACGAAGCCTGTGATTGGGACTCGTTTCTTCCTCAGAGTAGAAGACTTGTATCTCCTCTACATTTTTTATTTTTTTTACGTTATGCATCTTGATACCGTTTTTTTGTATTGTATCGCTTTAATACTGAATAATAATTTGACGTCTTACGATTTTGCTTTAGAGGATTCAAATTGGGATGAAACCTATGGCGTATGTGCACTAATTAGAATCCTCCAGAGATCTTATCTTTTAAAATCATGCTTATAACATATCTCTCTCTTACACGATCGTTTCACTCTCCGTTAATTTTTTCTTCCACATCTGTCTCTCAGTCCCTCCACTCACCCCGCTCCCCCACAAAGTCTGGTTCTCCCCTCTCCCCCTCCAACTACCGCACCCCACCTGACCACCCCTGGGCCAAGAAGACCCCCACAGTGACCTCACCTCGCCTCTCACCTGCCCGCCTGCCCCTCCCCCTCCCCCTCCGCCTCTATATATACCTCCGTGCCCGGCCTCATCCTCCAGTTCACATCTCTCTCTGCTCAGGGAAGGTTGCTTGTCATGGCTCCTCACCTATTGGTAAGACAGGCGGACTAGAGTGGTCGTCATCATTATCATCATCATTATCATCATCAACATCATCATTACCGTCATCATCATCATCTCATCCCTTTTACCACTGTTATATATGGGGTGGGAAGGATTCAGTACAGGAAAAATGGAAAACACAAATTAGAACTGTAATCATATTCATCCTTATCATAATACTATTGTCAGGAACATGTCTAGAATGGGTAGGATCCAAAGCAAGAAAATACACACACACACACACACACACACACACACACACACACACACACACGTTAGAACTACACACACAAATTACAACTTTCATCATCCTCTTGACCCAGTGCCTCCCACTGCACGTAGTATGGATAGGATCCACGAACAGAAAAAGGACAAGACAAAAAAGTAGGACAACTTCTATAGATGTTAATCGTCATCATCGTACACCTATTTCCGTTAATAGCCCTCTCATCTGGTCAAGCTTTCCCTTGTATTAGTTAAAACCCAGTCCATATTATTCGGCTAAGAGCGAGTCGTATTGAAGCATGAAGCTTAGTTTTGTATTCAACCTCAAGCCAGGCGATATTATTTCTCTGAGTCATAGGAGCGTGAGAGAGTTAAGATGGAATGCTGACACTTTTCCAGACCCTCCTGGCGGTGGCTGCTGCCGTGGCCGCCGACTCAGTAAGCCACGTGTCCTTCAGCTTCGGGGACCAGGCACCCGTCACTTACGAGGTCCGCCCAGATGCCCACTACCCACATCAGCCGCCCACCAGAAAATACACCCACGCCCCTCCAAGCTACACCACCCCACACCCTGAGCCATCTTTCCGTGAGGCCTACGACTCTTCAGAAACAACCACGACCCCAGCCCCAGTCTTCTACACTCCCCGCTACGACCCTCCTACTACCCCAAAGCCCAAAGCCCACAGTTACCCACCACGACACTCCCACAAGCCCAGACCATCGTATTACAAGCCCGCCCCATCTTATTATCCCAGGCCATCCTATCACCCCACACCGTCCTACCATCCAGCCCCCTCCTACAAGCACCATGTACCCGAAGTGCCCGCGTGCTCTGAGCTGACCAACGCCACGTACTGCCTAGAGGACGAGGAATACCCGGCCTATGAGATCAAGGCCGCCATCCAGTACCACCTGGATAAGTTCAATTCCCTGTACGCTGACGTGGCCGACCTGGACACTGCAGCATCTGTGGAGCGGCCCGACACCCTGGAGGAGGAGACTTACCTCTGCCCCTCCGAGACCGCCTACATCCGTCCTCTCCGAGCACAGAACACCGACGGCAAGTGGCGCGTCATCGTCAACGAAGTCCATCTTCACTACAAGACCTTCACACAGACGGCCCGTGTGGAGGACTGCCTGACCGCTGGTGAGGAGTGCCCCAAGGTGCCCATCTGCTACGAGTCCAAGTGCCTGCAGAAGTCCATCTACCACCGCTTCCTCGTCTACGATCCCTACGATCAGTACTTCCCCTTCGCCATCGAGACCTTCAAACTGCCGGCCAGCTGTGCCTGTCTGCTCGGCGCCTACACCATCGACCACTAATCTAAGGAACCTCCACGTATACTAACGCTTACTCCAGCATCATGGCCTGTATTGTCGTGGGCTTTAGGAGAATTTGTAATAGCTCTTCCTTACCGATTTTTACTTTCTATCTTACTCTTTTTTTCTTCTTATTTATGTATATATTTTCATAATCGACATAGTTTTCATAAATAACAGATGACGAAGTCTTTTTAAAATTCTTGAAATCTCCGGCCGATTAAATTCTACTTAGGCAAGCATTTTCTAAGTGGATGGGTTATACATAGACCTCATTAACCCTTTCGCTCCAGGAGACTTCCCTTATATTTAGTATAGTTTTCTGGAGGTAACGAATAAACTAGGAAAAAGACGTCATCGAGAAAGGTAGGTTAACTTTCTACATGCATAGATAAAGAAGTAGAGGTGCATGGGAGCCTCCTAAGCCAACTGGTATACGTTTCCATCTCACTGATACTGTTGTGATAATCTGTTCCTTGGTACGTAAAGAAAGCAGTTCTCTAGTCATCCGCCTGTGATACTTGGGGTGTTTTGTTGACTAACTGAAGTTCCTCTAATCATGCAATAAAGAATAACTGTTGATTTTTTGTTTTCTACTGAGCAGTCCTAGTTCCCATCATCATCATCATCATCATCACCATCATCATCATCATCATCATCATCATCATCATCATCATCCTGCTGTACTTTCCACTAGGGAATTATTGTTGTTTAAGAAATATAATTAGTTGATGATAATTTTTTTTAGCCATTTCTAATTTCCATCATTGTCATCATCATCATCATTTCTAATTTACCTCATCATCATCATCATCATCATCATCATTTTAAAGAATTTTTGATAAACTTAATAACACATTTTTAAAAAGAACGATCATTATATGTTCATTCGCTGAAAGTTCTCCTTAAAACTTTAGTTTTGACCAGCATCCTGTGAGGGGCGGCCTTGAATAAATGTTCAGGTACTTCTGTCCCTACCCAATGGCGACCCCTCCCATGATACATCGTCCTCCTTCATATACCCTACATTGCTCTAGTTCATCTCTCCCTCCAGTCAACCCAAGCTAAGGACAGGCGTCGAATTGAAATAGTCAGATATAAGTCTTTGAAAACCTCATCAGTGCGAAAGGTCTCTCCTAGGGTGAATAAAATCGTCTGAAGGTAGCAAGATTAAGCCTGGCCTTTGGTTCCTTCTTCCTTGCATAAAAAATCATCGTACTGAGAGGACCAAGCATTCCCTAACACAGCCTTCGTGGCAGATGTTCAGAAAAATAATTGTGGCTAAGGATTGGTGCTGCAAAAAGTTTGTGTGTGTGTGTGTGTGTGTGTGTGTGTGTGTGTGTGTGTGTGTGTGTGTGTGTGCGTGTGCTCTGCTTGGTGCTGTGGTATAAAGTAATAAAGGTGTGGTCCAGTTAGCTCAAATCCGTTCTCTTTCACACACATACACACACACACACACACACACACACACACACACACACACACACACACACACACACACACACACACACACACACACACACACACACACACACACACGTCGCTGACATTAGACAGTACATTCCTTCAGTCACATTGTTTTATATCTTGTCACATACACAACACACAAACATACAAACAACTGTGTCTCCTTAGATTTCTTAAGTTGCTCTCTCTCTCTCTCTCTCTCTCTCTCTCTCTCTCTCTCTCTCTCTCTCTCTCTCTCTCTCTCAGCTCGGATTTCTTTCTCACGACTCTTCCTTCCTCTTTTTTTTTTTTTTATACTTCTTTATAGTTTGGCTTATTATTATTTCTGATTTTCTTTTCGTTTTTGTCTGTCTTTCGTTCACCTTTTTACTAATTTGTTTTTTTTTTATTATTAGCGTCGTATTAACTTTTTCGTTCCTAATTTTCTTTGTTCGTGGTGTTGGTATATATTGTTTCTTTATTTTTTTCTTCGTGTCTTTGTTATACTCTCTCTCTCTCTCTCTCTCTCTCTCAACCCGACCCGACTAAAACCCTTCTCTTTTACACTGCCAGCGTCATGAATAAATTTGTAGAGTGGGAGAAAGGTGGAGATTTTGAAGGCATGGTTGAGTGAGTGAGAGAGAGAGAGAGAGAGAGAGAGAGAGAGAGAGAGAGAAGATTGTTGAAGTTCCATAAGTTTGTCCATCATACTTTGACGATGATGATGATGATGATGATGATGATGATGATGACAATATTTATTCCCCTTTGAATGACAAATAAAACTATGAAAAAGGAAGAAGAGCAAGAACGACGCTCTCACTTACCTCGCCCAAATCACACTAAGACAAGAGCTAAGAATTGGACGATCTCGCTGTAAACAAAGAAACTAGACTTATTACGAGATGGATCGAGAAATTTTGTTGTGGTTGGCCATTTAAGCTACTCGGGGGCGGGGGAGGAGGGTGTGGTGCATTCTTGTGGTGTAAGGAGGCTCCCTAATCGCGCTATTTATGTCAGTGTGTGTCGGTGAGCTGTCCTTAGGTCCTGTGGTTAAGGAAAGTATGTTTACGTGTAGAATTCGTGTGCTTTATTTCCTGAGTGAATAATAATAATAATAATAATAATAATAATAATAAAACGTATGATGAAGTTACCCCTTACTAAAGAAATTATCCCTTCTACTGTATGTAATGTCACTTCTATCTAGCGAAAAACTGTGATCTAAGTTTCTGAGAGAGAGAGAGAGAGAGAGAGAGAGAGAGAGAGAGAGAGAGAGAGAACTGAGTACATCCCTATAAAGAACCATCACATGAGCCCTCCTTCTGGGTTATTTTTTTTTACAAGGACGGGATCAGCAGCACTTACGGGAGAGAGGCGTCAAATTTATGTGATCTGAGAATTCTTGAGACTGTAATGGATTTGTACTCTCCTGTTGGCTTTACCTGATTCCATCCATCCATCCATCCGTCCATCCATCCACCTATCCATCCACCCTTTCAACCGTCCGTCCATTTACTCATTCGTTTATTCTTCCTTCTATTCATCCATCCCTCTACTCATTCATCCTTCCAAACATCCAACCTTTCCTCCATCCATTCATTCATCCATTTAGCTGTTCTTCCATCTACCTCTCCATCCCTTCTATCTTTCCTCCATTCTTCCTTCTAGCACTATTTTTTTTTTTTCATTTTTTTCCCTCAGTTATCTTCATCCTATATTTCCTCCCTTCCTCCTTTTCTTTTGGTCCCTTCTTTCTCTCCTCCCTCGTCTCATCCACCCATCCATCCTTCCTTCCCTTCTTCCTTTCTTCCTTCCGTCCATCCTTCTTTATCTCCTTCTTCCCTCCTCTCTTCTTTCCTTCTTTCCCTCCTTCCTTTCCTCCCTTCTTCCATCCATCTATCCATCCATCCACCCATCTATATATCTATCCATCCTCCTAACTCCTTCCATCTTTCCTGTCCCTCCTCTATTCTCCTTCATTCTTTTTCCTCCTCATATCCTCCTTCCTTCTCTTCCTCTCTCCATCCCTCCCTCTCTTCCCTCAGCTGTTCATCCTCCCTTCCTCAATTTTATTTTCACTTCCCTCCATCTCCCCCTCTTTCTTCCTCTTCCTCCACTTCCTTCCTTCCCTCCATCCCTCTCTCCAACCATCCTTCCATCTTTCCTTGCCAATAATATTCTGTTTATTCACTTCAATTTCATTTCGGAATTTTAGGCATACAGGAGCCCGTAATCTGGTATGGTTTGTATGTGTTCTGTTGTTATTTCAGTATAGAGTCAGTCACCATTGTTCATTTGTCAACAGAAGCATATCTCTCTCTCTCTCTCTCTCTCTCTCTCTCAACCCACAAACGTCAGCAACATACCTATTTCCCGTAATCGCAGGTAAAATGATTGACAGGCCTTGTTGTCGGGACTGTGCAATTTTTTTCCCCATTTTCGGTTTTCCTTATACCTATTATATATTTTTTTCCTTTTCAAATACTCAAGGAAGAATTCTACCGCAAGCTGAGTAAAGTATAGTTTGGGCTATGGCGGGAATGTGATGGGAAAAAATGCTCTAACTTTGCTAATATCCTTGCTGTCAGAGGTATGTCATTTACTTTCATTCAATGCCTTCCTTATTTTTCTCGTATTTTTCTCTTCTGGTACTAAAGTGGGTGTAATGATGTGGTTATGTTATCGTGGTTGTTTTGATGTAGCAATTTATTCAGGAGGTTTGTGGTGCTTTGTCCCGGCACCGTCTGTGGTGAGTGCTGAGTGTGCTAATTATAATTCTTTTACGCTAACTTGGCACAGGTTTGCGTCCTTTAGTTGCTTTTTTCACGAAGCTCACTGTTAGAATAGAGCAGTGGTATGGCTCTACATCTTTTCAATAGCACCTCTTCTTGACTAGTGCCATGTGCGAGTGTTAATCTACTGCTACAACTATTTCCTTTCCCCCAGATGGCAACCTTGGGCCTCCTGTACACTCCTTAATGCAGTATGAACGACACAGATACCCGATTTACCGTGAGCATTAGCAGCTTTCGCCCCAGACGCCTAAATTCATGTTTACTGCGTTTCTTGGTCCGCTGCTCCAGAGACGACTCGCAATTCTTTCGTCTTAACTCCTTCAGTACTAGCGTGTATTCTTCCGCGTTCACCCCTTCAGTACGAGCTTGTATTCTTTCGTATTCTTTCGTCTTCACCCCTTCATTACGAGCAACATCGAATCGTCACTACTGTCCTCCAGCACCACGCCTTCGCACTCTCTCTAGTCATCCTTTTCGTCTCTCCTTCACATGATCCTCGCCACACATTCCTTTCCCATCATTCACCCATCTACCTCTCTCCTTCCCACTTTTTAGGCCATTAAATGCAGGGTCATCTCTATCATCATCCCCCACCATCACCACCACAACAACGACCACACCCACCACCACCACCACGACCACGGCCTTGGTCACAATCTACACATCAGCACGACTAACCCCCTACACACACACACACACACACACACACACACACACACACACACACACTGCCACATTACCTCCCCAAACCAACTGTCTTCAGGAGTGACTCAAGGCGTTGGTTTGTAAGAATAACCTTGACTGTGGCTGACTGATTCCTCGTAACTTGAATTTGAATATTTCTCTTATTCAGTATCGTCATTCACCTTCATTTTCGTTACTTTGAAGGTGAAATATTTTACTGGTTCACTATCACCATGCACCATCATCTCCGTAATTTGGGCATCATTCATACTCCGTCATTATTCACCACCATCATCAATATCCTGGCCCTTAATCCATCCTAAAGGTGATGTAGGTGTCCAGGAATAAGGAAGGAGAAAGTACCTAAGTGGAAGAACTGTCAATAACTGTACAACATAAGCAGAAAAGTGGGGCATAAAGCCGTTCACACATTATTCAAGCCCCATAACCTTGGCGAAATTAGGTTAACTGCAGATTTAGATACCCCATGATAATTCTACAGGAAAAGTTTTTAATGTGTCCGACTCTGGGCATAGGCGCTAAAAATGCTCCGTCACCATGTTAAATAATGTAGTGATTTTACTCGTACATGATCTTATGTATTTCATTCTTACTTTCTCAACAAGATTTCCTTATTGTAGCTACTACGCAAATTTCTACTGCCTTCTTTACCTGCATCCTATTTACTCATACTCTATTTTATAATATGTGTTTTCTCCTCATCATCATCATTATCATCCAGACATTGTTTCTCACCTAAATACTGGGTGATGTGGAATTCAGAAACAAGAAAGGAAAAAGGACGAAATAATGAGAACTATCAACAGCATGCACAGTGAAACAAACAACTCATTCATTCACGTATTATTCAACCTCCCTAAATTCTAGCTGCCACCCATTTTTCTTCTTCAGATATTTCAGAACATCCACACGTCACAATACGGAAACACACTTACGTTCTAGGAGCAACTCGAGCCTCATCCTAGCATTCTGCCATTACTCTCACCTGTGATGTCTTTACCAGCGCCTCTTATATGTGGTGGTGGTGGTGGTGATGTTGATGGTAGTGGTGCTGTAGTGGCAATGACGATAGTGCCGTTGATGGTAGTAGTGGTGTTGATGTTGTGTTGGTGGTGGTAGTGGTGTTGATATTGAGTTTTGGTGGTGGTGGTGCTGGTTGTGGTGGTGGTAGTGGTGTTTATGATCGTATTAGTGCTAATGATAGTATTGGTGTTGATGATGCTGGTGGTGATGGTAGTGGTGGTAAGGATGGTGGTGGTGTTGAATGTTGTTGTTGTTGTTGTTGGTGGTGGTGGTGGTGTACTGTCACGGTGCCTCACATCAGGGTCAGGGGTGTGGGGTGGAGGGGGGTCAGAGGGGTGTGGGGGGAAAAGGGGTGATTAATGCTGCTTCAGTGCTGAGAATTGGAATAATGAATTCTACTAATTAACGTTTTCTGGGGAGGGGGAAGTGACCAGGTGGGAAGGACTGAGGGGTGGTCAGAGTGGAGTGGGAGGAGGAGGAAGGAATGGGGGGTGGCCTGGGTGGAGTGGAGGGAGGGGGGGGATTGATTAGGGCAACATAAGTGGTGAGAGTAGGACAAATGAACTTACTACTTAAATCCTTCAGTTCAGTGTCTGCTTACTTGCGTCGTAGGGAGAAAGGTATATGGGAGCAATGTAGACATGAGAAACTTTAATTTTTTTTTTTTTTTCAAACCTTCACCACCCACATATTGTTTTCAAACCTTACAGAACGGGAAGCCATTTAGATGATGAATAAAGCCGTCAAGAGCAACCCATAATAAAGTAGCTGAGACTTCACAAATCTTGGAAGGTTCAGTTCTGCAAAAAGTTCTAGAGCTGATTCTTTTACTTAGTTTTTATCTTTTTTTCTGATTTCATTAGAAGAAATAACTTTTGCACATTTTCAACGATCCCTTTTTCTTTCTGCATAAAGATGGTTGCAAACACACACAGCGAGAAGTCAAACACACACACACACACACACACACACACACACACACACACACACACACACACACACACACACACACACACACACACACACACACACACACACACACACACACATCATATACAACAGAAACCAAACACACAGAACCCTACATCAGCAGAGGGTGGGCGATCAAGTATAGAGCATGAAGAGAGAGAGAGAGAGAGAGAAGGGGGGGGGGGATCAGATGGGTGTGTTTATTTGGGTGTGAGAGTGAAAGTGATGACATTGAACGTGGCTCCTCTCTTTGTTTCTCAGCATCACTATTATCACCTTCATCATCATCACCTTAGGCCTTATTGATGATGCGGCGCCCATAATGGAGTGTGTGTGTGTGTGTGTGTGTGTGTGTGTGTGTGTGTGTGTGTGTGTGTGTGTTTAGAATTTAATGTTGATAATACAGTGGTGCGATGATGATAATGATGATGATGATGATAGACTGCAGATAGGGACGTGTAGCCTATATGTGATGACGTGTTGAGAATTTAGTGTTGGCAATATAGCGTTGAGATGATGATGATGATGATGATGATGATGATGATGATGATGACGAAAATTCAGCATTGATGATGAAGTGTAAATAAGGAGGTGATGATAGAGTACAGTGAGGTAGAGTCTGTGTGATGGAGTGTTATTCATTTTATACTGATAACTTCTTGATGATAGGCTGATAACAGTGATGCATAGGTGGGAAGGTGTTAATGATGGAGGATGGATGATAGAATGATACTGATACGAGTATGATGGAAAGTTTATTGTGAGATTAACCTGGGGGGGGTGTTGATGATAGGGTATAGTATTGATGAAATGATGACTTTGATGATGATGATGATGATGATGATGGTGGTTGTGAGGAAGGGGTCTTGAAAATGACGATGTTGTTGTTGTTGTTGTTGATGATGATGATGATGATGATGATGATGATGATGATGATGTTATTGATGATTACGAAGGATAGGCCACACCTACGTTAATTCATTTAAGCCTTCGACTTTACATTCTAAATATTTATAGAACCCAAGAGAGAGAGAGAGAGAGAGTGGGTGGGGGAAACAGATCATAGTGTAATAAAAAGGAAAATTATTGGAAAATAAAAGAACAGCCGAATGGAAAAAAATAGCAACGAATTATCAACAGAAATTAAATGGATAAAATGAACGTTAATGGACAGTAAATGAGTCTAATAAAAGTTTGATGCATAGAATTAATATTCATGATAAAAAGTGTCTCATCTAAGAAAATAAAAACGGAAAGAAATCAGTTTCATAATTTCCGTAACAAGAACAGTTGAAATTTATGGGTTCTCTCGACTTTAATAATAATAATAATAATAATAATAATAATAATAATAAATATGTAATCAGCAAGCTCTTTAATAACTAAAAGTGAAGTTTGTGGTGTGAAAGTGTAAGAGGTTGATCAGGATGTCTGTCAGGGTGGAGAAGAAGGAGAGGAAGGAGCATATGGTGGACGTGTTAGGAAAGTTGTGGCGGTTGGTGAGGTAGAGCAACATTAATGATAACTGATGGTGTTGCTAGACCCTTAAACACACACACACACACACACACACACACACACACACACACACACACACACACACACACACACACACACACACACACACACACACACACACACACACACACACTACCTCATCTACTACAACACCCTTTATCCACATTCGTCCATTCAATACACACGGACTCCATTACATCTCTGTCTGTTTCATCCTAACATACACCATTCATTATCCACATTCCATAATCACCCTCCACACTCCATCATCCACATTCCATACATGCATTATACATTTTTAACTTTCCTACATTCCCTCAGTTACATTCATACATTCTTTTATTCCTACATTCCTTCATTCTCTTTCCCTACATACATCCCTCATTACGTCATCTGTTACGTCATCGATTACGTCATCCATTACCTCATCAATTATCCGTGACCCATTGTCGTTCTGTCGGTATTACATTCATCAGTGCTTGACAGTGAATGGATCCGGTGATTATGACTGATTGGAGAGAGAGAGAGAGAGAGAGAGAGAGAGAGAGAGAGAGAGAGAGACTAGGTACGAGATGATGATGATGATGGTGATAACAGGATTCCTCGCCTAAACAAAATCATCTGATATAAGAGTAAATTCCTCATCTCGAAATAACTTTTAATCGAGTTTTTATACCCCTGGCTGCTTGAAATTCTCTCATATGGAAAAAAAAATATATCTTGGTGTTAGCAAAAATAACTAGCTAGAGTGATGGCTTCAGGGAAAGGATTAGAAATGTGTGGCTAGAGGGTAACAAGAATGATGATGTAAGCGGTGATGGAGCGTAATGAGAGAATGTCGATGTGGTTAGTGCAACGAGGAAGAGACGTAGGGGGTGTATGATAGGGAGATTAAGCCTGGGAATCACAGTAGAGAATTATATATACCTATTATCAGTCCTCTAGTTGTGGTTAATTTTATGATATGCGCGATGAAGGGTTTTGAAACGGTGAACTGTGTAATATTTTCCTTATTAACAGTACATACTTATCTCTAAGGTAATGAATCTGTAGTTTAGGAAGAATATACTGTATGTCCATTATCGTTATTTATATTAATGACCAACTTTACGAAAAACATACACACATTTATGAAGGAGGAGGAAATCTGGTGATACTAATGGGTTTGCAAGGCCGGGGAATGTGATGACAGTGCAGGTAAAAGATATATATAGGAAGTACATTTGCTCTTGCTGTACCAATAATGCATTTTTAAACACAAGAAGCAGGGTTTTAGGATAATGACAGTGTAGTTAAGAGATATATAGAAAGTGCAGTTGCTCTTGCGGCACCGTACTTATAACACATTTATAAACACATGAAGAAGGTTTTTAAGATACGAAAGCTTGTTATTCAGAAACTTCTTTACCCGACCATGATGGATAGACGAGACTTGAGTTAATGGCTACCGTAGAGTAATATGATGGTTTGGAAAGTATCAGGAACAAAATTATAGAGTTCTGTCGCCAGAGGATTAACATATGCTGGCTATGAGTTGATTCTTGAGTAATTCCTCTATGTACTTGAGGTTTAAATGACCCTTGGAGGAGCACTTGTGTGTCAAATAGATACTCATAGATAGATAGATAGATAGATAGATAGATAGATAGATAGATAGAGAGAGAGAGAGAGAGAGAGAGAGAGAGAGAGAGAGAGAGAAGAGACATCCACATACACACAATTACAGAGAACGACAGGTACTCAAAACCATAATATTAAAAAAGAAAAGAGTGTATCAAGCTTGACTGATGGTTGATGCTACGTTGCGGCGATGTGAAGGGGACTACTGGATGTGCTAATTATCCCTCTGCTTGCTTGCTTACCACAGCCCTGTGTCTTGAATGAATTATAGGGTGGAGTGGGTTTGGTGTGGGATGCGTAGTGTGGGGTGAGGGGTGTATTTCGGAGAGAGAGAGAGAGAGAGAGAGAGAGAGAGAGTTATTATAGTATCTCATCTATAAAAACAGCAAAACATT
>NC_136967.1:3372500-3450000 GCF_032717465.1 Coenobita brevimanus
CACACACAAAGTAGGCGCACCATGCTGAAGAGTCCAGCGAAAATGGGACGCACCTCTTTTCCTCGTCAGTTCTGCTTTTTTATTTTTCGAGTTAATTTCTAATATATATTAGAAATTCGGAGGTCGATACCGCCACATCACCCCTTCAGTACGATGGTTTTACTGTATTTACTTTATTTTTGCCACATCTAGTTTACTATATTCGGCGTAAGAGTCCCCCAGTAGTGAAAAGGTTAAAAGCATTGTTCAATAAATATCCTTCAGTATGATAATGTTCTTAATGTAGCTACTGTTGCTATTGTCAGCCCTAGCATACTTGTTTAGCGGTCATGAAGGCAACTAATCCCAAATATTGTCACACGATGGCACACAGTCAAGGAATATATCAAATCTCACGACGGATTTATCACTCTGAATCATCACACCACACACACCTTCAAACCACATCACACCATCACCTCACCACACTTCATAGTTGCCTCGTTTTCAGGTTGTAAACACCCGCAATTTCCTACTTTCCATATGGCCAGTCTTAAGATGAAGCAAATATTGTTATCTATTTCCTCATCACGCTAACGACACCAACTACATCACACAAATCCCACTTACACTATTTTTAACTTTCAATACGCCATTTGTTTATACGAAAATTGTCTCATTTTAAGATTAGAGCTAAATTTGAAGTCCATTTGCTCATCGCCATGTGTAAATATGAGTCTGTGCGATTGTCCTACGGGGCGGTTGAGCACAGGCGGGTGAGTGTAGTCGAGTGAGCACAGGCGATTGAGCACCGGGGGTTGAGCACAGTCGGGTGAGCATAGGTGATTGAGAACAGGTAAACAGGTAGCCCCGTTTCACCTTTTGCGAAGCGTAGGGGGCCGGGGCAAGGCTGCTGTAGTCCAAACCTTTAAGAGTATTTAAGGAATACATTAGAGAGAGAGAGAGAGAGAGAGAGAGAGGAGAAGAAACAAAACTCCAATCGCCTCTTCAGTATTCAAGCCAGTGAGTATGCCACATGACCTAAACCCCTACTAGTGCCTCCGAGGACATGAGCACAGGGAGTCTTGTGTAATGACAGTGTGAGGGAGATGATGTTATCCCGGTGAGGTATGGGAGGTGAGAGGGGAAGCAGCTAGGCACTCCCTCTCACCTGATCCAGTTCACAGGAGCACAGAGGAGAGGGGACAGGTGGAGTGGGAATAATGGAGGAGGCTGGGTAACTTGTTTTACAGCGCCTTGATGTCTGTACCCACCAAAAGAAAGTATTTATTGTGGGCAGTGTAGGGCGTAATATGCTGGGCCTCAGGGAATTGAGTATCAGGTCTATACCCAGAGTCAGACACGTGAAAAATAAATATATGGTGATACATGAGGAGGATATGATGAAGATCTACATTTTTCAGCATAAACAGATTAATGTTTCTGATATGGTAGTGGATAAATATGTAGCTTTCTTTATTTTTCTTTAACTTGCACCCGTCGCCAGCTCACCAATGACTGACATCTACTGT
Source organism: Coenobita brevimanus (assembly GCF_032717465.1). NCBI lineage: Eukaryota > Metazoa > Arthropoda > Malacostraca > Decapoda > Coenobitidae > Coenobita > Coenobita brevimanus. The sequence goes on from NC_136967.1 coordinate 3,374,012, forward strand.
GGAAGTGCCATATGTTTGGGGGAAAGTCTGAGGGAAGGAGGTGGGGAGCGAGGCTGACCATGCTGTGAGGCAATAAAGGAAGGGGTGTTGTGCCGCGGGGAGGAGAGGAAGAGGACGCAGAGGCAAGGGTCCTGAGTTCGTATTTACCAAGCATCTCAAGTGGTTTCATGGATAAACAAGGCTTCACGGCAGATTAATTTTCATCATGGATTATTTTGTTTCCGTATAATTTTTGTACTTGAACACCTTCTTTCTGGCGACTTAGTTTTTTCTCATTCCGGCTAACGAATTGAAAACGGTGTATATCTTAAAAGAGCTCTCTAATATTGAAGGAGGTAGCGGAGTCTGTATGTAAGCTTTAATTCTAACAGTCTCTCCTAAACGGAGTATAATCACCTAACAGCAACAAGAATAAAATAACATAGACGTGTTTTTGAGGGAACAGCACCAGTTTGGCTTTGAAATGTCTGCTATCAGTATGAGTGAACCATAAACAAGTACTCTTCCACGTAATTTAATTTCAAGAACCTTTTTAAATACTGTCCCATAACTTTAGCTAAGGATGGTTTGTAAATGCGTTCCCTAAGGCCTCAACCAACCGACCATACAACCGCCCCCCTTCACCCGTCCCCCTCCCCTCTCATGTACTCGTATAAACACTACCCTCCCCCCTACCCCCGAGATATATAAACAAGGGCCTCCTCCCTACCCGACACACTCAACATCTACACCTCCAGGGATCGAGAGCTGAAGTCTGCGGGGATAAAATGGCTATGAGATTTGTGGTGAGCTATGCGGATATTAGGATATGTTAATTTTGGCTGACAATGATAAGTTCTTGCTTTAATGAGAGGCGTGACAATCAGCAAACAATGATTAACAATTCTAAGCTTCCTCAGTTACTATCCGCCTTTAAGAACCAGCAGTTAATACGATAAGCCATTGTCATTGTAAATCTTTTTTTCTTTTAATGGAATAAAAATGAAACATGACGCTAAGCCTGCAAAACTTGTCCGTTCTACATGAAGCTGAACAAAAACGTAATAAGAGGATAGAAATCATAGTCACAGTCAGTAGGAAAACCGGGCATATAATGGCCTGCTTACCTGCTTTTATTTTGCTCCCAGGTTTCGTTTGCATTAGTGGCTGCCGTTGTGGCTGACAGTACCTCCCACAGCAGCTCCCACGTCTCCTATGGCAGGCCCCCACACCGCCCCTCCTACCATCCCCAGCCCACCTACGGACACGAGCCAGCCGTACCCGCATGCGCCGAGAACACCACGAAGCCCTGGTGTCTCGAGGACGCTGAGTACCCTATTTACGAGATCAAGCACGCCGTAGATTATCACTTCTCAAAGGTCATCGATCTGTATGCCGACGTGGCCGACCTCAACACCGAATTATCGGTTGAGCGTCCCAAGACCCTGGAGGAGGAGACTTACTTATGCCCCTCCGACACCGCCTACGTCAGACCCCTCCGAGCTGTCAACACTGCAGGCAAGTGGCGAGTCATCGTCAACAATGTGGAGACGCACTACAAGACCCTGACGCAGACCACCCGAGTGGAAGAGTGTCTGACTGCTGGAGACGCTTGCCCTCTGGTGCCCGAGTGCTACGAGTCCAAGTGCCTGCAGAAGTCCATCTACCACCGCTTCCTCATCTACGACCCCTACGATCAGTACTTCCCCTTCGCCATCGAGACTTTCAAGCTGCCGGCCAGCTGTGCCTGCCTGCTTGGCGCCTACACCATCGACCACTAATGCACAGCACACCACAAATCTCTGGCCACATCAAGTAACGGACTCCAAAAAGAAGCCTAAGAGACTGTTAATCAACCGTACTAAGATAAAACAAGATGCATAAGGAACTACAAGTAACAGAAGTGGAGCTTATTCCCTGAAGAAAAATAAAGAAGAAAGCGATACGTGAAGAAAGCAGTTCTCTAGTCAGCTCATTGTGATGGAATTAGACTCTTTAAGTTAATAAATATAAATTTATGTATGTAATAAATTCAGGAATACTTCAGCTCTCGCATTCTCAAGGTGTAATAAAAAAGTTCGAAACATATTTTTCCTTTTATTTTTACATATTTACGCTGCGGAGAAGAATGTAAAAAAGTTGGATCTTCTTAAGTTTAGATTTTAGTGAATAGAAATAATTAGTGTGTTTATTATTCAGTTAAATATATGCATGATCAACACAGGCATTCTGGAATTTACGGAGATTTTGACACTCCCCATAACCTCTTTCTCCTTTAACATCATTTCTTGCGCATATTAGATTGAGAGAGATAAACCAGTTTACTTGAGTTTAGCTAGGAATACATGATAAACAAACAAACAAATGAGAAAATGTACAAACACAAACACACATCACAGTCATCCAAACACATACCAAACACGCAAAACAATACACGTGCAAACATACAAAAAAACAGCCAGTGATTAAGATTATAGATGATTAAGGAGAGGTGGATTCAGACAAGAGAAATGTGCCACAACACTCCACATCTTTGTTAATGCACATCCACATTCATATAAGTCCACACTACTTCAAAATCTTCTTACACCGTACCCACACCGCCGCATATATTCCACATTACACCACATCACACAAATTCATACCTTGCAATCCACATCCGCACGTAGTTCACATAACTCCGCATCCATCTGCATTCTCCAGTCCACGCCAATTAAAATCTCCCTACACCACAACTACACCAGTTCAGATATTCCACCCCACACAATACCCAGTCCTCAGTATTCCCAGTGCGACAGTTCACATGACACCAGTCCACACAATTATCTCCCTACACCCTATCCACAGCAGTCTACACCACTCCACATTGCATTCCACACACGCCTCGCCACACCGTTATTTCATTTCACCAACACTACTCAACGCCACGGCATTTATTTATGACACAGACTTAATGAGGGTCCTTCCTAACGCCTTCAATATTAAAAATTTCTCCTGAGCTGGATAAAAGTGTCTGGGGCCTGTATTTTTAGGGAAGCTCCGTAACATCTCTTCCTTAGCGATTTATTTTTGTATATGGCTGGCTAATATCCTTTGGCACGTTATCTGTGCAGAGTATGGCGATGTTTCAAGGATTTTATATAAAACAAATAGGACAGTAATGTGTAATAAGCAAAATAAATCGTTTAGGAAAAGGTGTTAGGGAGCTTCCTTTATCGACGAGAATACGGGCCTGGGATTATAAGAACATAAGAAATCACAGTATTTATCAAAAGTTTTACCTGAAGTTAGAAATGGTGTTGTGTGTTGATATACAGTGGGGTTCAGGAATATCGCACCTTGAAGACGAACTATTATGAAACTCTTACTCATTATCCTGATAATTTACTGGGTTCTGAAGAGCGCATCACAACGTATTTTTTCAGATATTAATGTTCACTCTCCCGTTATCTATCGTACTGAAGCGAATCAACTTTAGTGTCCGAAGTAGTACGGCATTAAATGAAAACATTTAATTGATCGTAAATTTTTTTGCCAATGGGCTGAAGATAAATAAAGCAAGAAGGAAGCGATTTTTAATTAAGGTTTCTATACAAGGGTGTAAATTTTTTACTAATGTAATTTACTGTTTACTCTTCCCGTCGTTGTCTTTTTTTTTTTTTTTGGTATGTTATTAGTAACCCTTACTAATTTCTTCAAGAAGAGAGATTTCCCATGTGTTAAAAGGGAAAAACTGAAGGCAGCAAAGAAAAAAAAAAATCATACTGAAGGGTAAATTCAGAGTTTTCTCTTGACAGTCACCCTCGAAAAAGCTGTGGGACAGAGGCGAGCGAGGTACTGAGACGCACCGTAAGCTAGGGCAGCAGAAAGCATCGTAGCCCCTATGATAAAAGAGAGAAGTTTTGAAGTATCATGCTGGAGCCTTTACAAACGATACGATAAACGATACGAGTCTCATTAGAGGGGAGGAGATTCTACACTGAGAGACAGGCCAAATTATTTCCTGTAAACCAAAAAATCGTTTACTTCGCTGGGTGATAACCAAATAACCAAATCACACGTGTTGACAAGTGAGTAATTAAGCGAAGGCTACTGTCCCGCCCCGTAAAATAGCAGACTAAGAATACAACAGAGTAATATTGGGAGTGTTAGTAATTAAAGATTTATTTTTTTATATTAAAGAAAACAAATAATCGTATTCTGATTTATTTAAAGCTCAACAAACAAATAACCCTGAGACTTAATTACAAACTTATGAATTACAAAAATTGATAGCACTTAACGTCCGATCAGCGAAGTTAAGCAACGTTGGGTCTGGTTAGTACTAGTACTTGGATGGGTGACCGCCTGGGAACACCAGATGCTGTTGGCATCCCTACGTGTCAAGTGGGGTTGGTGAAGGATTAGTGCCCCTCCCTGTAAAACAATTAACTCTAAGCCATTGTCCACCCCGTCTGGGACACATGGCGTCTGGCAATGGATGGATGGATGGATAGCACTTAATATACACTAAAACATCATGTAACACAGCAGAGACTGACTAGAGAACTGCTTTCTTTACTTATCGGGATATACATAAGAGTATTCTTTCGTACCTAGATGCTCATAATAAAGTGTACGTTAATTTAAAGTACACCTAAATAACTAAATGATAAAACACTCACACACACACACACACACACACACACACACACACACACACACAGAGTACTAAAATAGGTTACTCAATAGCTAATACCTACAATAATGTCCTGAGTAAAACGGATATTTTCGCTTTCAAATGGAAGACAGTTTTTTTTTTTTTTTTTTTTTTTTTTTTTACTGAAGAGGCTAGAAATGGTCTTCCTAAGATCTTCGGTACGTGACGATTTTCTATTTCGATGTGGCTTGAACTGGACGATTTTATTCAGGCTTGAAACGGAGCATCATCTCAGTGGTCGACGGTGTACGCGGCGAGCAGGCAGGCACAACTGGCTGGCAGTTTGAAGGTCTCGATGGCGAAGGGGAAGTACTGATCGTAGGGGTCGTAGACGAGGAAGCGGTGGTAGATGGACTTCTGCAGGCACTTGGACTCGTAGCAGATGGGCACCTTGGGGCACTCCTCACCAGCGGTCAGGCAGTCCTCCACACGGGCCGTCTGTGTGAAGGTCTTGTAGTGAAGATGGATTTCGTTGACGATGACGCGCCACTTGCTGTCGGTGTTCTGTGCTCGGAGAGGACGGATGTAGGCGGTCTCGGAGGGGCAGAGGTAAGTCTCCTCCTCCAGGGTGTCGGGTCGCTCCACAGACACCTCCGTGTCCAGGTCGGCCACGTCAGCGTACAGGGAATTGAACTTGTCCAGGTGGTACTGGATGGCGGCCTTGATCTCATAGGCCGGGTACTTCTCGTCCTCCAGGCAGTACGTGGCGTTGGTCAGCTCAGAGCACGCGGGCACTTCGAACTCGAGATCATTTTCATGATAACTTGGAGGCTCGGAGGAAGGAGAAGGTTTTGGAGGTCTTGGCCGAGTAACTGGATAAGGCTTGGATGCTTTTGGAGATTTGGGTAAATGTGAAATCTTTGTGTCTCCATTAGGCTTAGGTTTGAGTGGGATTGTGATGGGAACCTGTGTGGTTGTGGTGGGGGCTTGCGTGGTTGTGGTGAGGGCATGCGTGGTTGTGGTGGGGGTTTGTGTGGATGAAGTGGGGGCTTGCGTGGTTGTGGTAAGGCCTTGCGTGGTTGTGGTGAGGGCCTTTATGGTTGTGGTGGGAGCCTTTGTGGTTGTGGTGTGGGTCTGCTTGGTTGTGGTGAGGGCTTGCGTAGTTTTGGTGGGAGCATTTGTGGTTGTGGTGGTGGCTTGTGTTGTGGTGGTGGCTTGTGTTGTGGTGGTGGCTTGTGTGGTTGTTGTGAGGGCTTGTGTGGTTGTGGTGGGAGCATTCGTGGTTGTGGTGGGGGCTTGTGTGGTTGTGGTGGGAGCATTCGTGGTTGTGGTGGCCGTTGTCAGGGAGAGCTGGGTGGTGGATGCGACAGCTGTGGTTGGTTGTCGGGAGGGGAGCGTGTACGACGCTGCGGTTGGTGGTGTCTGTGACGATGGTGTGGGGTGTGGGGAAGAGGAAAGGGAGGTTGTGAACAGTGGGGATGGTGTGGGGTGTGGGGAAGGGGAGGTTGTGGGCTGTGCGGGTGATGTAAGACGTGGGGAAGGTGAGGATGTTGGCTTCGGGTTAGGTGAAGAGTGTTGGGTTGTGTCCTCCTGGGGTGGTGGATCAGGGGAAGAATTAAGGGACTCGTTAGGAGGGGACGAGGTGGATAGTTCTTGGGGGCGCGAAAAGAGCTGATTGCCGCCGTAGAAGACCCGGGAGTTGAAGTGGGAGGTGATGATGGCTGGAGGCGAGGACGTGGATGAGGCCACACACACCAGCATCACCTGAAATGAAAACTTATTAATATCAAATGTAACGACAATTTTACCCCTTTGGTGCGGTGACGTCTTTTACATTTTGCTCTTGCTGCCACCAAGCATTTTCATTCAGCCAAGGAGAGACCCTAAGAAGTGAAGGAATTAACCTGGACTCTATTTAATCCCTTCCTTTTGAAGAATCTCTGCTTACCTGAATATAATCATCTATAGATAGCAAGAATAAATACAAAAATCCTCAAGCTGACTGCATTAGGGCACACAAAGTCATTAAAGATGCTTTCATCGCAATGCACATGATTTTCTGCACGACAAAATTATCAATTCGATATTCTGTATCTTGCAAGAGCATTTTCTACATCACTGTTCTCCCTTCTGCATCTTCAGTTTGGACATCAGCAGTGGAAACTTTTCAACTAGTTCGTTTTGGTTCCTATTTCTTTCCTTTATTTTCTTTCTCTTTCTTTTCTATAAGAGGATAGTTTCCTGTTAACACTGCTTTTTTTATGCGCTTCCAGTTCCTCTTACTTTTCATGAGTTTTTCATGATTCACCATGGAGGAGTCATACTGAAATCCACCGGAACCTAACCTAACTTAACCAAACCTTGCCCTAACCTTGTTATAACTCAATTGAGGTTAGGTTAGGTTAATTAGTTGTAGACTTATGGCTGGGTTTTAGAAGAATTCTGTCTTACTGTAGCTCATGGGAAAGGATGAATGCAAAAGGAAAGAGGAAAACGATTGAGAAACAGGTGATGGCAGGACAGGAATAAGGAAAGTTAAGGAAATAATATGCTAAAAGCCTCCGTCTGGGAAAATAATATCCTCAAGGTTGCAGGGTACAAGAAAACTATGCTCACCGTCATTCCTGGAAGCATCATATTTACTGCTGTGTGTCCAGAGAGAAGACGTGTAGCCTATGGATGTATGCACGAGTATTATGGCGTTCGGTTTGCACGCATCTGGCATGGACGGACAGCGTTTTCATATACGCTGATGGAGATACAACCAGTGACTGAAACAGTGACAAGTCTGCCTTATTTATACACTACCACCAACAGTACCGCCTCCGTCACCACTACTGCGCCTAACACTCTCTACTCCCGCTATAAATTTCTGATACATGAGGGCGTTTGGCGGAAGTGAGGGCGTGGACAGAGCCTCATGAGGACGTGAGCAGGGCAACCACAGCGACGATGAAAGTAGTGTGTGGGATCTGACGCCACCTTCTTTTGTAATGTGTTATAAAATCCTGCCAGACTTGTCTTTATCCCGAAGAGGACGAGGAACCAGTCCTAAGCTAAGGCACATGAATAAGCTGGTAAACATTTTTTCTTTTTTTTTTTCCACATCCCGAAAGAGTTTTATGGAACCGTTTGCGACATAGCAGGATGCGAAGCCAGTTTTAGCCGAATAAAATCGTAGGCAGTAGTAAGATAAGAATATTTAAAATTTCTCAGGTCCCCAAAGCATTACACTACATGAACACAACAATAACATCAACTATACTCCTTGGTCAGTTTCTAATGATCTGAAAGGGAGTAAATAACCACTGTCCTTATTGCCAGTGAAGGAGGCCACCCATGTGCATAAAGGATACTGAGATAATCCTTTCAATCCCAAGACGTCATTTTTTTTTTTTTCATTCCTGCTTCCGTCTTTCAATTTCATTCGGCTTAGGAGACTTCGAATAATAGGTGCTAGATTTTCCCTTAACAAAACCCTTCTCTTCTAAGGTGCTCTCCAAAGCTGAGTATTATAGTCTGGCATTAGCTGGGAGAAGTAAAAGACGTCCTCAGGCTGAATGGGTTAGGATGAAATTGCTTGTTGGTGACATAGGTAGAGAAAAAAAGGCTTGGAGGTCCACGGAGAACTTGTAACGTTACTGTGTGAGAAAACAGATTTAGCATATAAGGAAGTTTGTATTATTAGTAACCTGCTATTTTACTGAAGCTGACATCAGTAAATAAAACAGACGCTCTCATCCTGAAGGGGTTTATGATCATGCCAAAAATGGAATAAAGATAGTAGGTTGGTACAACATGAACGCCACGCCACTTTTTTTCACATAAATCTGGCGCTTAAAGGGGTTGATGACTGATGTAAAAATGGAAAGAATGTAACAGGCATTTATACGGCCTGCATGCCACTATTTTTCCATATAAATTCCTTGTTCATTGACAGTAAGAGTACAACAAAAGATAGTGACAAAAACAAAAGGTCTTACACTTGCTGCAATCATACATCATGGATCACAACAAACTGCTGACAAGAAGAGAGATGTAGCTTGATTTTGATGCGTTAGAGTCTCACTGAAGGTGTGTGTGTGGCTGGAGATAGGGGTAGTGGTGTCGTCAGGTGGTGGTGGTGTTAGTAGTGGTGGTGGTGGTGTTAATGGTGGTGGTGGTGGATGATGTTGGTGTGTGGTTGGCTACAGGGGTGTTAGGTGTGGTGTCGCGTTGATTTTAATGTTGCACTTGGCTATGGTGTTGGTGATAGCGATGGTGAGGGATAGTTGTGGTAGTGGTGATGATGTGTGGTGTTAGTGGTGAAGGTGATGATGATGGTGGTTGACTAAGATAATCGTTCCGTGTGATGTTAGGATGTTGGCAGTATTTTTCGTAGGTGCAGTGGTATTGTTAGCGTGGTGATGGTGATGGTTTGTGATGTTGGTGATGGTGGTGGAAGTGCACGTAGAATGGCTGTTGTGGTGGAGGTACAAATGATGGTGGTGTTGGTGAGTGTGATTGTGGTGCTGGAGTAGTAATGGCGATGGGTGTGAAGTTTGTGGTGTTGTTGTTGGTGATGGTGGTGGAGGCGCAGGCGAGATGATGGCTGTGGTGGAGGTACACATGATGATGGTGGTGACGGTTGTGCTTGTGGTGGAGTAAAACGTCGGTGTTTGGATACAGGGGCAAGATATAGACGGAAACCGAACACACACACACACACACACACACACACACACACACACACACACACACACACACACACACACACACACACACACACACGTTAATGATTTTTTTTTTTTTCACGATATGCTTGGGAACCACATTTCAGGGGTGGTGTCATACTATAAATTTTTGTGTCTTATTTTCATGGCGAGTCAGGGAAAGCCGTGTTGGTGAGGTTCTCAGCCTGGAGCCTTTCCCTGCAACAGCCGGGATTAAACCCAAGACCACACACTTTGCCAGACCACATTTTTTTTTTTTTTCACTCGACCACCATCTGAGAGAGAAGAGGGAAATGGAAAGGTGTATTAAGAAAAGAAGTTGTTGGATGGAAGGAGAAATGGAAAGTGATGGGAAAAGGAGAAAAGGCATGGAGAAAGGAAATAGAAATTTCTGAGTGGAATGAAGTGGAAAGAAAAGGAAAAATAAGGAGAGAAAATGGAAAAAAAAGGGAAATAGAGCGCGCAGGTTAATATGTGAAAGAGAAGTGTTAACAGTAAGAAAGTGATCCAGGGTATTTGAAAAGTAGGTGGAAAGTAGACAGGGAGAGTATTGTTAAGTGAAGGGGAAAATGCGAATAAAAGGGGAGAGAGGCTGGGAAGGAATGATGAATGCGAAGAGGTAAGTGCAAGATTGATTAAAACAGATTGAATAATATATACAAGCCTTTAGGAAGATGGTGATTGGATGGATATATTTTTTCAACTGTATTCAGAAATGAGTGACGGTAGGAAAATCACTATAACTGAAACAAAAAAAGAAAACTAGGACATGCCCATTTCACGTTTTTATTTATATATTGATCTTTTAATTAATGAAATAATTAATTTTTTGCTAGAAAAGTTCGCACACGAATGGTTAGGGTAAGAGTGTCAGTCCAGAAACAGAGTAAGAGGAAGAAGTAGACAGAGAACTTGGTAAATGGGTAAAATCATAATTAAGGTGAGCTGGAGAGGAACAGGTTGATGAGAAAAAGGTCAGAGTGGAGAAAGTTAGGAGACATCTATGAATCACAGTGGATTGGCAAGCCTGATTATGATGACGATGATGACGGGAAGCGCTGGTGAGATGATGAGTACTTATACTGTTGTTTCACGAGTGTTATGTTATCTATTGTGGCCGATAAAAATGCATACCTTAAGCAAATTCCTTATCCAGCAAATATGGGTACACTGAGTAGGAATAAATGAGAACGGATGGCTTTTAAAGTGCATTGTTATAAATCATGTTACATCATCTACATCCTTGTGCTACAATACATACATCACTTATATCACAGCTGGATGGCTAGAGAACTGCTTTCTTCACGTACAGTATCGCCAGGTTATAATGAGAAGAGATATAATGTATTTCATCACAGTGCAAGGAGTGCTGCGTTATGTTTGTTGCCTCTTTATTCCTTTGTTTGAAGTTGCTTTCAATATGGTCTTCCCCTCGGCTTATTCAGATTTCTTCTATATCTCAATGATCGATGGTGTAGGCGCCAAGCAGGCAGGCACAGCTGGCCGGCAGCTTGAAAGTCTCGATGGCGAAGGGGAAATACTGATCGTAGGGGTCGTAGACGAGGAAGCGGTGGTAGATGGACTTCTGCAGGCACTTAGACTCGTAGCATTTGGGCACCAGAGGGCAGGCTTCGCCGAAGGTCATACATTCCTCAACGCGGGTCGTCTGCGTCAGGGTTTCATAGTGAGCATCAATATTGTTAACGATGACGCGCCACTTGCCTTCAGTATTGACGGCTCTAAGTGGCTTGACATAGGCAGTGTGTGAGGGGCAGAGGTAAGTCTCCTCCTCCAGGGTCTTGGGACGTTCCACGGACAGCTCGGTGTTGAGGTCAGCCACGTCAGCGTAGAGGGAGAGGAGCTTCTCGTAGTGGTACTCAGCGGCGTGCTTGATCTCGTAGGTCGGGTACTCGGCGTCCTCCAGGCACCACGGCTTCGTAGTGTTCTCGGCGCAGGCTGGAATGGCGACCTGGTGGGAGTGGGTGTGAGAGGGGGCGAGGGAGTGGCTGTAGGGAGGGACGTGATGGCCGTAGACGAACTGGGGGTCATAAGCTGGCAGTGGACTGTAGGTCGATTTTGAATGATAGACAGGATGGTGATGGTAGGCAGGATTTGATTGACAGGTAGGCTTCGAAGGATAAGCAAGTTCTGAGTGGTAGGTAGGTTCAGAATAGGCAGGTTCAGAGTGGTAGGTAGACTCTGATTGGTAGACAGGTTCTGAGTGGAAGGTAGGTTGTAAATGGAAGGTTGGTTCTGAGTGGGAGGCCTGTTCTGTACGGTAGACAGGCTTTGGGTGGTAGGCAGACTCAGGGAGGTGGGTAGGCTGTGAGTGATAAGGAGCCTCTGTGTGGTAGAAGATACGCTCCTGGTGATAGGCTGGCTGGGGATGTTGGTGATACTCATGGGTGGAGAGAGGCTGATGCGGGCGTGTGTGATGTGGTGGAGTCTCCTGAGTAAGACACATCACCACCAGGCAGCAAGTTACCTGTGTACAAAAAATATTAGCACAATGAAACAACTATGCTTTTTATACTCAAATCTAACTCAAAATTGCCATCTTTCCCACTTGAATGCTGAGTTGTAACAATAGGTTAATATGAACATGAAGCAAGTCACGAAGAAATGCTATGGAAAGGATCAGAGTAGTACCATTGTCTTTTTCCATCACTGAGCTTAGTGGAAAACAGCTGCAAAAGGGAGAAAATCTGCATCAAGTTAGTGTGAAGATCCGTAACACATTAAACACAACAGCATCACTTTCTCAACATACCTAACACACAGGCACTTACGACGGCAGCAAAAGACAGATTCATGAGAGCACTTCATTCTGTAATTTCTAACACTTCATATTATCGGGGAATTCATTATAACCTTTAATTCTTTATTCCACTTTGCCTGTAAGATGAAAAATATCTCATTCTTTGGAGTAGTTGATGATGAATGATGATGATGGTGAATTATAGTGAAGGATGATAAGAAGGAGTGTTGCTGATGGGTGATGGTAGCCACAGAATCATCCTATCATGTTTATTTAATTGCACCGCCCTCTTCAGCAACATATTGTCACCCTCGAGTCCCGCCATTCCACTCACCAGGTATCTTATCGCCATGTCACCGTAGAGGGAAAATATAAAAGTAAGGAGGACGAGGAGAAACTTGAACGGCTCTGGAAAGTGAACTGAACCTCGCCTTTGACCTGGCCATCTTTTATAGTACAGTAATAATCTATGGTGTCCTCAATATGGCGGTGAAGGCTGACGGGGGACGTGGGTGTGGCAGAGAAGAAGAATACACCTTGACACTGGAAAATTTATGTTAGTTTGGCCTCCAGTGAGAAAGGGGGGGTCTTAAATAATTTTGACTGGATATTTTTCAGTTGGGATTCGTAGGATTTATTGTGGGTATTATTATTAGTGTGTTTCTCTGGGCATTCGTTCTCCACCCTTCCACCATTATCAACATTCCACCCTCTTCTCCACCGCTCTAAACTCCTACCTTCACCTTACATCTTCATCACTCAATCTCTTCTCCACCCTAACCTCCTGAACACACACACACACACACACACACACACACACACACACACACACACACACACACACACACACACACACACACACACACACACACACACACACACACACACACACTTCCGACGCCCCTAAAAACGTGACCAAGGCCTGAACTTTGACCCAAGCATCAAGCCTGACCCCCAGAAGACAATTACCACGGAGTTTTTCGCGTAGTTTAGCTATTTTTATGTAGAACGCATTTGCCAAGGGCGGGCAAATAATAACCTTCGCCTACTTCATCAAGGTATAAAGATAAAAACATAAGCGAGGAGTGAGAGGCCGTTGTTAAAATGAATGAAGGCGTCTCAAGGCATCAAGAATGGTAGCGCAAAAAATAAGTTGGCGTGCGTAATGGAGAATATATATTTTTTTACCTCCATCCTCCTAAGACTCGTGATGCTAGCTCTTTTGTTATGCATGAGATAAAAAATTCATATAAATCTTCACCACGCCTATACTGTCCAACCTACAACCTCGTCTTCATATGGTATACCAACTCCCTCCTCTTGCCCACCACAGAGTACCATCCAGTCCCTTAATTGTTTACATCAGCCCTTTTACTGATCCTCCTCCATCCTCTTCCCCAAACACAGATCAGACTTGTAAGACAAATTTGTGACATATTTTCTTTATGTAAACACCACACTTCATACAACGTCCATCCTCACAGGGCATCTTCCTAATCAGATAATTTCCCCGGTACCCTATAATACACGTGTTTGATATTAACGCAATTTGTGTAAACATAAAAAGATAAGAATAACATACGGGAGCGTGTTAAATCATTCCTTCCTACTCTCTTCTCACTTTCTTTCTCAGTCCTATCTCTCCTTTCCTTCTTCTCTTTACCTCTTCTCCCCTTTTCCCTTCTCTTCATTTCTTCCTCCACTCCCCATCCATTAATCATTCGTTCCTTCTCTGCCTCTATCCCACCTCCACTCTTCCCTCCTTTCCAAGCTTTCTTCCCCTTCTTCATCCAACCCACCATCATTCTTTCCTGCCTTCACCCTACATTTCTCTCCTCCTTTCTATCCCTTCCTTCTTGCTCTTCTCCTCTCCCTTTCCTCCCTTCCTGCCACTTCCCTTGTCCTCCCCCGCTTCCTGTGAGAGACGCAGACGGGGAGAGAGGAAAGGGCGTTCGTTGCCTCCTCGGTGAGTGACGTTAATAAAGGCCTACATCTGACACCTCTCTCTCTCTCTCTCTCTCTCTCTCTCGGTAATCGCACATTTTTTTTTTTTTTTTTTACTAATATAGGACAGCCTGAATAAATTGTACTCTCAGATTCACCGAAATTAACGAAGCATTGGAGGAGTTAACTTATTCTTATTTATTTATTTATTTTTACTGTTTATATGTACAGGGTGGACCGTGAATAGCGCACCACAAGAAACTCTCCTAGCGGTATCTTACGTGTTGTGGGAACGGCTCAGGCTGCTGGTGTGGGTGTGGGAGTAGGAACGAATAAATGATGCAGGATATGGATATTGCTAACGCTGATCTGTAACTGCAACACACAAGAAATAACGCAGCGGAGTGGAAGAGGAGCGTTATATATGGACCACCTTGCATTTCCAGTAGTGACACATTTTGCATGAATTGAGGAACAGTATGGAAAAATAAACTGGTTAGGAAAAGGTGCTGCGGAGCGTCCTAACCCCCGAGAACACAAGCCAAAAACTGCACCACTCACAGTATTTTCCTCAGCCTTGTCACTGATATGGGTGTATGGAGATATTTCATACTAGATTATTAAAGGGAAAATTGTTTAGCTGAGAAAAGTCTGTGCCAATTATAGAGATATTTGGAGACTATGACCCAAATTCTCGTCGCTTAAGGAGGCTTCCCATCACCTCCTCCTTGGCGATTTATTTCTGGATTTGACTGGATAATATACTTTTGAACGCCATTTATGTGAAGTATGGCGATATTAGGATTTATGTAAGACAGAACAGGACAGTAAGGTGTAATAAGCAAAATAAATCGCTAAGGGTGGGGTGTTAGAGAGAGTATGGGCCCTTCCCATACGTAAACTCTTTCACTGCCACTTAGGTTTATCTCTAGTTCTAAGCGATTTCATTTTTCTGAGAGACTGAGGTAGTCTTATCAGTCAAAATTTAGAGACTATATCATTAAATCTTCTATTGCTGTGGATAGGTAATTGATGAGGACAGATTATATTATTCAGATTATTATATTCGTCACTTAAAGATAATTCACTCCCACGGTGAATAAAATCGTCTGGCGTTAACTAGAAACTATCAACAAGACTTCCCACATTCTGAAGGAGTTAGGTTAATAAAATACTTGATATTTCTCATTCCTTGGTATGGTTGATATCTAAATAATGGAGTCAGTGGGTGGGCTTACATAACAGATCCTGATGCTGAAGATTGACACACCCTATCCCATCCCACCCCATCCCATCCCATCCCATCCCCTCCCTTCCCATCACCCCTACTGTACACTCCCTACGGTTGCAACACCACCACACCACCGCCACACCACCACCTTGCTCATGGCAGCGAGGGGTGGTCAGTATATAAGCCTCCCGTCCCTCCAATTACCATACAGTTCCTCGGGAGTGAAGAAGTTGCCCACACCATGGCTCTTACACTTGTGGTGCGAGCAGATATTTACTGTTTTTATTCATCCATCCATATGTTTTTATTTTAAATTTAGTAATACATTGATTTTTATATTCCTTTTTATTAATTATTTGCATATCAGTTTCTAATAATTCTAAACTACATACAGTATTAGCATTTTTTTACAACATGGTCGCCACCACTCTCCTTGGCAGGTTCCGTGGTGTGTTGCTCATCTCTCCATATCTACCACAAACTACTACATGTAAACTTCCCCCACATCAGGAATGCTTTCGGTCAAGAGATGACTTCCAATTTATCATAGGAAGCACAATATTATTACAACAATACTTGTCGATTTGAAAAGATGCCAACGTAAGAGTTCGTCTGCTACTACGTGTATAATTTCTGTCATTCTACAGATTCAGCTGTCCTTGGTGACCATCGCCCTTGCTGACCGAAGTTCCCATGTCAGCTTCAGCAACGGCGGATCCTCTGTGTCATACGGATCCCATCACGCCCCCTCCCACCACCCTCGCCCTTCCTACCACCCACGCCCCCACCAACACCACCCCGGCAAGAAGCATCCAGAGCCCGCCATTCCAGCCTGCGCCGAGAACACTACGAAGCCGTGGTGCCTGGAGGACGCTGAGTACCCGACCTACGAGATCAAGCACGCCGCTGAGTACCACTACGAGAAGCTCCTCTCCCTCTACGCTGACGTGGCTGACCTCAACACCGAGCTGTCCGTGGAACGTCCCAAGACCCTGGAGGAGGAGACTTACCTCTGCCCCTCAGGCACTGCCTATGTCAGGCCACTTAGAGCCATTAATAATCTCGGAAAATGGCGCGTCATTGTCAATAACGTAGATGTTCACTATGAAACCCTGACGCAGACGACCCGCGTGGAGGAGTGTCTAACGTCCGGCGAAGACTGTCCCAAGGTCCCTGTGTGCTACGAGTCCAAGTGCCTGCAGAAGTCCATCTACCACCGCTTCCTCGTCTACGACCCCTACGATCAGTACTTCCCCTTCGCTGTCGAGTCCTTCAAGCTGCCGGCCAGCTGTGCCTGCCTGCTCGGCGCCTACACCATCGACCACTAACGATACTGGACGAATAACAAAACTACTAAATGAATTACTACCTCATGTCTGACCCGAGCAAAACTTTATAGATAGATATTTATAGATACTGTAGATTTCAGTGTATAGGTACTGTATATGTCGGTAATTTGAACAGAGTCATCATATATTAACATCTGAGTCACATAATCAGGCTCTGTATACTCTCTAAGTCCCCCCCTGGCCGGTGGTATGTGAAGAAAGCAGTTCTCTAGTCATCTCTGTGATAGTGGACATTATCCATCACTAGTTCTGTATCAGGCATTGTACGCAAATTTTTTTTTGCATCTCACGTGGAACTAATATATTTTTTCGACGAATCAAGCACTTTTATTCTTTACCCATTTGAGTTTTTCGTTTTTCATCATCAGAAGGAATTAATCGTATATCACATAATTTTGATGATGACAGAAGCGCATCTATAAAGAAAAAATATATAAAAAAATACAGATGATTTCTGTCTTGAGGTGTAATTATATATTGAAAGGCTTAAATAACATGTGGGTGTGGTTTATTTCGCTGAATATATGACTAATATTTTTCCTGCTATTGTACTTTCTCTTCCATAATTTCTGGTCTCTTCCTCACTCCATCTTACTGGTAGGAATTAGGGTTTAGGGTTACGATGATGATGATGATGATGATGATGGTGATGAGTTCAGTAATGCAAACTCCGAAAACTTTGGTTTGTATAAAAAGGGAATAAAGTGCAACCTATTTTTTGATGGACAGTCGAATGATACTTCTATTTGTGCGTGCGTGCGTGCGTGTGTGTGTGTGTGTGTGTGTGTGTGTGTGTGTGTGTGTGTGTGTGTGTGTGTGTGTGTGTGTGTGTGTGTGTGTGTGTGTGTGTGTGTGTGTGTGTGTGTTAACTTTCTGTTCTGGATCCTACTCACCCCATATATAATAGTGGGAGTTGGGTTAACAGATAATGATGATAATGTCTAGCTACATTACAACATACGTATAATAGGTTTTACAGAGGCGTTGCAAAAGGGACTGTGGTGAGGTGTGGTTGAGTGAGTGGCCAGTGTCGTGTGGGTGTGGTGTACTGTTAATTGCAGGTGTGGTGTAGCTGTGGTGTGGGTGTGGTGAAGGTAAACTGTGGGTGTGGTGAAGATGAATGACTGGTGTGATGTTGGTGTGGTTGAATGTGGTGTTGGTGTGGTGTGGATGTGGAGGAGGTGTGGTGTACAGTACCTCACTTTCACTCTTTTAACTCAGCACAACGTTTTTAAGACCATGACAATACTCAAATCAAACATCTATCACGTTATCAAATTATTTATACACATGACTTCTCAAAATAAAGAAATACAGTATTCCCAATTACTTCATCATCATCATCATCATCATTTTCAGTACTTATCCTCATGGTCATCACAATCATCATCAATAGTTAGCCTTTCATCATCATCCTCACAATCCTATTCCTGGGCCGTAGCCAGACTTTTCGAAGGGGGTGGAGTCTTTTCTGCTGAATCTGTACTTGCATAGCAGCCAGCTGGCCAAAGGTCTGCTGCATCCTTGCTATGGAAGTCTGAGTGTATGCATAAGCGACGCTGAGAAACAGCATAAAATTTCTGAACAACAGAGAGTGACATTTTTTTGCACAGATATTAAAAAAACAGGCCATGAGAAAATAAACCTTTACGTAGGTGGTGGAGTCGTCCGACCATCTCGACTCCCCCTTCCTGGCTACGGGCCTGTATTCCTCATTTAAAAAGTGAGTAGAGCCAGTGATAGGGGAAAATGGAAGCTATCAGCTAGTTAGATAAGCATCTGCATATTATCTAAAGCTGCATGTATTTTAGTAATTTTAATAATTTTGTATTCAGTATGTCGAGAATAACAAAAAATATGAAAACATTAATAACCTAAATACAGTTTGTTTTAGGTAAAGCTGAAAACAAATTCAAAGCCTATAAGAAATCGTCTGGTGTGAGCTGGAATGAGATACACAACTATTAATTCTTGGGTCAAGACGTGTACCGTAATGAATGGGTTAAAAGATACGTTCATTTGAGGGAGCCTGTTGGAACTGGGCTTTCGTGATCCGTCTGTGTTATATTTGTTCGTACTTTTTCGTGCTTCATTATGTTTGCAAAATTACCACGAGATAAACAGGGAAGGCCTGAGTGATAAGCGACCTCAGTATGTGTGTGTGTGTGTGTAAGAGAGAGAGAGAGAGAGAGAAGGAGGGAGGGAGGCAGGCTGGGAGAGGGAAAGAGTTCGTATAGAATGATGCACCGCTTATATTATTTTCACATCCTCAGGAATGCCGAATATTTGTGATGAACTTCGTGTCATAGTGTTTATTTAGTGTTATTCCAATGTTTTCGCAATATATTTACTGTATATCTACAGTCAGCAGATGCTGTAGTGGGTCCAGATGGGAGTATTCAGTCAGTGCTTCGGTGCTTCGTGTGTCAGTGTTACTCGCGCGTGTTTGGTGCTCGAACTCAGTGCTTTGTTGAACCACAGAAACTGCTCCTTGTCCAGTGAGATCATGTGCGTAGTGATTCTGGTGGCTCTGTTGTTGGTGCGTTCGTCTCCTGTGAAACCAAGTTCGAATTTGCCCTAGGAAATGCAAAGTGGGTGATAGTGATACGTTCTTTCATCATTTTTGCATCTGCTCGTTTTCTGTCGATATATACTGATGAGTTAAACGGACTCTGACACAAACTTAATATAAAAACTCGACTTACACATGCACTGCGATCGCTTTACACGCACGTCTTTGCTCTGGGCTTCGTACAGACTGATACAGAGCAAGATATGGCTTTTGCGTTTTGTGATTAATGTTGATGTTATTAGCGTTTTCGTGCTGAATAGTTACTTTGTTTGAGTGTATTGTTTTTCATGGCTGGTGGGTTGTGTTTAGCGATTCGTGATACTGTGTTTAGTTCTGTGATTAGCAAATCGTGCTATTGTGTTTAGTTTTGTATTTAATGTTTTGTGTTCACGACCGTTTGCTTAAAAATTTTTCACGGACGATTGTGGAATGCTTATACTTATTAACTATGATTAGTCTGCATTTTAAATAACATTGCACTCAGCAATGATAGAGAGACGCCATGAAGGTTCTATCTTTGTCTTGTGCTTCAGTAATTATTTAGAAAAAAAATGCTTTTCTTCTCGTAATTAACTATTTTGTCAGTCATTCTTGCTGCCACTAGACTGTCTTAACCATTTTGTTAGGTTTACGAGACACGTCCTCTAATGAATGGGTTAATGTAGGCTAATTCAAACTCCTCCAATTTGGAAGTCAGATTTTATGGGTGAATGACACTGTGTGGAGATAGTAAGTACAAAATAAAAATTCGTCATCGGACTTAAGAGATTAAGTTTAAGTCGGTTCGTGTATTCGTGCTGCATTTTTTTTTTTTTTTTTTTATGCGAGGAAGAAGGAACCAAAGGCCATGAGCCCGCAGTAACAGTTCCCTCCAAGAGAAAAACAAAATACAATATAGAGCCAAATTCAAGATCCGATCATTTTGAGATGCCTGGACACACTGCGTTTGAAAGACTGGAGATCATAGGCAGCAGGAAATACAGACAGAGGGAGACAGTAGTTTGAGTGACAATATACTGCTTCACCTGACATGAATCTCCGCTGTCTCACCTGGCAAGATATTATTCTCTCTTCCTTCAGCCTCATCATCCTGACCAGCGCTCTTTGTAAGTACTATAAACATCTAGATACCTAGATAGATAGATAAGTTGATTGATTAATTGATTGACTGATTAATTTATTTATTCATTAACCCCTTAAATACGATGGGTGCCTCTTAAGTTAAATATAATTATCGATAAATAAAAGCACATTATTTTTCTAAAGTTTTCTAAACCCTTCACTACAAGGATGGAGTTTCATGCTTTCCAATGGTAAAATAAAGGAGACGTCATCATATTGAAGGGGTTTTGTATGATCTTATTTTAGTTTTCTTTTTGTAATGTTTTTTTTCCCAACAATGACTAAACAATATCAGCATCTTTCATGTACTTTTTTTTTTCTTCGTGCTTTGTGATTAGTTTGTGTTATTGAAGTACATGTGGTGGTCGTGATTAAGATGTAGTAGGTTCTTAATGTTCCATACGTCTAGAGGGACTGGGGTGTAGGTTGTGACGGTGATGTGGGTGCGTGGTATTACAGTGAGAGGAAGGGGGGAAACGTATTTAGGTTGTGACAGAGATATAGATGTGTGTTGCTGCAGTGACAGAGACGGTGGACGTGGAAGTTGGTAAGGGGACATGAAACCGTAACATGGGCGTGTGCTGCTGTGAAGGTGAGCAGGGAATGGGACGTGTGAGGTTCTGAAGGTGATAGGGGTGTATTCCGCTACGGTGATAGGGGTTGTAAGAGGGAGGCAGAGGTGAGGGAGGTAAGGAAGATGGGATAGGAGGTATTGATAGAGAGGAGGTAGGGGTGGGGAGAGGTAGAGGAAGGGGGGAGGTGATGGGGTGTGCGTTGCGACAGTGGCAGATGACTGAGTGTGGGTTAGAGTGGAGAGAGACCACAGGGCTGTCTGGTGTGGTGTGGTGTGGTCAGAGGGAGCGGTTGAATAGCTCTGTTACCCTCGCATTTCCGCACTCCCTCTCACTTTACCTCTTTCTCTTCAGTCCTACTCACTTTCCCCTCTCCTCCTCGTCCATTCTCTCTTTCTCTCTCTCTCTCCTTATCATAAATTTGTGATATGCTTTTCAGTACTACTCGTGCAGATAAAAAAGTTGATATTCTAGCATTTTACCATTACTATTAATCTGTACAGTGTGTATTGGTGATGCTTTCAGATATAACGAGCTTGATACCACAATGTTTTATCACAAATCTTTTATCAGTATAGCTCTTGCAGGTAAACTTTGATTCTCAGGTGTTTTATTATTAATCTGTGGTGTGTGTATCGAAATAACTCTTGAATTTTAGGAGCGTCATACTGTAGTGTATTACAGTGGGTGGGAAATGTGTTTATCACCACAATGTTCGAAAGCATTCTTTATTTTTTTAAGCAATACATGCAATACAGAATTTGACACAGACATATCACACTCATGTCAACGAAGCATAATGAAAAGGCGTAACATATGTTCGATAAAATGTTCCTTACACAGTGGTTGCAAGTAGAACTGAGACTGACTGGCTAGAGAACTGCTTTCTCTACGTACCGCGATGCTGAGAGCTTCAGTCACAGGGGAATAATTTAGCTCTTAAACGTCGACTACTGTCACATTTTTTTTAATTACTGAAATTTTCCGTCAAGAGACTGTCACTGACTTTATTATGGCTGAAACACTACTGCTGATATAATGTAAGCAATGAAAGTATGAAAGTACCTCTAGTGACAGAAAATAAATATGCAAAAAGCAATAATACAAGACCTTATTTAAGTTGAGAATTCTTTTTTTTATGGTGGGGAGGAAGGACTTGAGTATCTAATTATACCGGTCGAAGTTTAAGCGTTAACTAGATGAGAGAATATAAATGGATAAATAAAATCTAGAGAAGATCGGTGAGAGCATTCAATTCGCTGTTTGAGAATTTATTTATTAGTGATCGATGACGTAGGCGCCGAGGTAGCAAGCACAGCTGGAGGGAAGCTTGAAAGTCTCGATGGCGAAGGGGAAGTGGTGGTCGTAGGAGTCGTAGACGAGGAAGCGGTGGTAGACGGACTTCTGCAGGCACATGGACACATAGCAGTTAGGCACCAGGGGGCATGCACTCCCGGTGGTCAGGCACTCCTCGACTCTTGTGGTCTGAGTCAGGTTGTAGTGGTAGAGATAGATGTTGTTCACGATCGTCCGCCATTTTCCGTCCGTGTTGATGGCCCTCAGAGGCTTAACATAGGCGGTCTGGGAGGGGCAAAGGTAGGTCTCTTCGGGCAGTGACTTTGGACGATCTACTGATAAGGCTGTGTTGAGGTCTACCACATCGGCGTACAAGGTCAGGAGGTGATCCAGGTAGTGTGAAGCTGAGTATCGGATCTCTTCAAGGGGATACTCGCTGTCCTCAAGGCACCAGGTCTTTGTGGTGTTGGCGGAGCAGGCAGGGGGGCCAGGATCGGTGTGCTTATGCTTGTATGAGTGTCCGTGGCCGCCGTGGTGTCCGTGGTATCCGTGGGTGTTGTGATGGTTGTAATGGACGGGTTGCACGTGGCTTACATATCCGTGAGTTGCGTATCCGTGGTGTGCAGGAGCGCCATACCCGTGAGTTGCGTGTCCGTGTCCGTAGGGGTGGCCTGCGAGAGCCGTGGGACTGCGGGAGTCTCTGTCAGTGGCTTCCTCACCTGCAGCCACAAAGACCGATACTAACGCGACCTGGGGACATACAGGGGATGGAGTGTAATGATTTTACCACACACAACAGCTCACCACTATCACCAGCACGCACCACAGCTCACTACAATCACCAACACGCACCACAGCTCACTACCATCACCAGCAGGCACCACAGCTCGGCAGCATCACCAGCACACACCACACCACATTACACAAACAGCATACACCGCATCCCATCATCATACCACACCTCAGCACACCAGCACTAAGACCTAAGGACGTAAAGTTAGGAAATGGCTTTTGGATCTCCCCTCAACACCTCACCACACCACACTTCATTGCACCACACCACCACATCCCTCACCCATACTAAGATGACCTGGGACAAAAGAGATAAGGTTATCATGGATCTGTACCGTGCCTCACTGTATCACCACATCACACTTCTTCACACATCACATTACCATCACACTCTACACCAGGCATCACACTACCACCACACACACTGCACCACAAATCACACTACCACCATACACTACACCACACATCACACCACCACAACACACTACACTACATCACCCCTCACCACACCTCACCACAGACCACACAACACACTTCACCATACATAACACCACACCTCATCAAACTTTACACCACAGCACACCCAGATTCAGACAACACTTCCAAACAGAAAATCTTAAATAAAAAAGAAAAAGAATTATTGTAGTTAAAGTACATCAAATTAGCTTGTAACAGAACCCTGCATTTATGAGTACATTAAGTTAAGATTCCAATATGATGATGCTTCAGTAGGGTTATTTTATTTCCGTAAGAGAAAATCCTGATTGACTTATATAACGCCGTCGTGTGTATCAATATAGGTCTGCCCCAAAGAGTCTTATGTAAGTTTTAATGATAATATATTCTGAACATTAATTTAGTCCCTGTAATTTGGCGTCTGTAATAAATCTCACCACAAGCTTCAGACTCATGATTGATGTTCCGCCGACGACCACTGAGAGTTGAAATATAAACACGTCCCCCTCCCTCACTAGCTTATATACCGACCCACTGAGGCCTAGGCAGAGGGGAAAAGAGAGACGGAGAGTGAATCGAAGTGGAGAGAAAGGGATAACGGGTATATTAATGGCCAGAGGGAAGGATGCAAGCGATGGATGGATGGAGCTATGAAATTACTGACATACTGGGCAATTACCCCAGTTCGGCACCTCTACAATTATCCTCCATTACCCCTTCGACTCGGTGGGGTCACGTCCAAATTATTTTCTTTTTCTTTTTTTTTATTATTTGTCATTTTTAACCTATAGTAATTCCTTCTCACCCAGATTTTATTGTCCCCTGATTTTCGTAACTAGTGCTTAATTCTTTTTTACGTTAAAATTCTTTATGCATTTTTTTTTCGTAAATTATCATTATATATAAAGGATTATTTTATTACATGTATTAGTTTATCTGTTATGTGCCTATCTATATGCATATGTCTGTCTATCTCTTTGTCTGTTTATGCCTGTCTGTTAATCTGTCTAATTATCGTGTCATTACCCTCTCGCATTCGGGAAGGTTAGTATGCAGGGTTATTTTTTTTTCCTTAGGTCATTATATGTCATTTTCTACCTGTAATAGATCCCTCTTACTCAGATTCTATTATTTCTAGTGCTTGGTCAGTCATGGATCCCTCTTTTGTTTGGTGGTCGTTCTTTTAATGTGTTTGTATTTTTAGGTACTGTGTGTGTGTGTGTGTGTGTGTGTGTGTGTGTGTGTGTGTGTGTTTTACTCTGATCTCCTTGATTAAAAGAGAGGTTACTGAAATTATCTATCTGTCTAACTGTTTATCAATTTAATCATCGTTCATTACCCATCATTTGATCCAGAGTCAGTATGCTTTTTTTATTACTTTTATTTATTCTTTTTGGGGTAATTATTTTGTCTTTTTTTCATCATTATTTCATCTTATTTAGCATTTATTTCTCCCTGTGGTTTATCAGTCGTGTTTTTTTTTTTTTCGTTTGTTTTTTGTTAAGGTTAAATGTTTTTGTTATTTGTTTAGATATTGCGTTTTTTTCATGCATTAGTGTAGTATGTTTGCAAATTATGTAAAAGTCCTCGGTATCAGCTGTCTGTTCATCAACCTGCCTGTCTGTTTATCGTTTTCATCTGCCTGTCTGTCTGTCTACCTATCCTCCCCTCTGTCCACCTCTTTAGCTGTGTCTATCTGTCAATCTGCGCAACTATCTACCTGCATATCTACCTACCTATCAATTTATTTTCTATCTATCTATATCTATCTATCTGTCTTTACCTATCTGTCTCTTGAATGACAAGTTCATCAAGGATAACAGTGACAGGAGAGATGATGATGATGATGATAAGGAGGAGGAGGAGGAGGAGGAGGAGGCTAAAGATGATGTTGATGATCATGATAATGATGATGATGATGATGAGAAGGAGGACTAGGAGGAAAAGAAGGATAAAGATGATGATGATGATGATGATAATGATGATGATAATGATAATGATAATAATGACACGCTGCCGTAATAAAAGGACCATTTTTTTTCCCCAACCCCCCTCACCCCAAGCCGAGTAAAATCGCGCGTCGACAGCAAGAATAACAACGGGAAAAATCGTCCTTGTACGAAATGGGTTATTGTAGTATTTTTTTTTTTATCTTTCACCGCAAGAGGTAGTCCTAAGATGAGTAAAATCGTCTGTAGAAAAATTAAATAGAAAATAGGTCATTGTACGGAAGGGGTTATGGCCAGAGACCTGTGCGCAGGGGGTGGAGGGTCAATGGATTCGCACACACACACACACACACACACACACACACACACACACACACACACACACACACATACACACACACACACACACACACACACACAATACTGTTTATCACTCACACTCTTTTCAACTCCCACTCAAGTATCATATTCTAATCATACACATTATGACCCCCGGGTAACTCTCACATTCCCCTCTCTTTCCTCCAACACTCACTTTCGTCTGTCCTTATTATAAACAAAAATATTAAAGCTTCATTGGCGTCTCATTATACTACACCTCACTTTCACACATCTCACTCTCATATTCTCTCCCGCGTCACTTTCATACGCATGTCATGTTCTTCAAACCTAATTGTTCTCCCGTATTCTGGCAGCTCTCATCCGTGTAACAATAACTCTCTCTCACTTTCTTGCACATTCACCTGCTTCGTCTCACTCTAACTCTTTCACTCTCCTTTCTTTCATCTTTCTCTCTATTTCTGATTGCTTTTGCTCCTGCGTCTCACAATACTATATAACATTCCAGCATCTCTCACAGTTGTTAATATTATTCGTCTACTTACTTGTTTACCCTTCAGTTAGTTATTATTATTATTATTATTATTATTATTATTGCTACCAACAATTTATATCCCTCTAATTAGCACAATGGACACATGTAGTGGCAGGTGATGGAGGTGATGGTTAAGTAGTAAAGTTATACATGTTTTTTTCGTTATCGTTATTAAGTTTTATTCAGTTTTAAGCCTCTCGTAGTGAAGAGGCTAACTTTCACTCTCAGTCTTCCACCCTCATGAGCCAGTGTCACACCCTTGCACTCTGCCACACACCCTCCTCCTGTCAACTTTCACTCTCAATCCTGCACTACATTATATCAACTGCTTTACTCAGTTCTGTTTAACGAGGCGTAAAAGTCC
This sequence comes from Coenobita brevimanus, assembly GCF_032717465.1. Classification (NCBI taxonomy): domain Eukaryota; kingdom Metazoa; phylum Arthropoda; class Malacostraca; order Decapoda; family Coenobitidae; genus Coenobita; species Coenobita brevimanus. The sequence goes on from NC_136967.1 coordinate 3,400,621, forward strand.
CATCTGTCCATTTTGAATATCTGCATTAAGAGATGAACACTGACATATGGTGCTGGTCACGAAGAAGTTCTATGGAAAGAATGGTGAGTCTTAGTATCGTCTTGTTCTGCCACTGAGGTAATGGAAAAATGATGCACGAGGACGATAATCTCAGCTTAGGGGAAAAAAAGAAAAGAAAGGACATTACTACAAATCACTCATTCTTCTATCTCCTTCACTACACTTTCTATATCCATCCCAGTTTTGATAACTTCCACTCTCAGTCCTACATCACACTACATCACACAATCTTTTTACTCTAACCTGGCCTAGAATTCACATCTTCCATATTGAATACTGATCTGTACCAATAGATTAACACTAGAAAACGGTGCTTGTAGCGAAGAAGTGCTATGGAAAGGATGTAGAGCTGTAGCATTGATTTTTTCTGTCACGGAGCTGCGTGAAATAAGCTGCAAAAGGACGATAGTTTGGGCCAGTTTAAGGTGAAATTATTATAGTACCTATCACTTTCTCTTCTATCTACTTCATTGCATTCACTACATCCATCCCAATTTCTGTTGACTTTCACCCTCAATCCAGCATCACACTACATCACATACGATACTCTGTTTACTCTAACCTGCCCTAGATTTTCGTCCTTTTGCAGCTTACTTCACTTAGTTCAGTGGGAGTAAGAAACAATGCTATGGCTCTACATCCTTTCTTTAGCACTTCCTTGTGATTAGCACCATATTCTAGCATGATCCCTTGTTACAACTCAGTATTCAGAATGGAGAAATGGCAATTTTAGGCCAAGGTATAGTAACTCTGTTGAAAGTTGCTTCGGCACATTCTTCTTCCATTCTTATTTCTTTAAACTTTCACTCTCATTCTTTCACTCCCCTCTCTTCTCGCGGTTCTTCACCCCTGCACCCCGCCACACCCCCGCCTCATTGTATGCTAATCCCACAGCCTCGCCAAGGTCCTCTCATAATTACATACACACACCTGAGTTGCGGTTCACCTCTCATTGCCCTATCGCTGCTCGCTGCTTCACGGCCAGCTAACATCAATCATATCTCACTGCCTTAAACGATAATTATTTCTAATGTATGACTGTTATCCATATTAATACTATGTTGTTGCTCCTATCACTGTATACCGTACTTCAGTGCTTTAAAACAACAGGGCTTTAAAGTATGATTGTGATCCATATATATATATATATATATATATATATATATATATATATATATATATATATATATATATATATATATATATATATATATATATATATATATATATATATATATGTATGTATATATATATATTGGCGGCTGGTATCATCGCAAACTTAATGGTGGTAATTTACACAATAGTTATATATCGCTGTATTTCTGTAAGTTATCCAATCTCGTGCCTAGTGATGTGGTCACGCGTTATTAGAAGACTCAGTACGCCTTTACTGTGATACAGTATACCTTTATTTAGTAACAGCCATATTTCTCTGTTAATATTTTTCCGTAGACATTTATCTGCATCAAGGACTTCGCCTAAACTGAGTAACGTTTCTTGGCTTCAACCACAGTATAATTTCAAGAGGCGTCCTCGGGTTGATGAAATTAATCTGAACACTATCGTCTGACATTAGCTAGAATAAAATAAACAAAACTTCCTTGGTCTAAAATGGGGTCAAGAATGATAGAAGAGTATCTAAACGTCTACATGCTTGTTTCACACACACACACACACACACACACACACACACACACAGGCATAAAAAAAAAAGTCTTAATAACGGTTCGTAGGAATTGAGCAGGGACGTGGAGGGAACAGAGGCTTTTATACTCTGCTGTTTAGATGCAGTGGTGGTGTAGCTGACGTGTGGAGGGGAAACTCAGTGGGAAATATTCTGAAGTGGTTTGTCATGATACCGAGAGAGAGAGAGAGAGAGAGAGAGAGAGAGAAGGGGGTTGAGTGAGTGACAGTGACAGTGAGAGTGAATGTGAACGTAAGTGGGAATCCTGGTGTCAGCTATGCCACAAGATGCAAAGGCGAAAGCAATGATGGACGAGAAAAGTTCATAATAATATTTCAACAGGCACAACCCTTATGCCATATTTCAAACTAACATACATTTCGACTATGATCATCGAACAACAATGCATAATCGCCCAGGCAGCAATTTTCTCAAACAAAAACCTTCTCAGGCTTCTCAGGCGGAGGTCATCATCATGTTTACCTGTGTTTGACGTAAATATTCATTACCTCTGAGGGCTCTGCGGGTGCTCCATACTTTCATTTTAAAATATAGATAATTTTCTTTCTTTGCGGGCTATTGAGGAAGGGGTCTGACATGCAGTTCGTTACTGGCATATGCTTATTTGTTTTCATTCAGTTTTCAGCTTCATTTCTTCTTTCAGTGGACAACCAGTATATTCAGTGAGACGCTTGGGCCATGCCGTGAGGTCCTGGTTCAGCTTTTTTTGTGTGTGTGTGTGTGTGTGTGTATATATATATATATATATATATATATATATATATATATATATATATATATATATTCCACCAGAAAAAATGTTTATAAAGTTTTTCGGCCTGAAGACGCGATATCAACATTTCTGACTAACACTCGACATTGGTCTTCGGTATTTGAAAAAAAAAAAAAAAAAACTGGGACTGAAGAGATAAAACCTTTCTGTGTAGACTTTTCTTTTTTCGTTTTGTTTTTATTGGGACTTCGGACACATATCAGGATCAGGCAGCCTGTTTTCTGAGCCCCAGCAGCCTTCCTATACCTACCAGAGGGCACCGAACATCTTCACAAAGTGCATATGTCATCTCTTCGATGTTACTGAAAACCTGCTTGGGTTGTCTCATTCAGGGTTGCTGTGGCGGTATGGGGGAATGTTTTTTATGAGAGGGACAGGTCAATGAGGATTTTAAAAACGAAATTCATATCCCCCAGATATTTCCTTGCACTTCGATACTCAGCCACTTTACCAACAGTTTCGCCTCTCCATCGCCTCCCCCTCCCCACTGCCTCTTTCTCTCCACCTCCTCCCTCTCTCTGCCGCCTCTCCCTCTGTCAGTCTGAGTTCCTGCGTTTGTTGTAATATCTGGCTGGAGTGCATACATGAATTGTGGTGAAACTTGAGGGGAGAATAACGTCCAACTGAACTTCACTGTGTGGTCAGCGATGTGAATGAGAATTATTGTGCTGAGTTATATGGCTGTGCAGGGATTTCAGATACGAGGCACTGTATTCTGGTGCAGTTAGAAAGCTTACTAATATCACTTCCTTACCGATTTATATTGGACTCTACTTTGTTACTATATTCTTGTGTGTTATTTATACAACTTGTGTCGACATTAAAAAGATATAAGAAGCAAAAACGAGAATATTAATGGACAGTTTGGAAAATAAATCGTTAAGGAAGAGGTGCTAGGGAGCCTCCTTACCCTACGAGGATACGGACCAAGGACGTGCTGACGTAGAGTAGACACGGTTCGATGGTCCATTGGTTTGCGTGTGTGTGTGTGTGTGTGAGTGTGTGTGTGTGTGTGTGTGTGTGTGTGTGTGTGTGTGTGTGTGTGTGTGTGTGTGTGTGTGTGTGTGTGTGTGTGTGTGTGTGTGTGTGTGTGTGTGTGTGTGTGTGTGTGTGTGTAGCACAGCCAAACTTTAGCTTGCAAATGACCCAAGTTCGATTCTTGAGCTGGTCAGACTCCTAGCCAAAGTGTGTTTCTCCCTTGATCCCGTTCATTCAGCAGTTTATTTCGGGACCTGGATATAACAATGACTATTTCAGATCCCCAGTGACCCTCGTGCACTCGATAGGCATGAATTCAAGGCCTTGTTTATCTTGAGAGAGAGAGAGAGAGAGAGAGAGAGAGAGAGAGAGCATTTAGATACTTTACAGGGTGTGTGGAGGATTTTTTTTTTTTTTTTTTTTTTTTGAGGTGTCTGATTATAATGCTCCTATTTTTGTGTTTTCATTTTCCTGTTTCTGGGGCCTGATCGCTAGTTTAATGATATGGAAGTAGGTTTAGCATAATAATAATAAATAATAATAATAATAATAATAATAATGGCGATGATGCTAATTCAAGGGATGATGATGAAAGTGGTGGTGAGGATGGTGATGACTGAAAATGATGATAATGATGATGATGATAGTGATGCTACTGCGGCGGTGAGCAAATGAATTTTCGGGAATAAGGAAAAGTAAAAATGGTGTCAAGGTATGGGAACATGCCTCTCTCTCTCTCTCTCTCTCTCTCTCTCTCTCTCTCTCTCTCTCTCTCTCTCTCGATAAATAAAAAGATCCACAGATAGATAAACATAGGACCGAACTCAGTAGATGAAGTCTGTTAAGGAAATGTGCATGACAGTTTATTCACTCTTTCTCTTCACTGAAAATATACGGAATCACACCCCCCCAGAAGGTAGCAAAAGAGTAGCAAAAATCAAACCTATGAGTGGATGGTACAGTCAGTGGGATGGAGCAGAGAAGTTAGGATAATTGATGATTTAAATGATGCAAACATCGTGAGTGACAGGCAAAGGAGTAATTTTTATGGTATGGTTATTTATTTTCTTTACGTCACCCCTTGAAGCCCAGTAATTCAGTGCCCCGTTTTCTATGTGGCACTGTAGGATTCGTGACAACTTTTCCTTTTCGATGCATGCAGCATATTACATCTTTACCTGTGTGTGTGTGTGTGTGTGTGTGTGTGTGTGTGTGTGTGTGTGTGTGTGTGTGTGTGTGTGTGTGTAATATTGGCTTGTTATACACAGAATAAATCGCTAGGAAGAAACATTACGAATTCTCAAAAAAGAAAATAAATAAATAAAATAAAAATAAAAATAAAAAGTCGCTTAAAAGACGATCCAAAATTACTCCATATAAATCCGTAACTCAGTGGCCTACAACGCAATCTTGACATTTGCGGTCGCGAAGAAAATTGTCTCTAGAATCTCTCTCTCTCTCTCTCTCTCTCTCTCTCTCTCTTTCCCTATCTGTCTATCTATCTGGCCGCTCAAGCAAGAATGGAAGGACGATAATTATGCTTTCCACCCTCAAATGTCTTGGCAATGGCAAAGACGAGACCTAATCCATCCATCCCTCTGTGTTTCTCTCTTTGGCCTCGCGACCTCGTGGGAAGAGAACAGAGAAAAGAAAAAAGACCAAAGAAAATAGCTACTTGAATGGGAGTCAGAGATGGTTCTTTTTCTGTTTTTTCTGCGTTTGTCACATCCTGCAATATTTCACTTTTTTTTTGATTTGGCGACCTCGTGGGAAAAGGGCAAAGAAAATAGAACAGGCCAAAAAAAAAAAAAAGCTGCTTCATTGGAGGCGAGAGATGGTCCTTTTCCCGTTTTTCTTGGGTATTTTACAATTTACAGTATTTTGCGATCTTAAAACACAGCACCAGTTGGGAAATAAAATAGTTTAATCTTACAGAGTGAGGGTGAAGAAAACCATATACATGACCAGCCTGAAGATCTTTCGCTCAATCAGTGCAGCTCAAGAGGCGGTACTGATCTACGTTCGTTTTCCAGACTCTGCTTGTACGTGTTCAAGATTAAGTATTTACCAGCTCGTATTTTTTGAGGTACTGCTGATGGCATATTGGTTCCAAGGTATATTAATTATGGAACACAGATTGCAATACCATGAACCTGTCTATCTATCTGTCAGTCTATCTGTGTATCTATCCATCTTACTTTTAAACTGTACATCCATCTGCCTGCCCATCTATTTATCGCCTATTTGCATCTGTTTTCTCTTGCACTTTTAAACACTTATCATTCCTCTCCTTCCTTGCTCTCTTATGCTTGCCTTATTTCAAAAATCTTCCTCTATCATCTCTTGTTTTCCAAATTATTATTTTTTACCTCTTACTCAATTTAATTACGTTATTCTTTCCTACTGTCTATTCCGTCCATAAGCCCTCCTTCATAATGGACAGTATTTCTGGGTCAGAGTCCTTTATTCCTCTTCTCTTCATCCAGTCATCACCAGTTTTTCTCCTAATTTCATGTATTTCAATTTTCTGTATGCCGTTTCTCTTTTCCTTCATAGTCATAAAAATTTCACTCCTAATTTCCTTCATTCCTGGGTTTCGCTCTCACTTTTTCTTCGTTTTTTTTTTCTTCTCTCTTTTTTTCGAATCATCAACGGTGTTTCCAAACATTTTTCATCCCATCACTCCTTCCTTCCGAGTATTCATTAGGCCTTCTCTGACTTCCTTCACCCCAATACTCCTTCCCTCGCAGCACCACCACCATCGATAAAATAACAAATACTGTACTTTTTCCCGCCATCAGTAACACTCCCAGTAACATAATATAGTGTCTTGTCTCTTGCTTTAGCGGCAGGACGTGACTGCACAAGAAGCACAACAGGTATTTGTTTTCGCTTTATTTTTATTCATTTATTAATTTACTAATTGATTTAATCTATCTATCTATCTACCTACCTGTCTACCTTTCTCTCTAACTATCTTCCTACCTCTCTATCTATCTGTCTGTCTGCCTGTCTATTAAATTATTTCGCAAGAAGCAAGGTATTTGAGAGTGACGCGTGCTTATGTTCTTATTTTTATTCTTTTTCGTCGTCGCCGTATTCCAGTGCTGGGTCATTTCCTTGGACTGGGGACTTACTTGAGTGATTTATAGTATTCTCTTCTCCCTTTGACATCGCTGAAGGCAGATTAGTCCTGATTGCTTCGCTGAAACAGGAGAAAATTCTGAGTTATCCTACACCTTGCTGTTTGTTAAAAGACGTACCTATTAGTCTGTCTGTTTCTGTGGCGGCGTAATGTCAGAAGTCAGCTATCATTTCCCCTGAGATGAGCAGTGGCGTAGGAGGGGGGGGCGAAAAAAATGATGGAGAAGAGTATATAGGGGAAAAAAAAAAGTCCCAAGGAAGGTGTGACAGAAGTAAGCTTTATTTTTCCTCGTCATAATCTCCCAGTTCGAAATCTTGTATACAGTATATTCTCTTTACCATACGTACTAATGGAATGTAGGGTTAGAATGATGATGATGATGATGATTCACAGGACCCTCTTGTCACACAACCCCTCCAACTCTTTCTACCCTCTGCACCTCCCATCTCAAAATTCCTCCACCCTCATTCCTTTCCCAGTCTTCCTCTTTTGTCCTTCTCCTCTCACGACCCTCTCTCTTTCACGACCTCCCTCTCACCATCACCATGACCACCACCAGCACCCAGAGACGACCTCGGTTTCCAGGCGTGGCTCACAGAATTCATTACCAACGCCAGACCTCAAAGCCATTAGCGCCATTATCGTCGCCGCGTTGATTTGGCTGACTTGGCGTTACGTGGCGTTGTATGTCTTTCGTTATCCTCATTACGGTAATTTGTGTTCTTCGTGGTTAATTGCGGACGCGTGTTTCTGCTGTGCTGTGATAGGTTTCTTTAATGCTAATCACTAGGAATATCACGGTAATTCATTGTCAATTTTTTCGGCGTACGGAGATACTGGAAGGATTTACGTACACGGAAGATCACAGTAAGGAGTAATAAACAAAATAAACCGCTTAGTAAGAGGTGTCGGGATTTTCTTAAACTGAGGGGAATAAAGATCCAGGAATCGGACCCCTAACCCAACAGCCCCAGCCCACTGCACCACCCACTCCACCACCACCCCAAAATATATTTTCAAAGGCATGCAGTATCGCGGAATACCCAAATGGATGAATTTTCGGTGGTGCGGGCGTGTCCTACTGTAAGGGTGAAGTGGGTGACAGTGGAATGGGTGTGTGATTACTGGGGATGGACCTGTTGCGGTGGGGTGCAGTGGGGGAGTGGTTAGTTGAGATAGGGAGAAAGGGAGAATATGGCAAGAGGAGAAAATGTGAGATGTTATTTCTTTCACTTTATTTCTGGTGTATTTATTAATCTGCAATGAGATTTGACAAAGATAGGGAAGTCCTGCAGAAAACGACAGGGACGAGGGAAAGAAGGTAACAGATAGCAGTGGAAACCAGGAGAAGCAAGAAAAAAACATACAAAACCATCGTACAGTAAAGATGTTAATACAGAAAGTTCCTAACCTTTCCGTATCAGTAAGTCTTTCCTAAACGGCAAACTAGCGTCTCATGGTAACTAGAACAATCTTTAAAAGACTTATTTTTTAACCGTCGCAAGTTCTGGTGCCAGTAGAGCTAAGTTTTGGAAGTGTTAAGCTTTGGTACTGTAGTGCTCAAGCGTTAGTAGTGTTAAGTCTTTGTAGTGTTAAGTCTTTGTAGTGTTAAGTTATTGCGGTGTTAAGTCGTTACAGTGTTAAGTCTTTGTAGTGTTGTCTTTGTAGCGTTGCTGTTGTTGATGCTTAACCCCTGTGCAGCAGTAACGTAGACAGCCTTTGTACATCTTCGTTCCAGTGAGTAATTCCGGTATGACACAAGCCACTGTTTGCCCCTGATGGTGAGCTGAGAGAAGGGGGAGGGGTGGCAGGGTTAGCTGGAGTCAGGTGGCTTGCGAGACAACACAATAGAGGTTAATGAAAGTTCTCTTGTGTTTTACGGAGCCTGCCCAGCTTATTAGAAGACTGGGTTGCTTCAAAGTGCACAGGCCTAACGAAGGTCTAGGGTAAAAGGCAGCACCACAGTGACAAAATCATGTATATACAGTGTGTGTGTGTGTTTTTTTTTCATGTATGGGTATAATTCTTCCATTTGAATAATTTACGGCAATGTTATTTCAAGAAAAATCACCGTAATTTGACACCGTTTCCCTTAATTGTAATACTGTGTGGTGGGTACGATCCTGAAATGAAAACACACACACACACACACACACACACACACACACACACACACACACACACACACACACAAGTAAAAGAATCATCATAAAAGGGACCAGTGAAAATGGGCCTCCTTTCCTTTCACCCCCCATTCAACTTCCAAAATTCCCAAAATAGAACAGGAAGAAACTAGTAAAATAATATATCCCCTAAATTATCCTTAAGTCCTCTTTAAAATTAGTTAAGCTCCTCCACTACGAAATATCTTCCTCTAAGCTTAATAAATAAATAAATAAATAAATAAATCGTCTGGTGGAAGAGGAAATAGAATGTCGAGGTGAAGTTATCAAAAACACACGTCTCACTCCCTCGATGATGGCAGTCGAAAAATTCATGATGAGCGAATTTCAAGTCACCATCGTAATGATTTCTGCCAGAGAGATATTACTTCCGTACGTTAATAGAGTTGTCTGATAGGCGTACAGTCAGCAAAAGAGAAAAGAAGAAGAAAAAAAAAAAGAAAATAGAGGAACAAAGAAAAGGAAAAAAGATAATAATGATAATGATGATGATGATGATAATAATAATAATAATAATAATAATAATAATAATAATGTCATAACTGAATTTTTTTGCCATTCACTATACCGGACACGCTGAAACAAACAAACAAACAAAAACTCAAATCTATATCTTCAAAGCTTACGAGAAACAGCATCTTTCTTTTGTTGAGTGTAATCCTGTAATAACATCGTACAGTAAAGCCCCCTCATCTGCGTGGGACTCGAATCCACCTCTCCACTGCCGGTCTAAAAGATGTGGCCATCACGTAATTATGACATTATTCATTTTTGAGTCACACATCTCGACTGATTGAACTGTGTGTGGTAGTGAATTTAAGCTCCTCCAGTCACAATAGGTAAGTTGTATTTATATTAACAACAGGTAATAATATCTAGACGGTTACACATCTTTTAGACCGGTCGTGGCGAGATGGGATCGAGCTCCACGCAGATGAGGGTGCAAATTATAATCCCTCGTTAATATCTGTACAACTGTAACCCTACAAAAAATAAATAAATACATAAATAATAGCTTGAAAATTGAACCAGAGTGGGTGGGCCGGGCATGTAAAACTCAAGAATAATTGGAGTGAGAGGAACTACAGGCCCTGAGAAACTCTGACGTTGGTAAAGGCCAGAACAGCTTTCCTTAATACAGAACTTTTAACCTAATGGACCTATTTTAACTTCTGATGTCTGTTGAGGTCAGAGTGGCTTGCTTTATAGTGAACTTGGTGGCTCGTCTACCCTCTGACTACGAGAAGGTCGAAAGTTTTATTGCCTTAACCCAGACCTTTGAACCTAACCTAATCTCCAAGTCTATAGAGCTCATTGTAGCTTGCGTTATTACTGAACTCCCTCCCACCTCACGGCAGCATGGTTCAAAATGGGATGTTTTATCGCTGAAATTTGAACCTAACCTCCACTCTGATGTCGACAAAGCCCATAGTAGCGTGCGTTAACCCAGAACTAGGAACCTTGCGCCCCGTGAACCCCAGCAAAGATGAGAGGAGGGGCGTGGGTGGGTGGGTGTTGTGGGTGGGGGTATATAAGGGCAGGGCTGAGGGTGGCAGGGCACAGTCCCCACCCACTCCAGGCTCCGGCAGTGCATGAAATATGGCTCTCAGACTTTTGGTGAGATGACATAGCAGTTTTAGTTTTTCTTAGCAGTTCGATTTCATGTCTTCCACCTCATTAGAATATCACAAAGCTCATAAAAATGTCGTATGAGGTAACGATAATAATGAAGAATTAAACTTCTGTTTCATATATTTACCTGCATCGTAAAAACGCAAGGTATATGGGAGGGATGTGTACTCAGTTTTTCATATAAAGTCATATCATTAGTACCTTCATAAAAACGTAAGGTAAAAGGAAAAGGAGGAACACAGTTCAATTTTCTGTCACTGGTGCGTTGAATTATATAGGATAGGTGGAGAATACATGTCTATTTTTGTATTCATTTCCTTTATGTAAGTACTTTATAGATGAAAAAGTATATTGTAATTGCAAGTTGCTGCAATTGTTACGTAAATGAAAAAAGGACGGTAGTATTTTCACTGAGCTATTAGTTTCACGGAAAATTTTGCGCTAGTGATATGAATACCTTCGATTTTCATAACGCCATGACCACTTTGCCCTTAGACTACCCTCGCGGTTTTGGCTGTGGTGTTGGCGGACCAGAGTTCACACGTGAGCTTTACCCTGGGTGGCTCCCCTGCCGTCTCCCACACCACCCACAGCCACAGCCACAGTCACCCCCATCGCCATACCCCCGCATACACCCCCGCACCCTACCACCCACCCAGACCCACCTACCGACCCCGTCCCACATACGAACCAGACCCAGGTGTTGTATTTTCAGACTTTCTTCAGCTTGAGTTGCTTATATAGTTGATTATATATACTTTTTATCTTTACCACCCGAACCCTGCTTTCTTATGTAAGCTACAAGTGTTTCTGAGCTTTAGTTGTTGATAAGGTTGCTTGTTTATAAATTTGTTTTTACCTATAAGGCTACCAAGTATTTCATATCCCCTGCGTTCCGTGTTTTCAGACTTTCTTGAGCTTAAGTTCTATATAAGACTCCCTGCATATCCTGAACTTTTGGTTTCACTCACACAGCTGCCAAACCCATCGCAGTCAAAACAGAGTGAATATTGAACTGAAAAAAGAACAAGCATAGGATTTTTTTGTAATAGTTGCCTGCTTTAGGATCGTTTATCCTTTATACTGATATAGTTATTTGCGATATAGGCTTCTTTATTCTTCATACTAGTTTCAGTTATACAGTATGTAAATGCTTCCCTATATTACCATCCAGAGCCAACATACGAGCAGGAGCCAATGTACCACCCACAGCCGCATTATTCCCATACCCCTTCCTACCCTCGTACCCCTGCCTACCACCCCAACGAGCCCCTGTACCGCCACCAGCCACCCCACCACGCCAAACCTTCCTACCAGCACGACACTCCAGTCCCCTACTGCGCCAAGGAGAACCCGAGACCCTGGTGTCTCGAGGACAAGGAGTATCCGACCTACGAGATCAAGCACGCCGTTGAGGAGCACTTCGAAAAGGTCCTCTCCCTCTACGCAGACGTGGCTGATCTCAGTACCGAGGTGTCTGTGTACCGTCCCAACACCCTGGAGGAGGAGACTTACCTCTGCCCCTCAGACACCGCCTACGTCAGGCCACTGCGAGCCGTCAATACTGAAGGCAAGTGGCGCATTATCGTCAACAACATCGATGTCCACTATCAAAAGCTCACCCAAACGACCCGGATCGAGGAGTGCCTGACTACTGGAGACGCCTGCCCTCTGGTGCCCGAGTGCTACGAGTCCAAGTGCCAGCAGAAGTCCGTCTACCACCGCTTCCTCGTCTACGACCCCTACGATCAGTACTTCCCCTTCGCCATCGAGACTTTCCAGCTGCCGGCCAGCTGTGCCTGCCTGCTTGGCGCCTACACCATCGACCACTAAAGAGGAACACCAATATCTCTCCTCTCCTGATGGAAACAACACACACACACACACACACACACACACACACACACACACACACACACACACACACACACACACACACACACACACACACACACACACACACACACACACACACACACACACACACACACACAAAACCTATGAAAGAGGGAAAAAAAAAAAGGACGAACCTAGTATAGAGTTATAGGCAATAGCAGTGTAAAATCTAACTTAACCCCTGGCGCGATCATTACAAAGCAAACGTGAAGAAAGCAGTTCTCTAGTCATCTTGTATACAACACTACGTATGTATATATTTATTTATGACTGTATAGATTCTCAGCAGATAATAAACGCTGTGCAGCATCTCTGTTTCATTTACTGTCTTTTCCTTTGACTGTCGATTTTAGGAGTGCAGTGAACAGAAATTGACTTATCAGGTCCCTAAAGGATGATGAATATTTAGTTGGTTCAATAAAGAGCTTACTAGTAGCAAAATTCATTATATCTTTTTATTATTATTGCTAGTAGTAGTAGTAGTAGTAGTAGTAGTAGTAGTAGTGGTAATTGTTTATTATTATTATTATTATTATTATTATTATTATTATTATTATTATCATCATCATCATTATTGCTATTAACTTCAGAACCACACGTAAACATTTAATCAAAGCACCTCGCAAGTTGCATTCTCCCTTTCTCCGAGGCGGCGAACACAACCACAAATTATATTTAGATTACAGCACTTCAGTTCCTTCTCCCTCCCCTCCTGTCGAATGCTTGAGCAATCTGTAGAAGAGCCACTGCATTTAAGCTGATATGCTTCTGTCCTCGGTGGGCGGGGGGGATGGGGTGGACGATTGACTTTTTTCTTTTTCCTTTTTATTTTGAGAGAGAGAGAGAGAGAGAGAGAGAGAGAGAGAGAGAGAGAGAGAGACTTGTCCAAACATATCCCAATTCTGTTCCTTAATTCCGGCGACATTTTTTTTTTCCGGACGATTTTATCCAGGCTGTCGGGAAGATTTTTTGAACTGGAGGGGTTAGAAAAAGCCTCCATCAACCCCTTCACTGCTAGGGGTCCTTCCCAAGTTCAATAAAGTCGTCTGAAGGTAGCAAGAATAACCTAAAAAAAGTAAGGTCACCGAATTTAGGAAGCAATTATACTTTTTTCCCACGATTTTATTCAGCTTTGAGAAATGCTAGAAGTCAGAAAATTAAGACTTACTTCAGACTCATTTAGGACTCATACGATACCAAGATGGAGGTTTCAGAGGCGCATATTTTACCAGTGCGAAAACTTTAATGCTAATTTGTCTCATAAAAGTTTCAAAGCTCGTTTCCTACCAAGATGGAATATCCAAAGTTTATATATTACAGTCACAAAGGGTTCAAAACTCATATGTCCCTAAGACGGAGGGTTCAGAGTTCATTTATCACCAAGACGCAATGTTTGACAGATGGTTCAAAAGCTCATATGTCACCAAGACGGATGGCCGCGGCTGACCGGTAGTTAGTTAGACGATTCTGGTGACCGCAACTTCCATCATCCCTCACGTTCACCAAGCCGACGGTCAACCACGCCGTCACCACTCTTCTCGTCCCTCCAAGTAGCCGCTCCTAAGGTTCAGCCCCACCTTCACTGCCCTGGAACTTTCGCTTTTCCGGCCTCCTGTGCATTACGTTGCTATTTTCAGTACAAGGGCGGGCTGGGAGTGGTGGTGGGAGAGGTATATATAAGCGTGGGTGGTGAGGGAACGAGACACACTGCACTTCCGCGGCTTCACAATCTCGTACAACAATGGCACTCAGACTCTTGGTGAGTAGGAAGGCAGAGATTTGGGATAATATTTAGCAGAAGTCATACCTAAAATTCAAGTATTTTGAAGTGTTTTCTGTCTATATCTCGTCATTTATTAACGCTTTTCTCCAATGTCATTTCTGTCGTAAATGATCCTAGGATAATTGATCACCAGGAGGAATGAAAAACCCTAAGGATGGAAAGAAATAATTCGTAAATGAAGAGTCATTAATGAGAAGTGACACAAAATAATGAGATATAAACAGAAAACTCTACAAAATGCCTGAATGCCCGTTGTGGTTTCTGCTAAATATTTACCGAGATTTGTGAAGAAAAACCCAGTGGCATATTTTAGATACTGTAGTTCGTCACCAATATCAGAAACGTAGCAAGAGGGGTGACCGGGGTGGCTCTGACAACCCCTGAAATATGCCTGGTGTGGCTATCTCAGATTTCCGGAAGAACACCCCAGACCCACATCAAAATTAAGCATAGCCACCCCATTTTTTTAATACTAACTATACCCCTGTGAACATCATTTTGACTTCTTTTTTCACACCTAAGCTTAGGGTGAAGTAGGGCGCGGGAAGAAAGTATAAAGAAGGCATAATAGAGGGAGAACTACGAAGAGCATGCCCTGTGAAATGGGACAAACACTCACTCACTCCACATTCCAGCCTCCGAAATCCTGAATCTTCCTCACATGTCTAACCATCTGCACATATTTTTGGTATTTTTCTTTACAGATGCCATTTCACATCACCTGCCATACACAAATACTATAAAGACACTATCGTTATTAATTTAAACTGTTCCATCTATTTGCTACATTATTTTCAATTTATGAGTTCCAGAATCATCATGGATCAATTCACTACCTGTTACAAACGACACTTTAATCGTGACATAATAAAGAATGTATGGATAATTTGTCCAACATATTTTGCTGCAGATTATTCTTGGTGTGGTGACGGCGATCGTAGGGGAAAGATCGTCCCACGTGAGCTTTGGTCGTGGCCACTCTACTCCATCCAGGCCTCCCCACCGACCCCCACCCCCACGCCCCTCACGCCCTCCCCATCCCCAACAGTCATACAACCCACGACCCACCTACCCACCCCAATCCACCTACCCACCTAAACCCACCTACCCACCTAAACCCACCTACCCACCTCAACCCACCTATCCACCTCAACCCACCTATCCACCTCAACCCACCTATCCACCTCAACCCACCTACCCCCAGCAGTCTTACCGCCCAAGTCCCTCCTACGGACCACCACAGCCATCGTACTCAGCCGAGCCAGCCTGTGCAGCCGAGACCACCAAACCCTGGTGCCTCAAGGACGACGAGTACCCGACTTACGAGATCCAGCACGAGGCCGAACAGCACGCTGACAAACTGCTGATGCTGTACGCTGACGTGGCCGATCTTAATACTGCATTGTCTGTGTACCGTCCCAAGACCCTGGACGAGGAGACTTACCTCTGTCCCTCAGACACCGCCTACGTCAGGCCTCTGCGAGCCGTCAATACTGAAGGCAAGTGGCGCATCATCGTCAACGGC
Organism: Coenobita brevimanus; assembly: GCF_032717465.1. Classification (NCBI taxonomy): domain Eukaryota; kingdom Metazoa; phylum Arthropoda; class Malacostraca; order Decapoda; family Coenobitidae; genus Coenobita; species Coenobita brevimanus. Next base: position 3,416,300 of record NC_136967.1, read on the forward strand.
ATCAAGATTCACTACCAGATTCTCACCCAGACAACCCGCATCGAGGAGTGCCTCAACCCTGGCTACGCCTGCCCTCTGGTGCCCGAGTGCTACGAGTCCAAGTGCCTGCAGAAGTCCATCTACCACCGCTTCCTCGTCTACGACCCCTACGATCAGTACTTCCCCTTCGCCATCGAGACTTTCAAGCTGCCGGCCAGCTGTGCCTGCTTGCTTGGTGCATACACTATCGATCACTGAGCAGATCCAAGAGCATCTGATGCCCCTGGTGACTTCCACCCTGACCTGACCTGACCTGACCTGACCTGACCTGAGTCCTGCCTCGTGTGAGCGGAGCAGGAGCGGCGTCTGGTGAGGCAGCAAAAGTGGTGACCCTGCCTCACCCTCCCAGCGCCACCCTCCCTGGCGTTACACGGAAAGTTCTTGTTATGTGCTGACGTTTTTATGGTCTTTTTGGCCATTAGGTCCACAGTAATTAGCAGGAAAATTGCCTTTCAAAATTCCATTGTTAATTATAAAGCTAATTACTAGTTTCCCACAATTTTCAACACCGGATAAATGACAAACTTGATAATTTAGAGCACACTGTCGGCATATAACGAGGGACTTACTGTACACCACTGAAGAAAGCAGTTCTCTAGTCATCTCTGTGATACGAATTAATTTATGAAGTTGTATATTGTAGGGCAGTTGTTTATAGTGTGAAGCTGAAGTTGAATGGCGTTATAAGTAAATAAATATTTCGCATCCACGTGTGTCTTTCAAAGATTCCACGAAAATCTATATCCCTATTCGCTATTATTTCATCCTTTTTTTCTTTCCCCGTCGCTACAAACTATATTGATTATGAAACTGAGATTACTGAAAAAAAAGAATGAGGAACGCACTGAGACTGAAACTGTTTAGTCACTTCATGTTTGGGTCTCATAAGCCAACCTTCAGGGAAAATAATTACCTTGCATTTATCTTCACTATTCCTGCAGTGTAACGGTGAACAGTGTCTCATAAAAGAAGCTAATGCACTGAACACTCAGTCTCCTACGACTCACTCTTAGCTAAATATAATCATCTGAGGTCAAGTGGATTAAAATACTAGAGTTGTCCCGAGAAGGAGAGGGTTAGTTATATAAAAAAGAGTAGATAGATAGATAGGTAGGTAGAGAGATAGATAAATGAACTACTTGATGGTCGTCTGTTACCAATACTGGAAAATGAACAGTTGTCACCTTGAAATTCCCTCCAGCTCCTGAGTACAGAATAAATCTCCTAAACTGAATAAAAATGTCAGGAGGGAGCAAGAACACAGCTTTTTAAAGACGCCATCGTACTGAAAGGGTTAACGGGGATCATTTATAACCCTTTCCTTGCGAGTGGCATCTCCTGAGTCAAAACCTTCAGTCATTAGCAAGGAAAAAAATATAATGCGCCATGATACCGTACGAGTTGATGCTGGTATTTTTTAAACTATTCTTTTCGGGGAGCCTTTTTTACGAGGGAGGGAGAAGAAAAAATTACGTCATCGTACTGAGATGATAATGGAGATGACTGGAGGTTTTTTTATCCTATAATGCCATCAAGGGAAGCCTGGTTATCTACCTTTAAATATACTGGACTACGGTGCCCTTACCTCATGCCCTTACACCTCTAGTAAGGGTAATGGGGAACTGGCTTTTTCTTATTTATTTTTATTTATTTATTTATTCATTCATTCGATCAATTATTCATTCATTTTATTTATTTATTTACCTTTCTTTTTTCTTGAGGTTTAAGACTCTCTTCCAATCGGCTTCGATTCCTAGGCTAACCACAACACGTACGGGCAAAATCTTCCTTACCCAAGCCTGTTTACACCTAGAACTAAAATGGGGGCCTGGATTGTAAAGCTAGGGTTGTATGTCGTAGTCTGGGGGAAGCTTAGGACTTAGCATAGATTGAATGACCTTCGTGTAGTACATAGGCATAAATCCCAAGTCTTCGTCAAAAAAAAAAAAGGAATGGAGAAGTGGCCTTGAAAATAAGAAGCTAAACATGCCTCCGATTCCCACAAATGTACAATAATAAGGTTGATCAGGAAAGAGAATTCATTATTTTCCCTTCACCATCGAAAACAGAAAACAGGAGGGGATATTATTTGAAGCTTTGCATCAATAAAACATCAGAACTTGTGTTTTTATTCTTTCAGTCACTTGTACTAAATCTAGGATAGAAAACTTTTGAAGATCTACCTCATATATTTCGAGTATACGTCATTTGTGAGCAACTACGTCACTTAATATTATTTTGCCTTACTACGTATACTACACTGTTCACTTAACCTTGGCGTAAAATTGTCATCTTTCCATCTTGTCTGTCGAGTTATAACAGTGGATTAAGACTAGAATACGATGCTAGTCACAAAGAAGTGCCGCAGAAAGTATGTAGAGCCATAGTAGGCTACTCTCTTTTTCTGCCACTGAGCTACGTGAAATACGCTGCAATAGGAGGGAACTTTGGGCCAACTTAAAGTGAATTAACTATAGTCTTTTGTATCGTGAGATGAAGGGGAAGTATAATATTGTCCCACTAATGCAAATGGCGGAGATGTCCTGACCTTCAAGTTAATGATACATCAGAAAGCATGATACTCAGTGACATAACTTTATAAATAACAATGATTCCATGTGATGACTACAGGATACAGAAATTAATAGGGGCTATGTCAAAAGACCTTTATTATCACAAATATTGTTTTCGTGACATATGCAAGAGTTGCTACACACACAGTATACAGAAATATGTGCTTTTATATATTAAGTACATTCTTCGTCGTATGAGATGACTAGAGAACTGCTTTCTTCATTTGTGCATAGGAAGTCCTCGCGATATGTTGCTGATGTGCTAAAAAATATCAGCCTTTTCCTTATATTTCATACTGTAAATAAGGGGAAGCTTTTATAGGCAGGAATGGAGTTTTAATAAGCAACTTTTCTGTTAAATACTGTAAACCTAATGACCACAAAGAACGTCAAAAAACGTCAACAAATAAGAAGGACTTTCTATGTAATGCCATGGGATATGGGATGGGGTAGTGAGGTAGGGTTACCACTTTGTCTGCCTCACCAGACGCAGCTCCTTCTCCGCTCACGCGAGTCAGGACTCAGGTTAGGTCAGGTCAGGTTGGAGGTCACCAGGGGCGTCAGATGCTCTTGGGTCTGCTTAGTGATCGATAGTGTATGCACCAAGCAGGCAGGCACAGCTGGCCGGCAGCTTGAAAGTCTCGATGGCGAAGGGGAAGTACTGATCGTAGGGGTCGTAGACGAGGAAGTGGTGGTAGATGGACTTCTGCAGGCACTTGGACTTGTAGCACTCGGGCACCAGAGGGCAGGTGTAGCCAGGGTTGAGGCACTCCTCGATGCGGGTGGTCTGGGTGAGAATCTGGTAGTGAATCTTGATGCCGTTGACGATGATGCGCCACTTGCCTTCAGTATTGACGGCTCGCAGTGGCCTGACGTAGGCGGTGTCTGAGGGACAGAGGTAAGTCTCCTCGTCCAGGGTCTTGGGACGGTACACAGACAATGCAGTATTTAGATCGGCCACGTCAGCGTACAGCGTCAGCAGGTTGTCAGCGTGCTGTTCGGCCTCGTGCTGGATCTCGTAAGTCGGGTACTCGTCGTCCTTGAGGCACCAGGGTTTGGTGGTCTCGGCTGCACAGGCTGGCTCGGCTGAGTACGACGGCTGTGGTGGTCCGTAGGAGGGACTTGGGCGGTAAGATTCTGGGGGGTAAGAGGACTGTTGGGGGTAGGAGGACTGTTGGGGGTAGGAGGACTGTTGGGGGTAGTTGGGTCGTGGGGTGTACGAGTATGATGATTGTTGGGAGTAAGAGGAGCCTTGGGGATGTGGGGGTGGGGGACTGTGGGGAGTCGTGGAGGAGCCTTGCTGGACCGTCGGGGTGCTGCCATAGCTGATCCTGACGTGAGAGGTCTGTTCACCGAGGACCACAACCACAACACCCAGCCACACCTACACCAGGAGTTGGGATTAGTTGGCTTATTTTTGCATTCATCCAGTTTTGGTACATAGTAAGCAGCAATTTATATATCCTCCCTCTAAAACTGATGGATGCTGAAGAAACTGCGAGTCTTTCAGCAATAGCCTATATTTGTAAAAATGTTCTTGTTTCCTCAGGCTAATCCAACTGTTACGTAAAACAGTACGGTTCATAAAACAGAAGTTTCATATACTGTGGGAAACGCATTTCCCTGCCCTCATCTCTGGCTATGCCCCTGTAAGTTGGCAGGACGTAGTTTTACTGATTTTTTTTATAATGTCCGTTGCCTCAGATCTACCAGCGATATTGAACGTGTCAAACTAAGTCCGATAGAACTAAGAAAATACAGAAATTGTTAAATTTATCATTACTCTTTTTTGTTATAAGCTAAGCTTCATGGGTGGTGTGCAAAATACTTTATTCAATCCTCATTGCAGTAGTAAGTTTATCATCGTAGTACTCATATGTGTACTTTACAGTGTCACAGATTCACAAGACTGCAACAGATTTTTCCCAATATATTGTACCTGTCTGACATCCAAAAAAGCTCTGACATAGAGGAAGCTTGTATATATCAGGCCTGATATCAGAACCTTCTCTAATTATTCTTAAATATTTCTCAGTCTGACTACACAGCCCGTTCCCGAATCCCAGCAGTTCTCTTACCTGGAACAAAACGCGTCACACTCCTTCCCCTATCACTTCATCCTCATATTGCCCATTGCTATAACTTACCAAGAACCTAATCGCCATCTTTTGTTAGGGCTGGAAGGGAATCGTCTAAGAGGGAGGTGTGTGTGTGTGTCTCCTTCCCTCTCCACCCACTCTTATATACCGTGCGCCTGCATTATATACGCACCGCTGCCCTTGTGCTTAAAATAGCGGATCAGCAACATCACCAGGGGACGAAGGGGAGGAATTCCAGAGCAGTGAAGGAGAAATTAACCTTACGTTCCTTGAATGCTGACCGTGGAGAGAAGGTTTATTGCCGCCTTCTGCTGGGGACTCAAGTTCTGGACACCATAATTTACCTTGGGAATAATGAGGAATGACTGATGATGATGATGATGATGAATGACAGTCCTATTTTTTGAGCTGACACATATCAAAGGCCTCCCAGATCCATACATATTAAAAAGTCTCCCAGATCTATACGTATTAAAAAAGGACAGGATAATAATGATGATGATGATGATAAGAATGATGTCAGTAACTGCAACAGAGGACGAAAGAAGAGACCATTACATCTTTATGACAGTGTGCCAGTTATTACAGCTATAATCAGATATCCTAACCATTAATTCCTTGTCGGATCTAGGCTACTTAGTCCAGACATTTTAAGGTATGAGTGACCTGCCGTTCTTCCCTGAGTGGCGTTGTGTGACCACCAAATCCTAACTATTCCTCAGATGCAAACCTTTATCGGTCCCTTTTGGAATGCCTTAGCCCACTAGACCACCATCTGTCCATTTGGCTGTAACTTAACGTCCTGTTTAATGGTTTAAAGGCTGCAAAAAAGTCTGTAATTTGTCGTTCAGTTTAGACTTACTTGAAGTTTGTCCTGCATCAACTGAGTGGATGGTGGACCCCTCACCTAATTACCATACGATTAATCCCTTCAGAAAGGAGTCTCCTAAGGTTAATAAAATCGCCTGACTTTTTTTTTCCCCCCTAAACTACATTCTCTCATCCTTAGTGACTGATACACAAACAACTCGTCCATCACTCAGCAGGATAATGGACCAGTCTTATGGAAACAGTCTTTTGATACTTTTTTTTTCCAGCAACAGTGATGAGGTATTGCATCAAGCCCGTTGAAAGCCCTTTACCCCTGTTTTTATTACGGACATTAATTTTTATTTTGATCTAACGATTATAAAATGGTTTTGATTCCACTGCCAATATTAATAAAAAGAAGTTCTCATTGTTTCCTGTAATAGAAGTAACGGTCAAAGAAAGAACACAGTTATCTGCAATACTTTATTCGTACCATGAAAGTGCGAGAGCTGAAGTTACACATGTCATAAAATAAATATTGGAGTGTTTTATATCACAGTGAGATGACTAGAGAACTGCTTTCTTCACGTAGCGCCGGTGGTGAGGCGGAGGCAGGGAGGGTGGGATCTGTCCAAGGTAGGGACCCTGGCAGCCAACACCCGCTCTGATTTATATTTATACATGCCTTAACAGTTAAATTAATTATAAAACTTCGTTATAGCATTTGTTTTTCTTGTTACTTTTTGTTGAGATCTGTAGTGCGCAGGCTTTAGTGGTCGATGGTGTAGGCGCCAAGCAGGCAGGCACAGCTGGCCGGCAGTTTGAAAGTCTCGATGGCGAAGGGGAAGTACTGATCATAAGGGTCGTAGACGAGGAAGCGGTGGTAGATGGACTTTTGCAGGCACTTGGACTCGTAGCACACTGGTACCAGAGGGCAGGCGTCGCCGGCGGTCAGACATTCCTCCACGCGGGTTGTCTGCGTCAGGGTTTCGTAGTGAGCATCGACATTGTTCACAATGACTCGCCACTTGCCGTCAGTATTGATGGCTCTAAGTGGCCTGACATAGGCAGTTTCTGAGGGGCAGAGGTAAGTCTCCTCCTCCAGGGTCTTGGGACGCTCCACGGACAGCTCGGTGTTGAGGTCAGCCACGTCAGCGTAGAGGGAGAGGAGCTTCTCGTAGTGGTACTCAGCGGCGTGCTTGATCTCGTAGGTCGGGTACTCGGCGTCCTCCAGGCACCACGGCTTCGTAGTGTTCTCGGCGCAGGCAGGTACAGCGGGTTCGTGAGAGTGGCCGTAGGAGGGCTGGGGATGGTATGAGGGAGCCTGGTGGTATGAGGGCTGGGGGTGATAGGATGGCTGAGGATGATGGGAGGGGGACCTGGAATGGTGATGGGAGGTTCTGTGGTGGCTGACTGAAGGAGCGCCACCTAAACTGATGCTCACGTGTGAACTCTGTTCAGCCACAGCCATGACCACCACTGCCAGCGACACCTGAGAAGAGAAACAATTAGTAAACCCATGAAGCTAAAAGCTGTGGGTGCAGAAAAAGTGAATATGAGAAACCAGGGTTGGACTAGGACAAACTGGCACGAGGAAACAGAGTTCGTTTTTTTCCTTCAGTCCTTCTCCTATGCAATGTAATTTCCTCGCCATGTTTGGTATGGAATTCATCTCAGACAGAAAGTGTGAGTTAAACATCAGCCATGAACTGCACAATATCCAGTTTATGCTACTGCCCATGCGGTCTGAAGCAAGAAAAATTAACTGTCAACTCTTCTCGCATGGACCTACTCAGGCCCGCCTTCTTACCCGCACCCTCCCGCTGCTGGTGTGACCACTGATATGGGTTATGATGCTGCAAAACTTCTGCCGGCATCTACCCATGACCACCCACCTCCTGTGTAGCTGCAACCTAACTGTAAGGTGCAGTGGCAGATTTCGAGGCTTGATTGAGTGAAATGTTGTTTGGCCATTTTAAAGTGTGCAGTTGATAGCTTGATAGCCCTACCCTTTAAACGGTGTGATTTACTGTGCTAAGGCTCCAGATTATTGCTTTTATACGTCAATTATTACAGGGCGAATTAAAATGAAGCTCAGGACTTGAACTTTTCGGTTTGTCTCTGTTATTATACTGTATCTGAGAATCTCTACGATAGGCTACTTGAATTCAGAGGGAGATCCTCGGGAAATGAAATGCTGCTCTCTAGCCAGCACGGCACTGAGTGGACATCAGTTGGTCTAGTGCCAAGATCCAGCCATAATTTCCTTGATAACTAGGTTCTTATTCTTAAATTCTCCTAATCTAATTCCAGATTTTTACATGTGGGGAGAACATAAGGGAAAGGCGTTTCAAAGTAAGTGTCACCCACCACCTTTCATGCCTCGTTTTCTTACTCTCATTACCGTATTCACCCACCTTCATTTCCAACTTTCCTTTTCCTATATTTTCATCCTACCAACTCCAAATGTTCGTGAGGTTTAGGATAATCATGTGAAGTGAAATACAAACTGCTGTTAGTTAGTACTAAATATGATATGATTATTGTATCAAGTTCATGTATCCCTGATTTAGACGTCAATTAATGAACCAGTTAATGAAAATAGACTATAATTGTCTCAAATTCATTTACGTCCCATCAAACGTAAATTACTAAGCCATTAAATGCAAATAAATGGTAAGGTAATTATGTCATTTATTTGTACCCGTTTTGAGGATGAACTACTAAAAAATGCAAAATTACTGTACGGTAATTATGTCATCTTCTTTTACGGGCGATTTCGCAACTCACCACAAATCTTAAAGCCATGTTGGTCTGGTGTATCCTCAGCTCTCGTCTCTGGTGAACTGTAGTGGCGTCAGTGGACCGTCCGCTTATATACCTACACCCGTGGCCCTCCTCACCCCAAAATGCTCCCAGGCCCCAGGTGAAAACGAGGGACCAAACCACGAGGGCGTCCTTCAAGGTTGCAGCCTGGGTCCTTCTGAGATTACTTCGATTATACTTCATTTCTTTTTTTATGTTGTTCCTTCCTTTTGATCCGTTTTACCCCTTCAGTCCAATGACATTCGTATTTTTTTATTGTTGCCATCACCAAACGATTTTATTCAGCGCAAGATAGACATCTATTTGTGAAGAGGTTAATGAAGGCTGTATGTAATCTTTCCGTTCAAAAAAGGACAAAATAACATAATAATTTTCCTAAGTTGTGTAAAGTCGTGTAAAGGTAACAAGAATGGAATGAAAAAATGTGTCATCGGTGTGAAGTGGTTCGGGGAGATCTCTTATTGCTATTATCCCTCCACTTCGAAGAGGGTAATTTTTTGTAAGAGACCAACTTGTATCCAGAAAAGTACATTATGAAATTAGAAAAATATACAATGGTTAGCTTTTTTGTTGGTATGAAAATGCTTATATTATTCTATCCAAACAAATACTAGGCTATTTTTCTTCAGCTGAACTTTTTTCCAGTAGTCAAAGGCGGATACCAGACATGATTTGGTCACTTGCACAAAATCGGCGTGGTCAGAGGAAGAAGAATGAGGTGAATTGGGGGAAAGGATTTTGAAAGATGTTGAACAAGGTAAAAAATAAATAATATGGGGAGTGAGAGAGAGAGAGTTGGGATGGGGGGGGGGGAGGAAGAGATGGAAGATACGTGAGAGAAATGGTGGGAGGAGGGAGAGGGAAAGATGGAGGGGGGCTATCCTTGGTGGTGGCTCGACCTCCCCCACTCACCCCCTTCACCCCTTTCCTCCCCTCGTGCTAATGGCGTCACTTACTTCCACTCTTCATTCCCTTCAACGCCTTGCCCGGGGCTCTCCTCGCTCTCCATACACACACATTCTGCGGTCTCCTACACTACACTTTAAAAGGACCATTTAAACCTTACATACAGTACTTACACGCTCCATTACTATGATTAAAGTTACCATTTAAACATTAGGTAACCACGGTATCCAGCACTGCTCTTGAAGGTCGTCCGTAAACATTACCTAATTGCAGTTACTAGCCCATTAAAGAGGCGAGCGCTCTTAATGGCCCTTTTTCTAACTAACGCCAGATGATTTTGCTGAAGAAAGGGGACTATTACTCGTCTTCAGAGGGTTACAAATACTCTGCCATTACAAACAATCATACAGGAACCCTTTCAGAATGTGAGTGGTCTAATCTTTTACTTATGGGAAAAGGAAAAGGGCGAGGATCTGTAAAATCTAATCATAAATAGAGTGGAACAAATGAAAGTTAATCTCGTGATCCGCCTAACAGAAGAGAGATCACAAACTCTCCCTCCCTCCCTCTCTCCGTCCCCTCTCCCTTCTCTCTCCCTCTCTCCATTCCCTCTCCCTACCCTCTCCCTCCCTCCCTCCCCTCTCCCTTTCCCTCCCTCCATCCATTCATCTCCCTTTTCTCTCCATCTCCCTATCTCCCTCCATCCTTTTCACACCCCCTCTCTCTACCCCACCCCATTCCCTTTCCCCTTGCTTTCTCTCCACTTCTCCATCCGTTTTCCCCTTCTCTCACCGCCAATCTCCTTCCCTTTACCACTCAGTCCCTTAACTTTCCCTCTTCCCTCCATCTTCCTCCCTTCTCACTCCCTCCCACCATCCCCCTCATCTCCCCTTCTCCTCCCTTGGGCGTGTCATCCATCCCGACCTTCGACCCTGCTGACCAAAGCCTCCTCTAATGTATTGTGTGTGTGTGTGTGTGTGTGTGTGTGTGTGTGTGTGTGTGTGTGTGTGTGTGTGTGTGTTCGCTCAAGTGTATGTGCAAATAAACCATACAGTATGTGCGTGAGTGTTTATGCGTGTGTGTACCCATATAAATAAGCTGTGTGTGTCTGTACGTGTGTGTGTGACTGTGCGTCGTCCAAACACACCCGATGACCAAGGATGCCGCTTGTAAAAATTAACTGATCTAAATCGTGCGTGCCGGGGCTGCGTCTGAGGTCCAAGCTCGTTGTCCGTAAGCACTCGTTCGGTTAAGGACGAAAACAAGTGAAATAATGATGTACTTTGGGTGTCACGGGAGAATTCTTTACACCTCTTCCTTAGCGAGTTATTCTGCACATTAAATTTCAGTGCTCTTTTGTGTCCTATTTAGTCTAAGTTCCGTTGGCGTTAAAACGATATAAACAGGACACAAGAGGATGTCAGGGTGTAATACGCAAAATAAATCGCTTAGGAAGAGGTGTTACGAAGGCTTCTCTATCACTTAAAATACATAGCCTATATCTTGGATCCAAACTGTCTGACAGATGTTGGTTAGCACTACGGCGCCTGAATTCGTGTTTAAGCGATTTATTCAGGCTAACATCATTCGATTTTTCTCAGCTGAAGAAATCCTAGCAATCAGTGTCAAAATCTCAGTTAAGCTTTTTTTTTTTTTTTTTTTTTTTTTTTTTTTTTTTTTTGTAGTAGGAAGAACGACAGGCACGAGATAATTCTGAACTCTCCTTCCCTTGTCCTTCCTGGGGAGAAAAATCACAGTTACGGCAGAGTCGATCGTAGAAATTCATCGTAGGTGTGTGTGTGTGTGTGTGTGTGTGTGTGTGTGTGTGTGTGTGTGTGTGTGTGTGTGTGGGTGTGAATCTCAGGACACCCTCCTTTCCTAGTACTTCCTGCAGAAATTAATCTCATCTAGGGCAGGGAACTAATCGTGTGTTTGTGGATCTCCGCCCATGACACCAAACTCTCCATCCATCCCTTCGCTTGCGGTGTCCCAGGATTTATGAGTGAGACATGGAGATAAGATTTGTACAAGGAGAGAGGGGGGGTTGTAGAGTGGGAGGAAGGAATGAGGAGAGGTAGTAATTAGAAGGGACGTAGGGAAGCAACAGGAAGAGGGAGGGGAAGGACGGAGAGGAGGAAGAGGAAAGGGGAAATGGGAGGGAGTAGAGAAGGGAGAAGAAAAGTTGAAGGAAGGAGGGTAGGATAGAGGATAGAATGTGGATAAGGGAGGAAGACGGAGGGGAAAATTAGGGCAGAGGAAAGAGGGAGGAAAGAGGTATGGAAGGGAAGAGAACGAAGGGTAGGGCTAAATGAAGGGGTGGGTGTGGGGTGAGAAGGAAGCTGAATGCAGGAGAGAGGGAGAAAGGCAGAGAGTGAAGAAGAGGACAAAAAGGAGTGAGAGTACAGAAGAGAAGGAGAATAAAAGGAAGACATTGAGAGAGAGAGAGAGAGAGAGAGAGATGATAACTGCAGTATATTACGCATGACCAATGTTAGTGGTCTGTGGTGTGGTCTCGTTGTGGAGTATATCTCTCGGAACCGATGATAAATACAGACACAGTATCATTACGAGAGGGTCTTCCTGAGTGCAAAATAATCGCTTAGTGGTAGGAAAATAAATAAACAAATAAATAAATAAGTAAATAATCGAGGCTGTACTGAAAAGATTAATGGAGAATATTTCTATCCCCTTCAGTACGAGAGGTCTTGCTTAAGCTGACTAACACTGTGTGGAGGTACCAAGGCTGAAATGAGAAAATATTTTAAGGAGAGCAGGTGTGAGGTATGGTAATATGGTAGAGAAATGTGGTAGTAAGTGCTGGTAAAAGGGAAGGTGTAGGCAGTGAGGGAGTGTGGTAAAAGATAATAATGATAAGTAATGGTGTAGTAGTAGCGTAGTTTAATGGAGCAGGTGTGTATTATGGTAGTATGGTAAAGAATTATTGTAGGTTACTATGTTAGGGAAAACAGAGAAAGTGTCGGGTATGGTAGTACGGTAGGGAAGTATGGTAGGTGAGTATGTTAGGGGAAAAATGGGGCAGGTGTGAGTTATGGTAGCAAGGTAGAGAAGTATGGTGGTGGGTGCAGGTAAAAGGGAAGGTGTAGGGAGGAAGTGTCGTAAGAAAAAGGTGTGGAATCTCAGCTAAACACCAGATGTCGAGCACCATTAACCCTTTCACTGCTACGACCTTTTTTTTTTTTTTCCTTGCTACCTTCAGACAACTTTATTCAGCTTAGGGACACCTCCTTCCTGGTAATGAGGTTAATGGGGGCTGTAGGTGATTAGTGGTAAATTAGTACTGATCATAGTTTAATGATGCGTGGTTATATCTGATCATTGGTGGTCAGGTGGTAGGACACTGGACTGCTGTGCTTCTTGGTTCTAGAACAATCTTAATCCAGGTGGACAGCAATAAGAGAATCTGATATTCCTTTTTTTCCCCATCCTTCCACAAAACACACCTACATAGGATTAAACTAAAATACTATTACCAGTTACACCAAGTTAAAACGACCTACCCCGAGTATATCTCCCTATATGTGGCGGCCATTAGTGTCGTGTGATTGCATATGAGGATGACTGAGGCAATTTGCTGTGGTAAGACAGCAAAGCCTCAGGGAAGAAACTGCATATCTATCTATCTACCCATCTGTTTGTCTATCAGTCTGTCTATCTATCTGTGTATCTATCTGTATACATACATACATATATACATACATATAAAGCGTGCTCCCTCAATATAAGTGAATGTGGTGATACCTAAGGACGATAACTTATATCTGTCTACATAAAAACAACGATCATAAGTAGGATTACGAGGATGATGATGATGATGATGATGATGAGAGAGAGAGAGAGAGAGAGAGAGAGAGAGAGAGAGGCTAAGGAGGAGGGGTTGACGTGCGTGTGTGGTGGCGGTCACTAAGAGAATTTATACGAGGGACGTGAGAGAGAGAGAGAGAGAGAGAGAGAGAGAGAGAGAGAGAGGGGGGGGGGCCTGAGGATTTTGTTTTTTTTACGTGTCTTTTACACTATTTTTTGAGGCGATATTACCAGACATCGTATCATTAGGGACAACCGTAGAAAAAAAGCACACACACACACACACACACACACACACACACACACACACACACACACACACACACACACACACACACACACACACAATTAAAGTAGCCTCTGGAGTTGCTGGCAGTACGCTTAATCCTGTAAGAAAGTCAGAAGTGTGTGTGTGTGTGTGTGTGTGTGTGTGTAAGACTAGGCGACGGTATTTAGTTTAGAAATGGCCTGCTGTCATCTGAAGAGAAAGAACAATATTCACTAACCCTCAAACAGTGACAGAAATGCTGTTTTACTCCATCATCATCATCATCATCATCATCATCATCATCATTTTCATCATCATCATCATCAGCATCATCATCATCATCATCATCATCATCACCATCATCATTTTCATCATTATTTTCATCATCACCATCATCGTCCCAACCTTTTTCCCACCTAAAGATGGGGTGAGGTAGGGTCCAGAGAACAAGAGAAAAAGCTGATTGAGGGAGAACTATAATAATTCTTCCAAGGTGATGCTACTCAAGACATCATTGTACTGACAGAGTGAAGATCCATGTGGGTGAAGTGAGTCTGTGTTTCGCGGAGCACAATGAGCACGTGTGTCGCAGGCCCTGGGAGTTGGGCAATGGGGACACACACACACACACACACACACACGACAGATTCTAGATTGTAAGAGGAGTTTTGCTTTTAGAATCTGGAACAAGCATATTATAGAAGGAAAATTAACTGTGAAAAGAAAAATCATCACCATCATCACTCTGTTCCACACTAATGCACGCGATCCATACACCTGGCACGCGATCCACACACTGACTCATATTTCACGACTCTCTTCATATCCATGCTCACTGTGTACTAAATCAGCAAGAGACTTCCTTCATCCACATCTTTCACGAATCTATATCTCACCTTTATTTACCTTACGAGAGAGAGAGAGAGAGCCTTCTGGGTTTAATTCTTTGAGACCACAGATATGGTATACTTCCTTCTCTGTCTCTAGCATCACCTTGTACTGTGTTTACAAACTGCACCCCTAGCCTCCATATGTCAGCTTTCTCTCTCCCCTCTTCTTTTCTTCCCTCACCCTCTCCTCTTTCTCCCCCCTACTCTAGCCCCGTGTGGGTGGGGGAGGGGGATGAGAGCCCTCTTGTTCTGCTCTCCCTTTTTAGATATCATAATCATAACCTACTCCATAACAGACAGCCTAGATAGGAAAAGTAGGCCTGTTGCTGTTTACCGTCCTTTGTTCTCCTTCAGTTTCATCCTCATTCCTCTTTTTTACACCTCATCCTCATCTTTAATGTTTTTTCCGTCTGGTAAGTACATCCTCCGCCTCCCCTCCTCCTTCTTCATTGGCAATATTATCATCAGCATCATCCCCCCCTCCTCCTCCTCCTCCTCCTTCTCGTCCTCCTCCTCCTTTCCTTCTCCTCGTCTTCCTCCTCCTTCTCTTCCTCTTCCTCCTCCTCCTCTAACCACACCCTTCCCCGTCACCTTCCTACAGAGTGATCCACAGTGACCCACTTAAACACACTTTCCCCTTCAGCACTATTCACTCTCACGAATTAGTAATGAATTAAAGCTGTTATCTTCAGTAATCATAAAAAAAATACATCATCGGCATTCCAAGCGATAATTGGCCACACTTCCATTGAAATCTTCAAAAAATAATCGATTTTTTATGGTCTTTTTTGGTGTCAGTATAATGGCACTCTGGTGTTGTGTGTGCATATGCCAAAGAAGATTAATAATACTCATTTCACCTTAACCTGGCTCAGATTTTTGTCCCTTTGTTGCTTATTTTTCGTCGGTCAGTGCAGGAAAAAGACAAAACTACGACCCTACGTTCTCTCCATAGCACTTCTTCATGACTAGCACCGTATTTTAGTGTTAAGCTATGGACACAAATCTCAAGATACAGAGTGTGCAGTTTTAGGTCAGGTTAGCGTAAAAGCAGTAGAGTTTTTTTTTTTTTTACACTTACGGTATATTGTTAAAAATGGATGATATAAAAAGAAAAAATGTTCTTGAAGGATGAGGAGTACGTTACCTTTTGCACAATATTGAATTTTTTGGAAGGAAATATCACACAGGAAGTATAAATAGGTAAAGAAGGAGCGTAGTTATTAATATGTGTCTCTAAGTGTGTATATGATTCTGGCTGTGTGTGATGCGGTGTGTAGAATATTGTGTGCGTTTCTGTGTGTGTATACTGTACCGGATGACTTACACGCGACCTACGCAAACAGATATACACATTAGAGTCAGACAAACATACAGATACACACAAGAACTGGAAATGAGTGTGAGTGAAAGCTATGAGGGAGGGGGGCAGTGAGGGGGAACAGAACACAGTGTAATTAACATGGCATTGACCGTCACGCTGGGGGGAGGGCGGGTAGAAGGAGCGAAGAGGTAATGGAGGGTGGAGAAGAAGAGGGAAAGGGAGGGGAGGGGGCGAGAGGAAGTGAGGAAAAAGAAAAACAAGGGGAAGGAGGAGGAGGAGTACGAGGGAGGGAGAGATAGTGAGAAAGTGAAAGGAGAGGGGTGAGGGGGAAGGTGGGGAAGAAGAGAAGAAAAGGGAGGGAGGAGGGAGGAGGAGTACGAGGGAAGTGAAGGAAGAGATGGGAGGGGTGAATGTTAGGAGAGGGGCGATGAGAAGGGGAAGTAGAGAGAGAAGAGAGAGCGAGGGTGAGAGACAGGTGGTTTGGCTAAGTAATGGAGGGTGGAGAGAGGAAAGGGAAGAAGAAAATGACACTTGAGGAAATGAATGAAGGGGAAGGGAATACAAGAGTGTGGCGGATAATGAAGGGGGAATAGAAGAAAAGGAGAAAGAGAGAGAGAGAGAGGGGGGGAGGGGGATAACAGGATTAAAAACAGCATCCAATAACCCCTTCAGTGTGAGAACATTTATTATTATTATTATTATTATTATTATTATTATTGCTATTATTATTACCTCAAGACGATTATATTCACCTCAAGAAATACCTCTCGTACTAAAGGGATTAAAAGACGAGCATCACTCCTGCCAACAATATATATAAAACTGACACCAAAATCCTCTATAATGGTTACCTACTCTATAATTCGCCACCTATTTTGAGGGTTCCCATTGACGCCAAAAATTATATGATAGTTAGTGGCATTGGGAGCTCCGTAGCACATTTGTCTTTGTGATTTATTTAGGGTGTCACACTTTTGATGTTTACCTTTCTATTTATATAATTTTAGAACCGATATAATTGAGCTCAGTAGCGTGCAAGGGGATAAAAGATGTCTAATGTGCAAAATAAATCGCTAAAGAAGATGGCATACGGACTACCGAACTCTGTCGCCCACCACCACAGCTGCCTTGTAAAGTTAAGGTAATTATAATTTTTTTTACATTAATGCAAAAAAAAAAAAAAAATCACATCCTAAATAAATATTACTAAATTAAAAAGGCAATAATCAAACGAAGTGGAATCTGGCTTCATCAGTTTCTTCCCAGTAGCTCAGAATTATATCAAGACCTCAAGAAATCATGCTCAGTTAATGAAATATGATCAGATGGGGTGGAATATCGCTGCATTGGTTCCCTGACACCCTCTCGAAATATCACCAGAGCTTCATGACATCATCCTTAATGTTGGATGGGAAAGAGAGACAGGTTAGAGCTTGATTTTCTTTATTTTCTCTAACTTTTCGAGCTACACAGAACCCATCTTCAGAGAGTTTAGGGGAAAAAAAAAAATTCAACTCTCACCTGTGTCTCTCTTTTCCGCCCAACATTTCCACTTGGATCATCTACATCTTCCTTCATTAAACAACCCCAGACGTACGTATAGATTATTGGCTGCACCTGACTCTGCTATGTTGCCATTAAAACCATGTAATATTTGCAAGGATGGATTCCGATTTGCCATGCGAATTGTTCCTACACGCTGGCCTTCGTCATGTAAGTCCCTGTGTGCTGAGACGATTCTATTAACTAGTTCTCTGTGATGGCCTCTTTTGTTACTTATTTATTTATTCATTTACTTATTTATTATGACTTCCCACTACCGGGACGATTCTATTCAGAGTTTAGGAGCCGCTAGTAGAGAAAAAGTCAATATAAAGGTAAATATAATCGCCTGGACTTTGGTATATGTAATCTAATTGAAGGTAATTTTTTGTATTAGGGTAGAATTATGTTTAAATTCACAAACGTCCAGGTACGGAAAGCGTTTTACCACATTACCAAATTACAGTGTGCATATTACCTTTCATAAATTCTACGGACCTCACCTATATCTTAGTTCCTCCACCAAAGTGACCATTTTCTTTGGTATATCTCCTCCACTTCACGTTTTCTATCACAGGCAGGGGAGGGGCAGATTGGGGGAGGGATTGGGGAAAAGAGAGGGGAAGAGTGAGAAGTGGGGAAATGTACAAAGGAGTACAAAGGAAAACAAACAACAACATAGCTATTGGTCCTCTCGGTGCTGTTTGTTACAATGAAGAATATGCCTGTGATATCTGACTCTATGACCTGAAGATAAGAGCAAGAAGGCCTCTCTCGCCCACTAAACCCCCCATCTAAAACCGGCAGGAAAGAGTAAGAAGGACCACCATGCAACATAAAAAACTGCCACGGAAATTGTAGAGGAGAGATTGAGAAGGAAGAAAAAAATATATACTGACAACCCGTAGGGTAAAATAACGGTATCTGAAGAAACTGCTGTTAATGAGAGGGAACGAGAGGCGAGGAGGGGTGGGGATGAGAGTTAGAGGAGAGGAGAGAATGGGTGGGGAAGGCGAGGAGAGACGATGGGGAGAATGAAAGGAGGGGAGAACGGGATAGGGAGAGTGAGAGGAGGGGATCGGGATAAGGGACTGGAACATGCGTGAGAGGAGAAAATGGAAGGAGGGAGAGGGATAGGAGGGAATGAGGAGGAGACCGAAGGGAGGGGTGAAATGAAAGGAGGGGGGAGGGAATGGGGGAGTGTGTGAAAAGAAGAGAAGGAGGGAAAGAATGAGAGGTAAGGAAGAGAGAGGAGTAGAATAGAGACAAGTGGAGATGATGGTTGATGATGGAGAGAAGAGGAAACGGAGCGTGGGAGTGGGAAGGAGGAGAGATGAGTGGAATAGAGGAAGAAGAAGGAAGGGGGGGAGGTGACTGGAGGTGCTGAGTGATGACAAGAGGCGGAGCGTGACTGAGAAATTACATACGCCTGTTACCTCTAATTCTACCGGCACGTGGGGGGGAAATGACGGTGGTGTTGAGTGCATGAGGACGGATGACAGGGACTTTTAAGTGTATATTTATTCATTCAGTTATTCTCTTTTTCGTACCGTTGCGAATCCGAATCCACGCGCTCGGAGCCAAAGATATCCAAAAGTTCCGAGACCATCCAAGAATACCTGAAAGAAAAGGTGAGGGAACCCATAATAAGCAACACAACAAGGATGCCGGTACGAGACCTATAGACAGCCTTTGCCACGCTGTAAACTGTCTCGCCATCACACTCCTTGGTCTCTCCCTGTGTACTGTGGGTGAAAGAAGAGGAAGAGGGAGATAATTAAAAGAGACAAGAGGAGAGAAACAAAGGGGATGAAGGAAGGCGACAGGAGAACAGAGGGCGCGGAAGAAGGGAGACAAGAGAGAGAAGGTTTAAAAGAGTCTCAGTTAAGCTTTGGGATGTTGAAACTTTCCCCTCTTCTGTAAAATAGCCAGAATTAAGCCTGATCAAAGTACTCAAGCGCATCCACTGCAGCCAAAAGGTAAATCAGAGTGGCAGGAATCGAGGTAAACTCAGAACACAGACGATGAACTGGTTGTGTGGCATATGTGTTCAGATGAGCCTGAGTTCGTACGTATATATATTTTTTCATCCATTATTGCGAGTGAATTTTGCTGTATTAATCGTCACATGGTCCAGACAACTCTAGGATTCTATTCCAGCTAACGCCAGATTACTCTATGCACCTGAGAGTGAGTCATAGGAGCCTGAGTGTTAAAAGATACTATTTAGGTTGTGATTAGCGTTTTATTCCAGTTAGCGATAGGTAATCTTAATCAGTCGAGTCATAGGACCTGAGAGTGTTAATACGGATACCACTAACCCTCTCATGACCGGGATAACCCTAGTATTTTTCTCTAGTTAACGCCAAACTATTTTTACTTCAGTATGCGCTAATCACAGAAGCCTGAAAATGTTGCAGAGAACAATGCACAGCCTGGTTAACCTCGCACGCTATTAATGCATACGTGAGGACCGACATACCTGGCCAGATGCTTCCCCGGGTTCCTCCCCAAGACCCATTGTGGTTGTAGGGTGGGAATGTCAAGGACCAGACACTGACCGGGCCATTCACTCCCCAGCCTGATTCCCTGCCTGTCTCCCCACCCCTCTCCCCAACCTGATTCCCCACCTGTCTCCCCATCTCTCTCCCCAGCCTGATTTCCCACCTGTCTCACCATCTTTCCCTCCAACCTGATTCCCCACCTGTCTCACCATCTTTCTTCCCAGCCTGATTTCCCACCTGTCTCACCATCTCTCTCCCCAACCTGATTCCTCATCTATCTCCCTATATCTCTCTCTCCCCTTCACCTTATTCCTCACATGTCTCCTCAGTTCTCTCCTCAACCTGATTCCCCACCTGTCTCCCCATTTCCCCAACCTTATATCCTACCTGTCTCCCCATCTCCTCAGCCTCAGTCGTATCTTGTTTTTTGAAACCGAGGCCGGGTCTGTTTACAGGGAATATAAATATTCGATTTTGGGTAGACTCATCTTACTAAAGAGATCGGAAGAAACCTCGTTAACCCTTTTCATGCGATTAACTGATTCCCGTAGAGCAACTGAACTAGGCAGCATAACAGCAGAGATTATTGCCACTTTTAATACGATAATCAGTTTGTATTGTAATTTGTTTCTGATTCTGTCCGGCATTTATACTCTCTTCATCTTAACTTGACGGTGTGGCGGCGGTCGTGAAAAAATCTCTGACGAATTTGACTGGGGCAATAATGCAGAGCGCCAGAATTAGTAAGCTGGCCTTGTTCCACAGCTTTATGATGCCTTTTTACCTGCGTTGTAAGATGCTAGATACAGGAAAGCTGCGAATGTTCAGATTTTACTCGTTATCTAAGAAGAGAGTTTGAATTTAAGCCATCATTACGCCCATTCCTACCAACCTACAATGCCCATTTTCAAATTCAGTATGGCCCCTATCCTGACCTTTCAGCCATAATACATCCTCCTAATAAAAAGAAATTACACTATTAGTTTCCAAACCTTCTTACCGATAGAACTGAATCTTAGCACACGTCTTCATGTGCATGCCCTGAATCTATCTAGCTGTAATTACCTACATGTAAGTAGAGTGATTTTCCTGAAGTTTTTTATAAGGACCTGAAGGGACTAAACTGTCTGAAATAGGCCTGAAACTTGATCTGATGGGGTGTGAACGTGGCTGAAATTGAGTTGAGTGATGCCTTTTTTTTGTTCTGTTGCAGTTTAATTCACGTGGCTCAGTGGCAGAATAAGATAATGCCGTGGCCCTACATCCTTTCCACAGCATTTTTTCATCACTACATCATATTCTAGCTTTAATATTTTGTTACAGTTCAGTAATCAAGAATGAGAGACGGCAATTTTAGGCCAAGTTAGAGTAAAACGGGTATGGAAGGGAACTAAGCTGGCCTGAGTGAATGTGAAGGAACATGACCTGCTTTGGCTGGACTTGAAGACATGTGAAGACCCTGAATGGACCTGATTAGAATTTAATTGGATATATGAGGAAATGAATGGCACTGACCTAACCTGAAATTACCTTACGACCTCGCATGAATGTGGAGGAGTTGACTTGACCGTAATGACCTTTTTGGACCTCATTTGACCCGAATGGACCTAGCTGGATTTCAAGGACCGAAAACTGACCTGAAATATCTGACCAGATCAAAATCGATATGAAAGGCTTGGCTGGAACCTAAAGTGACATTGATTGACCTCACTGGATTTAAGTGGACCTGACTGGACCTGGACGATCTTGGGTACTCCTGGACTGACCTAAAATGACCTGACCTGCCGGAGTATAGTTCACGCTGTCCTTATGTGTACCAAAGCGCCGGAGAACAAATACC
Organism: Coenobita brevimanus; assembly: GCF_032717465.1. Lineage (NCBI taxonomy): Eukaryota > Metazoa > Arthropoda > Malacostraca > Decapoda > Coenobitidae > Coenobita > Coenobita brevimanus. The sequence continues at coordinate 3,437,743 of NC_136967.1, forward strand.
TGATTGCTAATTCTAACGGAACACACGACTACCACACGTTAGACTTGCAGCAGCACAGTAGTAAAGCCAGTCTTGGGGTCTTGTAATAATGTAGAAATAAAGTATAAATCAGGCAAGTAAATCACATCATCATCATCATCATCATCATCATCATCATCATTTTCATCACCTTCATCACCATTGCCTTATGAATCCAGGAATACGAAACAAAATCAGATCTCTCAGCAGATTACCCAGTGAAATGGGCCATGTATCTTATTTATTTTTTAAGCCTTCGAAATTTCAGGCTCCATTCCACAAACATGGAAAAAAAAAAAATCTTTCACTCATTAATAAAAGCAGTTCGTAGTCTCGAGGAATCTTTGAATGATTTGTTTGTCGGTCACAGCGGTAAAAAAAAAATAAAAAAAAGAACTACAGAAAAAAAAACGCACACACACACACACACACACACACACACACACACACACACACACACACACACACACACACACACACACACACACACACACACACACACACACACACACACTTTTCTTACCTAACACCCCCAGAAAGGTCAACACCAAGCTTCCCAAATGGCACACTACATCCACGTCAACCCGAGTAATGTTATTTTTATGCGGACGGCGGGGGTGACACACTTGCTCGGCTCTTGCATATATAAACCCAGCCCCATGACATCAACCACTCAGTGCGCCGAGGGCAGTTGATGGAGGTGGTCATGGCGCTGGGATTCCTGGTGAGTTTGACCTTGGCTGAGATGAGTGAGTTGAGGGAAAAGGTGGATGGGTGGGTGAGATTACGCTGCGACCATCTGACGCCGGCCTTGCGTAATGGGCCTTCTGCTGCGTAAATTTGGCTTCTTTTTCTCCTTTTTCTTCTCCTTCATTAAATCTGACAGCTTTATTTTAATGTAAATTAATTGGCTTTCTTCTCAGACTTAATCTGCTTGTTTGATCTAAGAAAATTCAAACTTAATTTAAATCTTTGGAATTTAGCTTTCATCACTGCCTTTTATCCTATTGCTATATGTTAGTGTCAATTGGCTGTCTCATTTACTAGATATGGAAGCTTCCTCTAAATGGAAATTACTTAGCTCTCTCTCTCTCTCTCTCTCTCTCTCTCTCTCTCTCTCTCTCTCATAAACATTCTTTTTTGCCCTTTAATTACAGGCTTACCCTCCTCCCTCACCCTCGCAGTGACCACACACACACACACACACACACACACACACACACACACACACACACACACACACACACACACACACACACCAGGTTCCACATATACTCAGCATATGCAACATATGTACTATACATACATACATACATGTACAAAAACTCACACGCAAGCCTGTAAACATGGTTATCTTAATAAATACTGTCACATGCACACACAAATACACGCACGCAAGCCTGTAACAGGGTTATCTTAATAAATACTGACACACACACACACACACACACACACACACACACACACACACACACACACACACACACACACACACACACAAACAAACTCAAGGGTGAGCGCATCAACCAGCTGCCGCTCATTACACGCTCATGCACACGCACACAGAAGTCGTACAAAAGCCTTCACAAGACCACACACACACACACACACACACACACACACACACACACACACACACACACACACACACACACACACACACACACACACAAGGTCACAGCACACGCCGTGGTTAATTAACACATCTTATCATGATTACTCAACGCGATATAACTCTCCCCGAAGACAGAGTAATTTATTCATGTTCCCACAAGACGATTTTCTTCAGCTTACAAACAGACGATTTTATTCCCTTCTTCCTCTGGGCAATTTGAGGCTGAGTATCCCCGGACCATTTTTTTTTGTCACCGCCAGACAAAGTATTTTTAACTCCCTCGAAAGAATGTTATGATTTTCAGACGATTTTAGTGATTATTTGAAGGGTTTTTATTATCTGCAGACGGTTTATATTCTTTCTGCCTTCAGGGTATTTTATTTTCTCTCTCCAGACGATTTTATGCGATCGTTCTGTATACTGGCGGGCGATTATGTTGTTACTGTTAAGCTTTTTTTTTGTTTTTTGATGACCTGAAGGAAGGTTCTTTTCTGGTCACCTGTCGACTCGTCCAGAACACACACACACACACACACACACACACACACACACACACACACACACACACACACACACACACACACACACACACACACACACACACACACACACACCTTACAACACCAAATCTCACCATTATCCCAATTAGAGGAGGCTGTTGGGGTGGTGGTGTGGTCATGATGCTGGCAGTTAACATGGAAAGTGGCAACGGGGGATGGTCAGGATGTTGTTGAAATATATCATTATGACAAGGATGGTCTGGATGGTCTTTAAATACGATTGAAATAGGCATAATATTATAGGCTGTTTACTCAGTTGTTTACATATTTATTTATTAATTGTTTATTTGTTTACTTAGTTGTTTGTTTTTGTTTGTTTATTCTGTCAAATTTTTCTTTCTCTCTGGACCCAACCTCACCCCCATCCCAGGGTGGAAAATGGGTTCTGGAAGATGATGATGATGATGAGGAGGAGGAGGAAGGAGATGATGATGATGATAAGGAGAAGGAGGAGGAAGGAGATGATGATGATGATGATGATATGAACAGGGTGACGAAAGTGAAAGTCAGAATAAATAATTACCAGTGATGCACTCACTGTCGTCTGAAATCACTGCATTGCAAGGTTTGGGGTCTCTCTCTCTCAAAAAAAATAAAAATAAAGGAAAATAAGAAAAATGACCAATAGTACCATGTATTAAACGGAAAGTCATGATACTAAAAAGCTTGATGACCTGCCACCTTTAAATCTTAATGACCTACTGCCTGTAACGTTTAATACCTGTAAAGCTTAACGACCTTCTACCTGTAAAACTTAATGACCTACTACCTGTAAAGCTTAATGACCTACTGCCTGGAAAGCTTAATGACCTACTACCTGGGAAACTTATCGACCTACTACCTGGAAAGCTTAATGACCTGCTACCTGTAAAGCTTTATGACCTACTACCTGGAAAGCTTAATGACCTACTACCTGGAAAGCTTAATGACCTACTACCTGGAAAGCTTAATGACCTAATACCTGTATTCACACCTGTCATTATGGGTCGTAATCCAGGTGGCATAGGAGGCTTCTTAACACCTTTTCTTTGGCGATTTATTTACCTTATTTACGCCTTTCCATTTCTTTTATTTTTTTTTACGTTGCACTTCCTCTCCGTCGGGTGATTTTTCGTGTTTTGTGGGGACGGTTCAATGTTGTCTTTATTTACCTGCATCATTATTTCCTAAACTAAATGTCACGACCACGCCCACACCAGCACACTGAGCCAAGGAACCTTCTGATAATTAGAATATCACCCTCCGTGCCACCCCATCACTCGAGGAAGATGAGAGACTGACCATTCGAAAAACGGTGTGAAGATGAAAGGGAGAAAAGAGTATGGGCGTGGACAGGACGGAGAGAGAGAGAGAGAGAGAGAGAGAGAGAGAGAGAGAGAGAGAGAGAGAGAGAGAGAGAGAGAGAGAGAGAGAGAGAGAATCGCCTAGGATGAGATGTAAGGGAGTCTCCTAGGGCCACGAGACATGCCGGTGGTTGGTGGTGTACGTCATCGGCCGGTATTCTCCCTAACACTCTTCCTAAGCGATTTATTTTGGTTATTACACGTTACTTGCCTTTTCTGCGTTATATAAATCCTTACAACATCGCCATACTCTGCATAGATAACGTACAAATGATATTAACTAGTCACTCCCCCAAAAATAAATCGCTAAGGAAGAGATGTTAGGGAACTTCCTTAACTGACGAGGCTGGGGGTTTTGTACTGGGGAGAGTAGCAATTGATCGTCACTTGCATACGAAATGTAATTATTGCAAATCTTTTTTAGAAAATGCGTAATGTACAACATGACGCGTACTCAGTGGCCCTGTGATATATAGTGGGTTATTTGTAGGCCTCTTGTGACTTAGTATTTACTCCTGAAGAAAGAAAGAAAGAAAGGAAAGACAGACAGACAGACAAATAGATAGATAGACAGATAGAAAGATAGATAGATAGACAGATAAAATATAAAAATCTAATGAATATGAATGGAGGACACCTGTACTCTGATGTATGGATTATTTTTTTAGTCATTTGTTTTTCCTTCCTCTTCATTTTCCTGTTTAAAAAAAAATCATGCACACCAAACATCGAGGCTATTGTTATTTCCGACCTGCCGTACGATGGAAGAATTTTGAAAAGTTGCATACACTAGTCATCCCATTTCATTAGTCACGAGTTATCTTCCGTTAGGTCTCTCCTCAAAGTAAAAAATAAAAAATCATCCTAAATATTTTGCTACTCAGAAATACGATGCTCATTTTGTTGACCGTACAATTTTGCGGAAGAAAGGAATTAATGTATTATATTTCGTACAGTTTATCTATCAGTCTGGTTATTTGACTGTCTATCTCTCCATCCATCCATGCATCCATCCATCCATCCACCCATCTATCCATCAATCCATCCTTCCATATCCATCTATCTATTTGTCTGTCTGTCTATCTATCTGTCTGTCTATCTCTGTCTAATCGATTTCACATGCCATTGACCTGAGTGAGCGACATTCCAGAAAGGTCAGACATGCTGCATCACCATCACATACCTTGGAAATTATCGTCAAACTTAGGGCCTCTCCTTCGTGTCCTCATTTTTAATTATACAGCGTTCTCAGATGCACGTATATTCATCTTTTGCCTTGCGCTGCTTTCTGTGAGGAGTGACCGAAAAGGGGGGTGGTTATCTCCTGTCTATCTGTCTATCTAACTACTGTATGTACCTATCTGTCTGTCTGTCTATCTAACTATCTGTCTGTCTGTCTAACTTACACAATAAACACATGAATGGTTAGTCAGTTCCGCTCAGTTTTCGAAATCGCCCAGAGCTGCATTTAGCGAGGGTAGTGACGCTTATGAATGCCTGTGGTTGTATGTAGGCAACAGTGGCCCATGCGCTAGGCAGGGCGGCACGGCGAGGTGAGGTGACTTTCTGATAAAATAGCGTGTCTCTATATTAGCCCCTGCTCTGTGTGTGTGTGTGTGTGTGTGTGTGTGTGTGTGTGTGTGTGTGTGTGTGTGTGTGTGTGTGTGTGTGTGTGTGCGCGCGCGCTCGCCCTGTATCATACACGTATCTTGTTCATAGACCCCGTACGTATTAGTATATAACAGTAAATATATATGAACCGTACACTACGTTTTTATATATGTTACAGACTGATATGTATGTATTAACATATTGTTCAAGAGTAAACTGCGTTATCACAATGGTATAGCACCAGATAAGAGATTACATCCAGTAGTCCAACACCAGCCTAGATAACACACACCAAACATCATTACTTGAGTGTGGGGTCCTCAGTCACACTCCCTGGCCTGGTGGAGAGGGCCGTCCACTGGTGCCGCGTTACTAACCAACGTAATGGATGTTGGTGCAAGTTGTGGTGCGGCTGTGGTTATGGTGCGCCTCTTACTGCAACACCATCACCCAGGCCTCCATTAGGGTGGCGGTACACGGCTGACTGATGCTGTTATGGTCTCTATGGTGCTTGTTTGTTGTGGATGCTGGTGGTGTTTAACCCGTCCGCCCCTCACTGCTTGCCTGCTCTTGCCTCACTGTTCGGTCAAGGTGGTGATTCCTTCTGCTGTCTCTTAAGGTTAATGTTGCAATGCCTGACTCTGTTGCCATCTTGTTATTCATTTCTGTTCATTAATCCAGCCACCTACCTCGCCTATGCTTGTTATTCGACAGAGGTGGTAATAGGTTTCACTCGTACTTGTTTAAGGTTAATTTTGTAATTCCCCATACTTGTTTAAAATCTATTTTTCTGTTTATTAATATGGCTGCTTCTGTTGAGTAATCTTGTTGCCTGATTCTCAAGCCAAGGTGCAGTTAATTTATCTTGTAGTGTGTAATGCTGTAATCCATGACTCTTGGTTTTATTTTTATTTATTTATTCTTTTTTTTTTCTGTAACACGTATTAATTCAGGTACCGTGTTCTTACATATACATTTCAATTATATGCTCTAGTGACAAAATGTCTCTTCTTATCTAGTTTCGTTTCTTCTAAGATAATGTTCGTGCAACATTGATTTGACGACAGTACGCCAGTGTAGTTAGCAAAAATGAGACAGAAGTGCCGAGGGATCATCTGTTTTTTAAGACATCTTCTGAGCTCGAAAGTTGATTCTTTTTACGACGATTCCGATCCTAAGCATTCAGTGTTTCCTCCTTTGTTTTTACAGATTCCGGCAGCTCTGACGACGCTAACACTAACACAGGCTTCGTCCCCCTCAGTTTACTTCCCTCCCGTCCTTCCGGAGTCCACCTATCCCCTTCCTCTGTCCTCCCATCCCCAGCCCTCACCACCGCCATCCACCCATCCATCATCTTCCCCGACAGCTCAAGAAACACAGGCTCCAACTTCCTCACCAACCACCACTCCATCACAGGACCATCGTGGCGTCCATCAACCGCAGAGCCAGCAGTTAAATTCTCACTCTCACCCACCCCACAGCTTTCACCCACACTCCCAAGACCAGCAATCGTTGTATCACCAGTTACTGTTGTCCATCCAGCCATATTTATTTTCATATGCACACTCCCATCATCCCCATCGGCCTTACTACCAAGTCCAACCCTTCCCCCCTACTCAAGCTGTGTACCCCGTCAACTTAAATCATCAGTACCCTCCTAGCTATCATCAATACGACTCTGCTGTTCCCATTTGTGCCGCAAATACCACAAAGCCCTGGTGTACCGATGATAAGGACTACCCAAGCTATGAAATCCATTATGCCGCGGAATACCACTTTGATAAACTAATTACTCTTTACGCTGACGTGGCTGAAGTTAATACCGAAGCGTCCGTGGAGCGACCGAAGACCCTGGAGGAGGAGAATTACCTCTGTCCCTCAGACACTGCCTACGTCAGGCCACTGCGAGCCGTCAATACTGAAGGCAAGTGGCGCATCATCGTCAACGGCATCAAGATTCACTACCAGATTCTCACCCAGACCACCCGCATCGAGGAGTGCCTCAACCCTGGCTACGCCTGCCCTCTGGTGCCCGAGTGCTACGAGTCCAAGTGCCTGCAGAAGTCCATCTACCACCGCTTCCTCGTCTACGACCCCTACGATCAGTACCTCCCCTTCGCCATCGACACCTTCAAGTTGCCTGCCAGCTGTGCCTGTTTACTGTAGAAGTGACTGACAAGGGCAGCACTCAGTATACATTCTCTCAGACTTTAACAAGCAACCGTAACTTCTCAAGTCCAGGTCCCTGACTTTTTAAAGTTGTATATACGAGTAGTCTGACAACATTTAACCTATGAGACGAAAAATTAGTCTTGATCAAGTAAAAGAACGAAAAGAAAATAATGCCAGAGAGAGCATTAGGCACATATAAAACACACCCTGCATTTTATTTTACATTTAATGGAGCAAAGTGTTCTTAAACCTCAGACACGGACAACACTGGTAATTCTTGTCGTCTGGCAGAAACTTTTACTGTGCACAAGACCCACAAGCAATTGACAGAAAGTCGCATGCCTGTGTGTTGTCATGTGTTGCTGAGAATGTGTATGCGAGGCAGTGATGTGCGCAGAGCGGTATTGTCTCGTTGGTCGTGTCCCTCTCTTATTGCGCACACAGCAGCCGCAGCAAAAGTATAATATGATTTTATAGGTACGTTTTAGCTTAATTAAGGAGAAAGAAGGAGAGCCAGACACTTCCTCTCATGTTGTCTTCGTCATCCTTTAAACCTTGGCTCGTAACTTATCTGTTATCCTGCGGCATAACGCCGGATTATTTTCCTGTGGCTTAAGCCAAACAGTATTGCTTGCCACTGGGAACCCTGTTGGGGTCGAGTTAAAAAAAAAAAAAAAAAACTCAGTTAAAGGAACGTTTCTTCATCAAGAGTTTCAGAAATGGAGAACTTTTGTTCTTGCTAAAGCAACACAAATAATTTATAAAAACAAAGGCAGTGAGCTATCACCGTAGGGGTGGGCAGGACTTCAGAGGGTTGTGGGTCCGCCGTCCCTGAGACAGCCCAGCAGAGGACCCGAGCCTATATAATGGTGGGGAGTGGTGGAGGGCGGCTCAGTGTGGTGGCAGAGCTGAGAGGGTGAAGAGTGGCGGCATGGCGACCAAGTGGCTCATGGTGAGTGATGGGAGGGCGGGTTGGGGAGAAGGATGGACATTGTAAAACATCCCACAAGGCCGCTACCAAGGGAGGTTATGGAGTAATTTGCATACATAATGTAGATAATTACCTTCATCAAGAGCCAGTAGTAAATGATTTAATGGTACTTTACTTATGTCATGAGTTTTCCTGAACCCCTTTAGCACTGGTGGTGATTACATGTATAGTTATCAGACAGTCTTGTTTAGTATAGGCAAGGCTCCTCACAGTTCGTAACCGCAGTTAGATTTGCCATATTTGTTTGATATATCGTCCTTGTTTCTAGTAAGTTATAATCGGGTGATATTGGAAAGGAACGTAATAACGACAAGACTCCCATGACTGTCTTCCCCCACTCCTCTGGCTGGCGGTTCTCCCTCAGGTGCTGGTGTTGGTGTGGGCAGCGTCAGGCAGCAGCGACCACAGCTCCCACGTGAGGGTGACGGTGGGCAGTGAGAGCAGCGTGCAGTACGGACACTACCCACAGCCCATATACCACGAGTCAGCCTATTCACACAGCGCTTATGGCTACTACCCGCAGCCGGCTTACCCACACCAACCTGTTTACCATCACCAGTCGACATATCACTCTCCTCCGACTTACGGACATCATGAACCGGCTGTCCCTGCCTGTGCTGCCAACACCTCAAAGCCGTGGTGTCTGACAGATGCTGACTATCCCACCTATGAGATCCAACACGCCCTCCAATACAACGCACATCACGTCCTCTCTTTATATGCTGACGTGGCCGACCTCAACACAAAACTGTCCGTGGCGCGCCCTAAGGTACTGGAGGAGGAGACTTACTTGTGTCCCTCAGCCACCGCCTACGTCAAGCCACTGCGAGCCGTCAATACTGAAGGAAAGTGGCGCGTCATCGTCAACAACATCCACGTTCACTACCAGACTCTCACGCAGACGGCCCGAGTGGAGGAGTGTCTGACTTCAGGAGACGCCTGCCCTCTGGTGCCCAAGTGCTACGGGTCCAAGTGCCTGCAGAAGTCCATCTACCACCGCTTCCTCGTCTACGACCCCTACGACCACTATCTCCCATTTGCAATTGAGACCTTTAAGCTTCCCGCCAGCTGTGCCTGTCTGCTCGGCGCCTTCACCATAGACCATTAACACGCTCCTCACAGCAATGAAAGGGAGCATAGACTTATAAGATGCACATTACCATAAGTTTAGTGATAACAAGCATTAGTTCCGTGTTTGTATTTTGCACTCTTAAAAAATAAAGAATTCCTGGAGGGATCAAACCCATCTCTGCATGTTGGTAGAGAGGTGAGTGATTCAATATGAAAGCAGACTGAAAATCTGCGACTAGTCCATGTAGGGTGTCTGTAAGTATGATAATGTCATATTACATTACAATGCAGAGACATCAATTCGATATCTCATTCTGGTTTACATCAGATGATTTTTATTTAGTCAACGGAAGTTCTGTCCTCTAAAGGATTAAAACAGAGAAGAATGCTTTCTAAATCTGATACACATTTTTCTTTGATATACTGTATAGCACTTATCAACTTTATAAGAGTGTATGTAAAGTAGATTAGAACACTTCCCTGTGATAACGAAGAGTATTACATCATTAAGATAAGTCGGTACGTAAAGAAAGCAGTGTCTCTAGTCAGCCTCAGGACCAGACAGCGAATGGTAACTCAGCACTCACGCTTTTGTATTATAAAAGATTTAATATATTGCTCACTGAACTGTTATTGTTTTCCATCACTAGATTATCCTGTCTGCCTAATACACTCTTTTAAACCATTGCATCACCTGCTTATTTGCACAGGTATCACTCTGTAATCTGCATCATACTCTAGGGACATCAAACTCATAATGTATATCTATAGAGAGTGAGATATACGTTTAGTGAAAAGGACAGTACATTAATTTCACATTTATTTAGTATGAAGGAAAGCATAACAACAGCAGACCAACCCCTGTACGACGACGATGATGATGATGATGATGATGATGATGAGGAGGAGGAGGAGGAGGATTTTCTTTACTCTCCGTGTGAATATTCTCTCGTAAGCCGAATAAAATCGTCGGGTAGAGAGAGAATAAAGTATAAATTGACATCGTACTCAAGGGGTTGACCACGGTGATAAGGGGGTCCTGCTCTCGGATATATTGTAGTTGAAAGATAAAGTACTGAGAGGAAGAAATAGGAAGACAGAAGAAGGAAGAACAGAAAGGGAGCATAAAAGGAAAAGGATAAGAGAGGGAGAGAGAGAGAGAGAGAGAGAGAGAGAGAGAGAGACTAGGCTACAGGAATGAGGTATAGTAAAAAAAAAGTGAAATAATACAAGAAAGAAAAGGAACGCAGATGAGAAAGAAAGAAAAGAAACAGGGAAGCAGGAGAGAGAGAGAGAGAGAATACAGGAATGAAGAGGTATAATCAAAAGTGAAATAATACGAGAAAGAAAAAGAACGCAGATGAGAATGAAAGAAGAGAAAAGAAACAGAGAAACGAGAGAGGGAGAGAGAGAGAGAGAGAGGCGGGGGGAGAGAGAGAGAATAATCACTGCACAAAATGCTTCTGGCGTAAGGAAGTTGGTGCCAATAGCCTAAACGTACCTATTAAGTATTACACCAGCATAACCATCCTTCCCGCTCACCGCCCCGCTCTTTTACTGCTCTAAATGTCAGGCTCTATTTCGCTTCGTTCTTGCTGCCTCTAGACGATTTTACCAACCTGACAAGAGCCCTAAAATGATGAATGAACTAATGATGGCTCTAGCTAACCCCTCACAGTCGAAAAATCTCGGCTTTAATTTTTTGTTTACGTTAACTGAGTAGGGGTTTTCTTCCCTTTGCTGGTTATTTCACGTAGCTCGGTAGTAGAGAAAAAAGACAGTTCTACGACGCTACATGCTTCCCTAACACTTCTTCGTGACTAGCATCATATACTAGCTGAAATCTATTGCTACGCCTCAACATTCAAGATGGGGAGGTGGTACTAGTAGCCAAAATAGAGTATAATTAAATAAAATGGACAGAAGATGGGAAAAAATGAAACAGAAAAATAATCGAAAACGGATGAATTCCCACACTAGGATAACACCGTTTATACATTATTCTTATAAATTTCAGACGATTTTACTCAGCTGAGGGGAGACTTTTAAAAACCAAATTATAACCTTCATTAACCCCCACACCACAATGGGGGCTGTCTGAAGTGAATGAATTAATCGATACTGTCAAATATAAAAAGAAAATCATCGTTCTCAAGGGTTCAGGTCAATATTTTTTTTTATAAAGCCAATTCTTGCTGTTACCAAACGATTTCATTCAGTGTAAGAAATCCCCATGGTAGTGAAGTGATTGATGAAGGCTGTATCTAATCCTTCCAGTCCGAAAATCTCCCCTAAGCTGAATAAAATCGTCTGGAGGTAGCAAGAACGCCTAATGGAGAGATATCACAGTACTAATCACATTAACGAAGACAGGACTCCTAAACACAATACAACTAGCGAGTGTCTGCCTTTTATTTATTTTTTTTTTTTTACTCTTGCTATCTCCAGACGATTTTATTCAGCTTAGGATGGATTCTGCGAGCTGGAGGGGTTTGGTACGGCCTTCACTAACCCCTTAACTACCATCTCTTCTATGCTGAATAAAATCGTCTGACGTAGATTAAGTGGAAGATAAGAAAACGTTGTGTGTGTGTGTGTGTGTGTTCATATTTTTTGCTGTGGGTGTGTTTATATGTGCGTGTTGCTTAATAAGGTGCTCAAATTTACGCTTTCTGTGTGCGTATACGTACGTACGTCCCTGTATGAAAGCAAGGGGATGTGACGGGGTGTATTTTTAACATGCAACTCTTTATTTATTTATTTATTTATTTATTTATTTACAGCGTTATTTGTATGTGGTATCTTCTATTTTTCTCTTAATTCTTTAGTCCCTCTTTCACAATTGCCACTGAATATGAAGGCTACGTTTCCATCCCC